>NW_017259370.1:3482585-3518998 GCF_001594045.1 Atta colombica
GATATTACGCGAAATTTATGCAACTGCATAACTATAAAATTTTAAAATATCCTCACACCATAGATCTTCAGGAGACGTCCTGAGAACGTCTATATGTCCTTTGATTATTATAAGAACATCCCCAGGATGTAGATCTCAGATAAAGTGTGTTATTAGGGTAGAATCGCTGACAAATAAAACTGTATCATTTTCGGAGCAGTCTCGGAGCCATTCTTCGTGCAGAAGACAGACCTAATTGCCGAATTGAAGCGCACAAAGGATATACCCGGAATCAAAAAACTAAAGGTAGAAAGGGCGCAGGTCGAGAAGACTCAAGAGCAGAATCTCATGTCCGAAATTAGCAAAGCGTTCAACGTTACAAATTTTGTTGATCAAGTAAGAACATTTTATTTTTTATTCTTTTTAAAGTTTTTTACAGAAATCTGACACTGGTCAATTTAATACTGAAAGACAGTTAATTACTTACTTGGAATAAAAACATTAAACAACTTGCTTTTAATATACTTGAAATTAGATTAGAGTGTACTCCTTTAAAGAATTAGATTTTTGTAAAAGGCAATACAACAAAATGCAACATATAACAAAAAAACGCAACATGTAACAAAAATAAAAAAATTTTTATTCTTTCTAATGTTCTATTAAATATTTTTTCTTCTTTTAGATATTCTTGTATAGTTTAGTTTTGAAATCCTGAATTATGGTTCTTTTTCAATAGATCCCCGAGAAGGACAGCTCAGGAAATGTAATACCAATCTGGAAGCGACAGATGCTAGCTCGAAAAGCTGCTGAACGTGCGAAAAAAGAGCTTGAGGAGCAAATAGCACGAGAGAACGAGGAGAGGCGCCAGAAGGCAATTCCGCCATGGAAACGACAGCTTCTCGCTAAGAAGGACAACGAGGAAAAAAAGTATGGAGATTAATGGATCTGTATCAATCAATCATCGATGCAATTAAATGCTAGTTCTCGGCGATTGGAGAAAGCCATTAATTAGAATGGATTTTGCACTAGTAGAGAATGTTTTAACTGCTCGTCACAAAATCGTACTTGAATTGTATTTTTCACAAGAGATTTATCTCGTGTTACTTTATAAGATTTAACTCCACGTGTTTTTAACGTACGCAGACAGGAAGAGGAGGAGAAGCTAAGTGTTCTAATTATTATAAGTATTACAATTGCCACTCGTTGCAATTGGCTTCAAGTTCCTTCGCGTTACATGCAAAATTACGCGATACGTATAATATTATGCATAATATTTTATACGTGTATTAGTAAGATTGGCTTATCTAATTTGACAATTGATATTCGGCATTTCCAGATAGAAAGTTGTTATTCAGAATTTTAAATTTTCTTAAGTAAAACAAAAGCGTAAAAATGTTGAAAACAAGAAAAGGAGAATCTTATTTATTATATTTTGTATTTCTCTCTATATTCTATTACATATTCCTTTTGTTATTCTATTTCCAATCATTATTTTAATATGATTTTATCAATTTTTTTATTCCTTAATTAACAAAATATTAAAATAAAAATTTTCACGAACAAAATTCAAGTATCATATTATCGATTTGATTACAGATTTAATCAGACGCAGGTATCCGCATCGACAAGCACGAAATTTGAGGCAACGTCGGCAAACCCGAAGAGGGACGCCTCGCCGGCGGCGACGCGAGCGTCATGCGTCATCAAGAAGGAAGAAAAACCTGAGGTCGAGGAGAAACGGGACGATCCTGTCAAGGACGATTCTGATGATGGTCAGATTATACCCTGGCGAGCGCAATTAAGGAAGACCAACAGCAAACTTAATATCCTCGATTAATCGAAGTACGAAAATCTGCGAACTATTGCTTTATCTGTTTATTGAAAAAGACGCGCATGATATAAGTATCGTGTTTAATCGTTAAATGCGTAAGATTATGTACCGTGAAATCTTTCCGAAACTTACGCAATACGAAAAAATGCGAGGAAGACATATCTCGGTAATTAAGATAATAAACGAACATATAAGATAATTCACGGAATTATAATATAGAGCGAAGCGTATTGAATATTCTTTAAAAGTAATATGTACTGATGCTCTAAAAAGTAAAAAAATATTTTTATATATTCCATAGAATGTCGCCTTTTTCATAATTAACATTATACATTTATACATGTTTTTTGTTTTTATGGAAATTATCCGGAGCAAAGTAAAATTCAATAGATATTTCAAGAATTCATAGGAAATTCCGCTTTTCCTCAAATAGTAGAGAAATAAGAATAAATTCTTGAGGATATAAAAACTGAAATATTGTTCGCAAGAAGTATGGTAATTGTTGAATTGCACCAAGAAAAAAATAATGCATTATAAAGCTTGAGATAGCTATAAGATTCGTTTGTCGATCAGTTTATTATTATGAAGCTGAAGAAATGGAAAAATTTTGTTCGTCACTTCAATTTTATTATTTCCGGTTATATTATATTTATTGAATTCAACGCCATTCTGAAATTGTTTACTTCTTTAAATCGGTTATTTCAACGGAAATTTTATTTAATCGCGGAAAGTGTTCGAAGACAGACAGTTGATAATTCTAGGTCTAATTAATCGTGTCAAAGAGAGCATCAGCAGCGTGGTGAATATGCCTGATAACTTCCAATTACAGTCATTAGATCAGTGAATTAATGTTGACGTTGATTAATCACTACTACGTCACGATAATGTCTGGCGCGTTACAACGTATCGCTCAGACAACAGTTATCTTCCGCCGAGAGATTTATCTCTTTGTGAAATAACGGAGCAAGGAATGAACACGAGATATTTTCAGCGTGGAATTATACTAACCCCTTAACTGCGATATCACTCAATGCGAATCCACGATGTATTACTTAAGAAAAAATTGTATGTATATAACAATTGATATTTCTATATAATATTTATATAATTAATAATATTTTGTGAAATTGTATATTATGACCGTCTAATTATTTTCTCACATATTACTTAAACAAAAATTCACGAAATCTGAAGTATTAGGTGTAAATAAATAATCCGTTATTTTTTATAAAATTTAATATTTAATGTCAAAACATGTCGACATAATTCAATCATCCGGTTCAATAAAAAAGACTGATTTATATGTATGTTAAATTCATCAAGCTATTTCTGTATTTCTTCGATATTTCAAAATTTTTTGTTATCAAAGCATCGATCAGAATAAAGGATAATCTGGAAGGAAGATGCTAAGGTATAGAGATATATATAAATGTAATAAGAATAGACTACGTATAATATTACTATCAATTTTAAAAAATGTAAAGTGGCATCTACAATACAATTTTAAGACGTAAAATTTAATCTTTAAACTCTAAACCGTAAGAAATAGATTAATTACAAATGTGAGAAGAATATTTGGTCAGTTCCTTATGGCTTAATGCTTAAATAAAATAAAATAAAACTTAAGTTTTATGCCTTAAAATCTCATTGTAGACGCCGCTTAAAACGTAGCTTAAATCATATCTCTCTCTCTCTCTCTCTCTCTCTCTCTCTCTCTCTCTCTCTCTCTCTAAAATATCGAGTTAAAGAAAAATAGAATCGAAGAGAAATACTGATATGTTCAATTCTTTCTAACGGAGCACGGACGTTAAGAACCATGACACGCAGAAAAAGGCAGTAAAACGTAACCAATAAGCGAATCACAATAAAGATAATAATGTAAGACAATAACATAAGTAACAAGTAAAAAATATATTAATATTATAATTGATAATTTGTTTACGTCTTATGTTTTTTGTCTGCAAGCTTTAAGATCAGGAAATACGTAGTCTATATCTATTACAGTATAGAGTAGAAACAATAGACAATCAGACCGAAATGAGAATTTACTCGGCCTCATGATAATAAACCGACGAATCAGATCATATAGTGAATCTGATCAATATAAGCTTTGAGATAAACAGAACTGTTATCTATTATTTTGTAAAGAAAGCGAAGAATTAACTAGCATGATAATAAAACAGTTTATTTGAAACAACAAACTTAACAACTGTCTCAAAGCTATATTGATTCGATTTACTCTGTGATTCGTTTCACTTCAGTCTATCCTAATGCCTTTAGATTTGTTCCGATTGATTGGTTGTGCAGCACACTTTATCTGATAAACAATTTAGAAACATCGAAGAAAGAAAGTGAATTGAAGTGGATTCAACGCAAATAAAGACCAGTCTTTCTATCAAGCCCGAATGTGTGATTTGCTTGAAAGATGAAAAAGTGCATTAAAAAGTAATGAGAGTTTTATAATTGAACTATTATAATAATCAATATTAAATTTTATTAAAAAATAATGAATCACTTATAAATCCAATTGTAAGAAAAAATAACTTCAATACATGCACGTAACAATAAAAAATTAATTTATAATTCATTTGTAAGATAAGTGGAAAAAGAAAACACTTGAAGATAAAAAATGTCATTTTACACAAAAACAAACACTACAGGAATTGAAATGCATGTACAGGATCATGTTATGCATCCGAAGATTAATTTTTCATTCTCAAAACATCATATATTTTCTTTTCTTGTTAAGAAAAACGTTTCCTTTAGGTTCCTTAAATTCTAATATCTGAACTTTCGAATTTCACTTCCCAGCGGGTAGCAGGCATAAGGGTAGGAAAAACCATTTGAGAGGGTACATCTTTCCATTCGCAAGAGAGTATTCATCTTCTCTTCGACGCGGCGAACAAAGCACGTCATTGTATATAACTACGGACGCTTGTGACGTGCATGGTCGTGCCCCTCTTTCTTTCTCTCTTTCCCTCTACCACTTCGTCATTTCATCGCACGCAGCCTTCGTTACGACATCGAAGAACGTACGACGGAACGAAGCGGGAGAACAACGCAGCCCGCGGAAGACGTCGGTGTCGCAACGCTGACGGCGCTGACGCTATTGTCGAGCCTCTTCCTTGCCTTTCGTCTTCCGAGCAGCCAGCGCCACAATTTAGCTGAGATTTTTGGCAGCGTTTAGAGCAGAGCACAGTTAAAGCGCATCGAGTGAACAAGGCAGTTGTGCTGTCCAAGGCGTTCGTAAAGCAAGCTTTTCCAAAATTTTTAAAAGGGGTTGGAAGTTTTTTTCTTGTGTCAAGTATCGTTCGAGTGACATGATGATTATTTACACGTGAAGAACTGCATTCAATTGGAAGAAATTCTTAAGTCAACTTGTGCAAACATAATTTAAAAAAGATAAATTGAAACTGATTTTCAAAAAGTGCATTGAAATTAAGAAAAAGGAAGACCGGTGAGGAGCATTTGCAATCATCATAACATCTACCGGCGAAATGGCATCCAATCGTAGTGTGCTAGGTAAGTGGCGATGATTGAGACAAGAGATTAGAAAAATAAAAATTAATTTGTTCTCTACTAGCAAGAATAATTTTAATAAAATAAATGAAAATAAGATGTATATATTAACATAGCTGTTATATTTAAGTTATATTTTAAAGTAAATATAAAGAATAAATATAATGAGAAGAAGTTAAACATTACGTTATCATAAATATCATTGAACATCATCATAATTATTTGAAATATTTATAATAAAATAAACGTAATAATTATAGGAGCGTGTAAGATCGGGTCGGGATGGGAACAGGAATATTTTTTGGGATTTTAAATTTTCGACATTCTCGAGAATGTTTGAAATTCCCGAGAGTGTTCAGGTTTCCTGAGAATGTTCGGGTTTTCTAAAAATGTCGGAATTCAAGTAGAATATATGTTTTGTTGAATATGGTCACAGTTTTAGATTTTTTATTTCTGTTATTGAGTTTCATTTTATAAAATTTTCTGTTTTATAAATCATACAGCAGGCTGTTTTATCATAGATAAAAAAAAATAAAAATATTGTATATATTTCCGAGAAAATCCAGTACTAGAAATACTACTAATATTATATATTGATGGAAAAACAATATTAAAAGATTCCATACAGTATCAGATATCTCGAAGATTCCCGGGAAAGCCGAACATTCTCGGGAAATCCTAATATTTTTGGGAATCCCAAAATTTTCGAGATCGCGTCCCAACCCGATCCGCGTCTTCCCATCCCGTCCCAAGCATCGGTTTTCGAAAATTTTGGGATATATTTCCATACACTTGTGAATAATTAGTGCTTCACAGTAGAAAACGTAAGTCTTAAAACAAAGCTGATTCAATTTCTGTGATGTTTATCTTGATCTAATCCTAATTTTACAGAGGGCTGAAATACAAGTTTACATACATTGGGTTAGCAAATTGCACGGTTACAAGGTTAATATATATTATTCTAAACGCATGACAAATGTCATTATCGTATTTATCGAATGTTTGAATTCACAGAAGTTAAAGATTCCATATAGGTTTTATTAGTTTTCCACTTTTAGCACGATGATATAACATAAAAGTCATAATTAGTTTAGGCGATTGTGTTTATTTCACACATCTCGTATTTTATTTGTACGCGCGCATCTAGCTTCCTGATTTCAAACACCTAACACTAAAATTAAGTTTAATAATTTTAAAATAATTAATTAATATAATTCAATATCCCCACGAACATCAATCAAAATTAATTGATGATAAATTAATCGATTAAATTATTTAATGATAAATCGGACCATTATATTATCCTTTTCTAAAGCCAGAAGATCACTTAACTTTAATTTTAATATCATATTATTTTAAAAATAATTTTTTGTTTCTGAAAAAATCTACAGACATAAGTTCCTTAAAAGAAAACGAACGGATTACATACAAATTTGAGTTACGAGTGTCTCGCGACGAACGGCAACGAACGCGACTTCCGCTTAAACGTTAATATATTCTTTATTACGGGAAGGGATGATGATTCGTCAAGAAGCCGGCGCGTAATTCGATAAGCTGACGGTGAATTAAAGTAATAAAAACGTCAGCTTCCTGTATAATATGTAAATTATATTATATTTATATATAGGATGCCATTTTAATAATAAATTTTAAAATTATAATAAAATATTATTATAAGAAACATGCATGTACTATATAAGGTATGTTATTTTTCTGATGTCTTAATGATTGTAGGAATGTGAAATATGCATTAAATAAATCAACCTGAGGCCAATAAAAAATAATTAAAGAATAATTAAAAAAAGTTTTAAAGAATAATTAAAAAAAAATAAAAGCAAATTCTACATATATGCAAATAAATAATATTAATTTTTGTAATTATGTATTATACTTCAGATATAAAATAACGTAAGATATAAAATACAGAACACAAGATATTAAAGCGTATTACGGCTCATATTTAATGCATATATGTATACAGGAAATGATCATGTAATTTATGATTTCTTTCCGAATAAAGTTTACATGAAATATGAATTTAGTCTATCGCGGTTGAAAACTCGCTATCATCATTTGCTTCGAACTCTCACCTCCACATTGTTGAGGTTAATACGTATATCGTCGACGGCATTTGCATATAACAGAATGCGATGTGTGTTGATAGTTCAATGCTTGTAGTCTACGCGACGATGCCACGCACCAGCCTCTAATCTTCGACCAATTAAACGCGAATGCATGTAACGACGAATCCGATAGATAATAATACCATCGTTATTCGTACATTGACTCGAATCAATGTTTCTGACCCTCAAATCTGCAAGTCATCAAACTCGACTTTAAGAAAAGCATGCAGGTATATTTCGGTCCTTCACGAAACGACGAAATCGCTATGAATAGTTCGCGAGAGAACGTGCACAGAGTTCTGGGTGAAGGTCACAGTGTTTAATCTACGATACAAATGATGACGCACAAAATGTCATGCATTTCAATATGAGAATGCATCTCCACGAGATCGTGAGATGAAACAAAGATCTCATTGCATATATCTACTAATGATAATTTTCCACACACATTTGAATGAATGGCTTATGTATCGTTTGCAATTATATGAATCATTTATATTAAAAAAAAAATCGTACAATATTTCGTACACCATTCTACAAACATGAAGTTACAAGTACCTAGCACACCTGTTAATTATAATTTTCCACTCCACACAATAATACAATTATAACATGTGTATTATACAACAATTATACTGTTAAATAAGAAATTACTATTAATAAGTACGTTATATGTAATTTACTGAGTGTGTTAATTTTTTTATATTATGGATATGAACGGAAAGATAAAAGTATTCCATATTCAAATAATATACTCGTTGCTTATGCGATTTCGGAACTTTTATTTTCGAGAATGTAAAGGTTCGTTCTGTGCCGATTGTATTATATCTTACAACCAAGTTTTCCGGTTATAAAAACTAGTATCATGTTATCGAGTTCGTCGACACACAATCCTGCGCTGAAGTGAAACCAGCTTGATAATATAAAAACCACCATAAAAATTATAATTAGTGGCACTCAGTACTGGTTTGCAATAATGTATTATAATTGACAGACATTAACACGTTCTATATAAATTTATGACAGAAATATGAAATTGATAAAATACAATATGATTGGAAAATTATAATCTTCCTGCAATAATGTATTTTAACAATTTTATATTGTTTTTTGATTTAGTATGATCCAATTATATTAAGTGAGTACAAAAGCTTACTTTTATTACACATAAAGCAGAATTAAAATAGAATAGAATTTTTTCATGTATTATATGAAAAAAGAGCTATATTCAAATTGCATCCAGAAAACGAAAATTTATACTAAAATAAAACAAGATGTATTTTAAAGCTAAAAGTCAATACTTTTGCATTAATAAAATTTAGAAAAAAATTTGCTGATGCTACAATAGCAAAAACGTTTTTTTAATTTTCAAAATCTTCGTTTTTAACTTCTTTGATACTATTTTTTCAAGATTGTGACATGGCAGTTAAATTTGACCAACGAATTCATGTTCAACAAACAAAAATACATTGGAAATGACTATTCACACTCACGTATCGCAAGAAAGATCAAATAAACTCTATAAAAGAGTGTAATTATAATAAAATAGTGCAGTTAATAAAACAACCATATTATTCAATCAACCATATTATTTCTTGTTATATTAATATTTAATGTCGCTTTAATCAATTTAATAATCCGACGTACAATAGTATTAGAATTAAAATAGCAACAGATATTAAAGTTGATAGCATCTGAATTGACTAAACTATGTTAAATTGTAATCGACCTCAGACGATTTCTCTTTACCGATTTATTTATCTTCTTGGTCGATTTCTTTATCTTCTTCATCTACGTACATCAATCTTTATTTCGTTTGATCGATAATCAAAATTTTTCGCTTTAACATCACTACATCAACTCGGACTAAATTGCATAGTGTACATTAGTGCGTTGCTTATCAGCGAACGTTCAAAGTCAAACTGATACAAATTTTAAATACTAAAAATACGATGTATATTCCTCGCATTTAAAGTACCAAGTCCCATTGCCACAGATCGGGGAGCGTAATAGTCGCAATAGCGGTTAAGTGGTTAGCACGACACGCGTAGCGGCAAGCTCTCGATTCACGAACATCATTATTATATCGGTCAGATTGGACTTTTAAATAGATACTCCTCTCTAATCGTCCAAATTGCATCCACAGGGATCCTCTCCATCCTCTCCAAGGCAATCTCATGCGGATAAGATTCTGTGATAGGTTGAAATAAAAAATACGATGTCGAATAACTGTTAATGCTACAATGGTAATTTGCTAATTTAGAGCAAACGTGAAAAAAGGATTCATGTAACATAAAAATAAAATATAATAAATACGTCACAAGTAAACATATATAAATATATATATCGTTTTTAATCGGTTTTGATTATTGTCATTATATTATTGATGTTTCTTTGTATGACGTAGAAAGAGACAATATAGATTCAAAAAAAAAGTTTAAAATATTAAATGTTTTATTCTTTCTGATTACAAACATTCAAAAAGGAAGTTTTTAAACATTTAAAAATGTTTTAGTTTTAAAGTTTTTCAATAAATAAAACACTATATGTATTTGGATTTAAAACACTAAAATATTTAAAATTGAAGTATCTTTTATTAATAAACATTTATTTTGCAAAAATGTTTCAAACATTTTAAACATTGCATTTTTACAGTGAAGTAAAACAACTTTTAACTTTTTCAGTCTAAAACATTTTTAAAAACATCTTTAAATATTTCCAAATAAGTACTTTAAAAAATTGAAAATTTTTTAAAACATTTTTCAAAACTAAACATTTTTTAGTGTTTTGCGTACTCGTTTAAAAACTAAAACATTTTAAAATATTTACATATTACAAACAGTGAAGATAAAAAATAAAGCATTTTACTATCTTAAAATTAAACATCTTTCATAAGTAATGTAACAAATCAAACTTCCTTAAAAAAAGAATTAAAATTGATTAGAAAGTTAATTTCGAAATTTTATTATATTATTAAATAAAATTACAATTAAGTCTTAAAAAGATTGAAACTATAAAACAACATATAAGCAAATATATTCGTATTAAATATAGAAAAAGAAACACTTTATTTACTATTATATAAAATATATGTACATATATCTGTTGCATGTCTTTTAATATTTTTTATTAGTTAAGAAGCCAGCTAAGTGATAATAATAAAAATAGTTTATTAATTTCAGTTATTTTTGTACGCAAAGTACAGTACGGAAGAAAAATATAAAAATAATTTTAATGCATGAAATCGCTAAAAAAAAACAATGTTATTTCTTCGCGATAAGAATGCACCTGCATGCAGTTTCATTCGACCTTATACTCACAGTTTCGGTTACGTCAGATACGATGTTTAAAGCATAACTTTGCATTGGCTGACATAGGTACGCGTCGACGAACGTTTAACTCGTAAATTATCCGTGTCGCCTCTTCATTGCATCGCTGCGACTATATACCTTTTCTGTCCAGGAAATCCTAATTGTATACATATTGATGATCATTCCCTTTCATCGTCGAAAACAGATACATTACCATATATTGACCATACATTGCTATTATGCAACGAGACACAACTTATTTGTTCCGCACGCGCCTTTCTGTTGTAACAACTGAATGCGTCAAAGACGAAAATAATTAAGGATAGAATAAATTGACGTTTGTATTGTTGACTTAACGCAATCGAAATAAATATGAAATAAACTGTTATTTCTCGTAGACAAAAAAATAAAATTCTGAAGTAAAGTCCACATGAAATCAATTTGCCTGCGATTACAATCTTATTAGCTATCCTATTTACTTACATCGCAGTAAATACATTTTATTTTCAATTAATTCATTTTCAAAAATTATTTCTTTCTAGTAATTATTTGAAAATTATATACACATTGCTTTTAGTTTCAATTCATATTTCAGAAAAAAATAGATGTTAAATAGGTCAAGGAAATTTGCCAATAGTTTCTACATCGTTTGGAATTTGATACTTGTAAAGCATGATTCATTATGTGTAGCATCGAATGTTTCTACGATAACCTCGGACGCAAATTCATGATAAGCAAAGTAACTAGTCGACTTTGCGAATACGATCATGCAGTGCATGCAAAGCGTAAACGATGCAAAGCGATCTAATGCTGACTATTAATATCGGGAACGAGGTGCGCCTGTTTGTGTGCTCTGCGATTAAATGCGTCCACTTCTTCTCTCTGTAAGCTTCTTTCTTTGGTATATGAAGACGTTTGACGTAATGCTTCGCGAAATTTGGAACTTTCGTACTTCAACGTATTTCCTGATTTGCGAAATTGTGTGACGTGCGCGTGAATGAGGAAAGGAAAGGGAAAATAATTGGCTCATTCATGTCATTCTTGAAATAATTTCGGCCATCTGCCAATAAACGAAGAAACCGTTAAAATCATGACTAGATAGTCTAACAGTTATGTACAACTTATTAAAGCAAAACGAATGCAATCGGTCGAGTCATGAATTGATACAATCGCGACGCGCTTTTAATTAATGTATTAATATATCATCTAATTCACATTCAAAAACATTCACATTTTATAATTTTTAATAACGTAATTGTATTCCAATTCGGCAGTCTGTTTATGATAATGTGGGGTTCAATAATCGAAATAAAGTATTCGGTTGGAACAAAATTTCATAGTGCCATTCAAAATTCAGCTGTATCTTCGTTAAAAATGAAAAAAAAAAAACGAAATTAAATTAAAAAAAATTTTACAGGTTAAAATTACTACTTTTAAAAGGTCACTATGTTTTTATGTTTCTATGACTTTAATAATTTTTATATGTATACTTAGAAAATTATGAATGGATTGGATAAGATGAAAAATGTTCTTCTCACTTTGTGAACCTATCACATGCCCAAAAAAAAAACTTGTGATAATTTTCGACTTTCTAAAGCTTAAAGTTTTCCCTACAAAATCATTTTTTAAAAAACGTTTCTATAGGATTTTTTGTCACTGAGTTATCAAATGAAATAAAAAAGAGTATATTCTGATTTTATACTTATAAAATCCGTTAAAAATTATTGTAGTATAATTAAAAAAAAAAACAAATTCTTCAAGCTGAAACTTTGCTATATCGAGTGATATAATTGCTAAATTTTTTTTAAATACGTGGACATGACAAAAATGAAGTAGCGCTTCTGTTCTGACTCAATGTGATAAAATTATATTTTCGTATGTTGGAAAACCTAAGATCCCAATTATAATCTCGAGATGAATTGTGGTTGAGTATAATATTACAATAGCACTGAGATTGATAATGGACCAAAGCTATAAGTATAAGTCGCGTGTATTGCATGCTAATGTTACGTAAAAATTGTTTACAGCACTTAGAACATGTGACATAGATGCTCGTCAGTCGACGCTCGTCAGTCGACTATAAGTAAGAATATAAGTACGCATATACGTCCTGTTTTCGACACACACTCTATCAACAGTAATCGTATAAAAGAAATCTTGGAATCAGACAAAACGATGTCAATATAAAACTGGCTGACGTCACTCGTGTGCAATAAGACGGAAGTCGAAAAGGATGCGGTTTTTCTTAGATTTCAACAAACAAATTCATCATGAGTTTTAAAATATTTCTACATTACAGAAAACAGCTTAGAAAATTAAATTTTCTTAAAATTTTTAAAAAACAAAATATAATTTAGAGAATATATTGAACTACAGAAAAAATCGTAGAAACATAACAAAATTATAATATTGACACATAACGTAACATTTTTTCTATATAATTATTTTGTAATATAAATATTTTTTGAAAAAAATATTAATTTTAGGAGCTAATAATTTTAAGGATTATTACTATAATTCTTCTAAAATAATTGATTTTTAGATACTTTTTTCTTTCTTTTGTATACATATAATTTAAACAATACACTTATATTTTATTTTATTTCATGTTAAAAATATAAATAATACAATTAATAATATAATTAATAAATAATAAGTATCTTATTTTATAATATTTTTTTAAATAAAAAGAAACAAATAAAAACATTAAGATCAACTATTAATAAGTATCAATTTATGCATCGGTTGTCGCAGCCGAGTCACAGATCGTAAAATAAATGATTGTAAATATTTTTTTCAGATCGCTTGACATGTAGTCAGGTATTAAATATCATGGTGATTCTCGGCTTCATGTTAAACTATATGCTGCGTATAAATTTAACGATAGCGATTGTTTCGATGGTGATACCGAGCAATAATAGCGGTCAACATTTACATTCCAACGGATCGTTGGTGTCGGACGAGTGTGGTATCCAGTCGACGATGATGAACAACTTCACCCCGATGGACACCAGGACCCCGGCGATCGACGACGATGTTAATAGAGTCAACGAGGTGAACAACGGCAGCACGCATGCAGTGTTCCCACATTGGTATCGGGTTCGTTGAAACTCACGTAAAGTGCCTAACTTGTACGACGAATGACCTCGTCAGTAATCGCCGGCCATACACCGGCGAATACATCGCGTGAATGAGATTTCATTTAAATACGAAATTTAAACGATCGCAATTAATTGAAATTAAACAGAAAAATGTTATCCATACAGCACAGATCATTCTAATATTATTGCAGCAACATTGCAGCAACGTTCCAGCGATATTGCAATAATATTGCAAATGTTTTGCTTCTGTGCTGTATAAACAGACTCTTAAGAAGTGTTTTGTTTTTATCGATTGTCAAAACTATGTAGATTCATTCGAATTCGTGTTAATCAAGACAAGAAACATCTTAATTGGAATTAAACGATCTTTTTAGTTCTTTATTTGCCTCCCCTTATAATTATGGAGTATTTTCTTTTGCTCGATTTTCTCCGAACCCGTAACTTTTACGAATTCCTCGATTTTCATTTTCAGGAGGAACGAGTCCAGACTAAATATCCATGGAACGAATATGAGGTGAATATGATCATCGGCGGATTCTTCTGGGGTTACATCTGCACGGAGTTTCCTGGCGGCCGGCTTGCGGAGATAATTGGTACCAAACGGGTTTTCGGTTACAGTATGCTGGTATCGAGCTTTATCACTCTATTAACACCACTGTCAGCCACTTTCGGTTACACCGCAGTCGTCGCATTGAGGGTCATTCTAGGATTTATGATGGTACGTCTTTTATTTCATCTAGGATTCATTCTAATTATAATAAATGTACACATCTCTCCTCTCCGCCTCGTGAGAAACGATCTAACAAACGAAAATCTGAATCTATCGAGCATCTTTCTTTTTCACGTAATCTAATTACGCTCATCGATAGAGTTTCACGTGACTGCAAATCGATCACGCAATCATTATTGATAATCTCTCAAAATTGATTCGTCTCGCAAATCAGGGTGCCACCTGGCCTGCCATCCAGCCAATGACTGCTCGATGGATTCCACCGACGGAGCGTAGCAAGTTCGTCTCTCACATGATGGGTAAATGATCATGATCTAATTCGCCACGCGATCGCGAAATCGAGGCCAATCCATGCCATAATCGTTTATCGCCCTCGTTCTTGAGAAACTACGAAACGTATACGCAAAACAGACATAGCCGTTTTATAATCGCGATGAAAATGCGCGATTGCGTCAATTGCCGCGCCATAAACTTATATCATTATATATTTACAGCCTCATCGCTTGGTGCCGCGTTAACTATGTTGATGTGCGGATTCCTCATCGCCTCGCTCGGCTGGGAGTCGGTATTCTATGTAACCGGCGTGATCGGGATTATCTGGAGCGTGGCATGGTTCTTACTGATATTCGATTCACCGTCACAACATCCGCGTATTAGTGCGGAGGAGCGGCACGCTATCGAGAGCGCGATTGGAACGACCACCACCTCCAAGGTTGTAGTAATACAAAACGTTCATTTTAGTCCCAGACCATTTTATTTTATTTTATTTTTTCATTATTAATTTATTTTATCTTATTTAATTTTCTGAAATAAGTAACGATATAAATTGAGACAAATTTATTTATTCGTCTCGTTTGAAAAACCTTCTGTTTTACTTCTTATTCTGTGAGATCTTAATCAATGTTTAATTAATGCGATATTTTATCAGCATCTGCCGGTACCATGGCGTGCATTTATTACTTCAGGGCCGGTTTGGGCTATTATAATAACGCATGCATGCAGCGTCTATGGTTACCATACCATTGTCAGTCAGCTTCCGACTTACATGAAGTACATTTTGCACTTCAACATTAAAGAGGTATATATCGTCGATTATATTAATGAATAAAATTTTTTCATGTTGTCTTTGTTTTACACTAATTATACACACACACACACACACACACACACACACACACACATCTCTCTCTAATGAAATATAAATACATACCAATGAAAATAATATTTACAGAACGGCCTGTTATCCTCGTTACCCTATTTAGGCAAATATATATTTGCCTTATCAACGTCCACTTTAGCCGATTATTTGCGCCGTAATAATAAATTATCCGTGACGGCAATACGTAAAATTTTCACGACATTCGGTGAGTAAAATGTTTACGAATGATTTCAAAATTTTTTTCTGCTTCTTATTTTACGATAATTACGACGATAAAATCAGATTCTTTTAACTAATCAGACACCAGATTCTCTTTTTAAATATGCAAATTAATACTTCTTCAGCAAACAACGTGTTAATTAATTTATACATTCAAAAATTTTTATGTGCAAAAAGAATGATTTTACTAAAGTTCTTAAAAATTTAGCATAGATATAGACCCAAAAATAATTTCATTATCAGAATAATTATATAAAACTCTTTTAAATTGGTTGATAGTCAAAACTTTTTGCAATATCGTTCATCATGCATGAGTTCCTTACATAATTATTTTGATTATCCAAATTATTTTCAGATCTATATTTATTTAAATTTTTACATACTTCAGTAAAATTATTCTTTCCATGTAGATATATCTTATCACAGTATATTTGTACAGGCTACAGTAGAATTTTTATTCAAATATATAATAATTAAATAAGACTTTCTTCGTGGATAATATGTTATAGCGCACATTTTATTTTATATTCCCAACAAACTAACGTTATTTATCTTCAGCTTGTTTGCTTATTACAAGGTTGTATCCAAGTAACAAGACGACGTTAAATGACATTTTTAACATTAATAACAGATTTAAAACATTACCTTGCTTGGATAGCTATATCATTAAAATTTTTATATTAGATGACATTTATTTTTTTAACAAGCGTTTGAAAAAAATTCAATAGCATTAATTATAGATGATTAAAATAACAATCAAAGTATTGATTGTTATAATTAGACTAAAAAAATTTTATTTTCGGCTAATGAAAAAAAACTTTGATTTTTAGCTCTATTAGTACCCAGCATCCTCATGATGATTCAAGCATACTATGGTTGCGATCGTACGGCATCAGTTATTGTATTTACCATTGCTCTGACAATAAACGGTGCTGTGACAGCCGGTTACCTCGGGAATGGTCTCGATATCGCACCTAATTTCTCCGGAACCATATTCGGCATCGCCAACACCTTCAGCTCGATAGGCGGTTTCCTTAGTACCTTTATGGTCGGTAACATCACGTACCATAATCAGACCTACACGCAGTGGGCCATCATTTTCTGGATTCTAGCAGCCATTTATTTTTGCGGTGCAGTGATATTCGCTATTTTTGGCACTGGCGAGTTACAGAATTGGAACAATCCGACCGGCACTCACATGAAGAAAAACAGTATCACCATAGAAGATGGCATTCCGGAATCGGTTCCTCTCAAAACCAATACGGTTTCGTAGCGTTTTGAACGAGAACGAGTTTAGACTCTGAAACGATCGCAAATCAAACGTAGCGATGAAGGTTGCAACACAATATATTCCAAACGGGACAGTATTTTTTTTATTACGTTCGGATTTTAGGATCGGATTTTAGTCTCTTGACTTGACAATAGTTCATAATAAATTTTTGTCTTTTAACACATTCCATGTCGCGTGAATCAAGTTATTTAAAATTGGTTCAGCATGGAACATGTTAATACTTAATAATTCCTAGTTCAAAAATTTGAAATAAGGTTTTTTACCTCTCTAAATCTATGTAATTTATTATAATTTAATGTTTTGCTTTTTTAAAAATAGTATTAGAAATTTGTTTGTAATTTATAAAACTAATGATATTTTATTAGCTTTATCACAATTATCGAGTTAAGATTGCGTTTTTAGGTTTTTTTTTTGCCAAGGATTTAAGATTGAATGATGTAGAATAGTTGAATTTACACTTATTTTCTATTATAAGATAATATAAGCTCGCACAGATACCAAAAGAGAAAAGAAAGACATATAGAAATATCTAAGAAACTCAGTGTTCACTCGATATGACAAATTATATATAAATAAATATACAATTTTTAGCAAAATCAAATCAAATATCTTTTAAAAATAATGACTATGATATCAGCTTAGGGTAAGAATTTACATAAGAAAAAGCTTTATTAAAATTTAAATCTTATTAAATATATTATTATCATACATTGATACAATTATTATCATAAATGACATCAATGTATAAATCACAATTATTAATATTATGACTATTTAATTAATATTATGAATATTAAGTCAATAATATTCAACTTGATTTCTATAGATTAAAGATTAGATCAAAAGAAGAATGCAATTTTTGTAATAAGCTACATATTTAGTTATCGACTTAGTAAAATTCTGATTAATGATATTAATAACGATAACAGAATCTTAAATGATTATCATTAACGATATCAGCGCAGTATTTAACTAATCAGCAAGTAACATTTTTAGAACGTATGTTGGTAAAGAGACTTCATCAGTATTGCCATCTACCACGGAAACATCTCACTGATTGTTGTATCAGTATGCATTGTTGCTGCAGAATGACTGTTGCTTCTTCGTATATGTTTTGACCAAGAGGTGGCGTCGGATGCTGGATAAATACAGTAACGCAATTGCCCTTTAAATCAGGCATGAGATACTAAAAGCAAAAGCTTTTTTATTTTATTATATAACAATAAAATTAATAAAAATTTACTAAATTATTTATATTAAGTTAAACTAATAAGATAAGAATTTGCAAATGTTCTCAAGCGACTCTTATTCGACTATCATGCTAAGTTTATTATTCTATTATTCAAATAAAAATCCTATTAAAATAAAATTCACCTCGCTAAACTAGAAATAAATTTGTCTCTCAAACGTAACTTTTTTTTTTCATTCAAAAATGTTCAATTAATTTTTAAAGCCCATTTTAAACGATCTATAATTCGTATCAACTTTTAATTATATCAGAAAAGTCATCAAATGCAGAAACAAAATTTTTTTACAGTTTTTATCGGAACTAATTGACTTTTGTGTTTACTTTTAAAGATACTTCCAGACGATATCGCCAATGTACATGAGATTGTCAAATGTTACACACATACAGGCATGCATAATTATCCATGAATGTAAACCAATTTAATGTGCAAACTTGGCTTATGTTGGCCAAATCGTTTACAGGCACCTTAATAAATATTTGTATCTACTCAAAACGCTTTGTTTGAATCTATAAATAAATATTGACTGAACAAGTTTCCGGATATTAGGAAATTTAGTCCTCTCTCTATTAGATGAGTTGAAGAAGAAATAATAGAATAAAATTCTATCATAATGCGAATAATAAATCATTCAAAGAAGGATAATAAAATTGCGGTTTTTGCTTTCCTTCAGAGGAAAAAGCAGCTTCAAAATTGTTGTAAGATTCTTTAATATAATTGGTTTATATATTTAAATCCAATGAGGAAATAAGAGCAAGATCAATAATATTAGAATAAAGAATTTTACAATAATTGCAAAGCTGTTTTTTTTTTTTTTTTTTTTTTTTTTTTTTTTCTATAGAACACAGTCATTGCTTCTCGTGCTAGAGTTTTCAGACCAGTTGGCTTAAGGTGCTCGAGCGCCTTGGCACACTGCTGCCCATCGTCATTCGCATGCCAAACGTTGCTGGACGGCCGATTCGGGGAGGGCATCAGCGTCGTCGCGGCATCGCGACGATGGTCGCAGGAAGGAGTCAAAGCGCCACAGCATAGCCGCGTCGCGGTGGCCGGCGTAAGGGCGCCGCGCGTTGCGATGGTGCTCGCCGTGACGCGTGGCGCTGCGGCGCTGCGTCGATGTATCAGGAGACCAGCTATCCGAGGAGGTCCTCCTCGTATTTTCATCTCTGTCATATCTCTACCCGTAATCGCTCGTTCTCCATCGAACCTCCGTTATCCATTCGCAAGTCAAAACGCCGGGAGAGTAGCCAGCTGCTATTAGGTATGACGGTAGAATCTACGGAATTCATGGACTGCAGCACCGAATTCAGTTGCTATGTCGCGTGTAGTCGGCAAACATGAACGGCGCGGAGCGCGCATGGCGCGCGCCAGTTTGCCGCGCGGGACCGCCCGCTCGCACGAGCCGCTACCGGGAGAACACGTGTCGGAGAAGTCGGATTCGTCGCGATCGGACGGGGCAGGGGAAAGTGCCGAAAGAAAACAGGGACATGCACGTGTACAGAGAGGAAACGTGGAGCAAAAATATCTGGAGTGGGAGAGACGGTGAACGCCTCTATCGCGAAAGCGGGACGGCGACCTCCAGCCACCTCATGCTGGCTTGCTCGGTTGTGATTAACTAAGGTTTAATCAGCTTTACAAGCTAAACTTCCTTTGTCGACATGCACGCGCATGATAATCCGCCGGACTATCTCGCCGGGTCGGCCGGCAACGAAAACACCTCCGATGCGTCGGAGGATCCTACTAATATGAATACGACGTCGTGCGCGTCAACGAGAGACGCACGTTGTTCCGGTCGCCAGCTTCGGGGACGAAGCTCGTCGTCATTCTTGAGCACCCGTCGAGCACTCGGCTGGGCTTCATACAGTCCTAATACCGAAATTCGCGGGATGTTGGATGCAGAGTTAAATTCGACTTGGGCATCGCGCTTCCGAAATAGACGAGCGACAATGCGTCGTCTGGGGGAATCGATAACTGGTCGACAGTGCGCTCCGGTAAACACGAGAGCGAGAGCGGGAGAAAGAGAGATATATTATCTCTGTTTATTTTTATTTTTATATTACAAAATCGCTATTTTTATTTATATTGCAATCTTTACTCTTTTATTCGATCACAATGGCCTAGTTTACATCGTGCGCTTCATACGGGTATTATATAACTAATGACTTTCTATTATCTTAATTTCGACGATATGTGTAAACATATACATGATACATACATTTTAATTAATCATTTTGATACATATTGTACATATATTTAGCACATCATTTTTTTAAATACATTGCTGAAATGATAATTTAATAGAAATTGTTACTAGTTATATTTAGCTAATATTATATCAAGTACTATATGCTCGATGTAAAAGTGACTTTGTCAAATGCATATCAAATTTAGTCATTAACATTTAACACTCATTTTCAAATATCAGAAAATATGAAACATTATCCATTTGACGATATATTTAATTGTCGAAATGATATATTTATTGTCGAGAATTATTCGATATTATTAATTAGTCGATATTATTAAAGTACACGTATATCGACAGAACAATTGTCATAAATGATAATTTATCATTTTGAGCTCAATCTTACGGAAATGTTTCGAGTAACAAACGATAACCGCGCGATACCTTCTGTCGACATTGATCTGCAACGATTGATAGCGACGTGAAAGCCAAAAACCTCTTGCCTCGTATCGTTTCCTGATTCATCTCATCGCGACATCGTCGCTCAATATTCGTCGAGGCGAATCGTACGCGGCGAGATGCAGTCAACGATGAAATTATTTACATTCCCTGTAACATCTGTTATCTTGATCATCCAAGAGAAACATTTTATAAGATAATTCTTTAAAGAATATCTTTCAACAATCGAGACTGTGAAATAAAAGTTTTACGTGCTTTACAAATTAATATCCACCGTCGTTTGAAGCAGTTTTTTAAATTTATGAAAAAGACAAATGTTAAGTTCAATAATTTACAATCATACATTTATGGTTTCGTTTAAGAAAAATTTTTTTACTACATAATTTATTACATAATTTATTGTACTTGTTTAAAATGCGGTATACAATTATCGAGACTTCCAAAAGAGAGAATTATTTTACACGATTATCGCCTATTAGCAAATTTTTTATGAAAACATTGAAATGTAATAAGTTTAATTAAATAAATTGTATCGAAAAAAACTCAAAACGAAGAGTAGTATTTACATTGTTTTTTTTCTGTATAGTAGTATTGTTTAATAAGAGTATATTGATTAATAAGAGTAGTATTGTTTATAAAAAAATTATGTACACACGTCTATCTAATGTTGGTTCATATTGGCAATTTAATTTTATTTACTTAATTGTATTTGATTTAATGAAGATCATTTTTTCTTTATCTCCAAATATGAATCAAACTTCATTACTGCTGACGACTGTCGAAGTCTCAAGGTATGTCAGAAATTGCATTCAGACAACTGGCTACCGTGCACGTTGCTGGAGGAACAGCTAATCCGATAGTCGGGATCGAAGCGAGGAAGAAGAAGTGAAAGAAAGTGGAAGTCTCTTCGAAGGAGAGAGAGAGAGAGAGATGAAAGAGAGAGTAAGAGAGAGAGAAAGGCAAAGGTTAACTCTCACACTCGGTTATTAAGGGTTCGGGTAATAACGTGTTTGCGAGAACGTGCGGTTGCACGCACCGTTCACGAGGTGGAACATGGCATGGCCCCCGGGTGCTCTCTCGGACCCAGCATCTTTCAGAGCCTACGAAAGCGTCGGCGTGGCCGCCCCCGACTCATGGGAACGTCCTCGGGGCAGCATAGGGTCGACGGGATCGCGCACAACCATAGAGCCGCCGTTGGAATTTTTCTTAGGAACTTATTAAAATCTAAAGCTGCCTCATATTAGAATTGCGTCGGAGTCGATCGAGACGATTGCGAGTCGTTTACAATCCCCCAGATAGTTTCTACGAAATCATTATAAACAGATTGCAATAACAGCCACGAAATGTAATAATAGTAATTACAGAAAGAATATAATTACCATGAAAATTGGCGATTATCGAATATTCTTTACACGGAAATTTCACGGATGACAACTCGAGAATAAAAAACATTTCATCTGCGTGTACATCTTTGAAGAATTATTGCTTCAATTTAATTCGCTTTGTTCATAATTTTAACTGTACTTATTGTAAAGAATAAATAATAAAATTTACATTAAAAAAATGTAATTCAAAAATATTAATTATTATGCCGTTTTTAATTAGAAGTTTTCTACTCATAAATACCAAAAGGATACATCATGTCCGACGTATGTCTCTCACAATACTCATGTGAACATTCTAAACACCTCTGTTTCCCACTATAGAACCAGAGTTTCATCCCGCTTCTTCTTGAGATCGCTTCTCTATACAATTCTAATTCCGAAACACCCTGCATCGGCTGACGGAAGATCTGAGAGTTTACCAGTAGGCAATAATTTCGCGGGAATGCGGCGGCACTGCGGCTTTCGTGTCTACGGAAAAGAATTCCGAACGGCTCGATAACGGATCTCACGCCGGATTCCGCGCCATGAACAAATTGGACTCCGCTATTCCCGGATAGAACGGTCGCTGCGAAAATTAACCCTCATCAAAGCACGGTGGCTCTCGCGCTTATCTCGCTAGAATGTGCATAAAATATACGAGACACGAACACGAAGGTAAATACATATAATTAAATATCTAATTTCATGGGTCCAACGTAATAACATTTCTATTATATCTATACGCATCGCGCAGTATTTCATATTCCTACTTTCTCTCGTACATTATATTTCCCATACTCTCTAATACCCCATCTTAGGGAATCCTCAAGTACCTATAATAGAAATAAAAAGATGATTCGCCTATCAAGAATTCTTATCTCGTACAACATACGAGCGCGCTAAGTAATTCCTAAGCGAAAAAAGAAGAGAGGATGACGAATCTAAAAAGAAGATGAAGAAACGGAAGGAACGGGAGAATCAAGAAGCCGAATGGTAATGGAGAGAACGAGAAGAGTAGAAAGAATCCAAGAAGTACCAGAAGAAGGGAGGGGGAGAAAAGGATGAGAAGGTGGCTAGCACGTACGTGAGGTATGCGGGTGAGAAACACCCCGGGGCCGGAGGCGCCCCTGCCGTTCCGCCCACGTTTAAGGTGCCGGTTGCGAGCGGGCCCCGCGTGCCTCCGGGGGCCCCGCGATAAACTCCTGGCTCGGACTCTCTCTCTTTTCTCTCCAGCTGCGAGACTCGCACGCGATCTACGACTCTCGAGGAATCGAACGCCCCCGCGGGCACACGCCGTCATCACGCGAACCTGCAGGTAGAAAAGAAAGAGGGACACAACAGGCCCTCTTCGCGCTTATTTCTACGTTTCAGGTATCACGGGTAATCTCGTGCCTCGCCGTGGTCTTCTGTAATTTCCACGGGCTCGTTCCTTCTCTCTCTTTTTCTTTTTTTTTTTGAAGTCTCAGACATTCCTCAATCTGTTCTCCGGAAAATGAAAATTTTTTGCGTACATCGTTGCGAGCAAACGTTTAGCATCATAATAAATCATCAAAATTCAGTCGTAATTTGAGAAAGTCATTATTATAAAAAACGATATTCTAATTTGTTTCTTAAAATACAATTTCCTGAATTTTCCGATGCAATATTCTTTATTCTGAAATAAATTGCTATTGAATATATTACCACAATGAAGAGGAACGCCGTGCAACTAGCAACCCTACCGTCGCCTGTGTATTAGAACGCTCGTAGCTGCTATTACTTCTACTAGATTAAAGCTCCTACACTAGAAAAAAATTTATTAAATCTTAATACATATTTCTTTGAATAGTATCAAATATTTATTTATAGTAAATAAATATTTATTCGTTAAAAAAAGATAGTTAGTAAATCAAATTAATGATTTTTATATCAAATAAATATACATTCAGTAAATATTTATTTAGAACACTATTTATACAATTTATGCGAATAATTTTAACTTATACTCTCTCATTCTACAACTTTAATTAAGATTATAAAGTGAAATAATATACAGGGAGAAAATATATATTTTTCTTTCTCATAGGATTTTGACAACAATATGATCTTAATCATATATATATATATATATATATATAAAAAAGATTTCTTATCACGATATATGATAAAATGATCCAGAATATTTAAAGACAATAGACTTGTCTTTTTAGCTGAGCTTCTTGCACAGTTCATCTTTTTTTCTTTTTCTCTCCAACGTGGAGTGAAAAGCAAGAAAGATAAACCGTTCAAGAACTTTAGCTGAAAAGAACAGACCTGATATTGAGGAATTGTTAGGACAAATGTTATATTTTGCCATTATTATACGTCTCGTAAGATAATAAGATAGATCCTCTATAATTCCTCGCATCGGATGCAAAAAAAGTCCTTATGCCGATCTTGGGAGGCGGACCAACCACGCAGTAGCGTTACGCGCGATCTCATCCGCGAAGAAGAGTACACTTTTTCCGCATAGCGGTCCCACGCTCTCCGGTGCATTACAGGTTCATCTCCGCCTACCGACCGCTCGCGGGAATACGGTGCATGTTGGCGATCGATATGCACGACTAAATCGAATCGATCGTACGTGTAACTTGTACCAAGCGATCGCGCCGCGAAAATGAAAAAAAAATTACAAATATTGCTCCAAGATATGGATGATCGACCAAACTGGGTGTGTGATGATTAAAGAATTATAGAAATTGAAAAGTGAAACACGAGACGTCAGTCCTTTTCCCTAATTTTTCTTCAATAGGGAAATGAAAGTCAAAATTAAACAGATTAATAATTAAAATCCATATGAGACGTTTATTAAAATTAATCCCCTTATTAATTTAATTTAATTTCTACACAAATACATATTATATGTTTCGAATTTTTTTCTTGTTTTTCACTTCTTTTTAATTTGATTGAGCTCGAAAATTGTCTTTCTTCACATGAACTCTGACACGATCACACGGCATGACATAAATATATGAAATATATAATCCTTACACGTGGCACGCGTATCTTTCTCTAGGGACATCCAATCGAGCCGATATCTCGCAACATCACAAGATCGATAAGCCGGACCCGGGCATTACCGGCACTACGTGCACAGCCCGGCAAATTGCGCGCGTATATATGAATAGAGTCGGCGGTTCTCGCTCGCACACGGCGATTGTCATTAATTAGACAGTTGGCACGCGCCAGGTGAAGCTCGCTCGTATTCACCTGCGACGAGTCACACACGCGTTCGTGTATATTATATATATATATATATATATATAACACGAGCGACACGGCTTTTCGGCCTGCCGCCATGCCGCCGCATTGTGGCTTTTGTGAGACGGCCGGCGTCGTTTATAGGGGTCGCCCACATGACATCTGACCCACATCCGGCCGATGTTCACCAGGCGTCGATATCGTCCGGGCCGTGCCATTAAAATGTCGAATAATTTTGAGACCGCGACGTATGCGGGGGATTTACAGCGGATCGATACGCGCGATACTATGGTATCGCTGTGAGTGTCGCACAACTTGCTCCTATTATATGATCAACCAGAAAACGAGATTATTCTTGTTAGAATTCTTTGAATACGAATGTGGCCAAATGCAATTTAATTATCTTATCTGTAAAATTAACTACTTTTGTTGCATTTATGTCCGTCATTTATGTCCGTTAAAAAGGATTGCCCAGTCGCATAAATAGTATCGTTTTAGCACATTTTACATATTTTATAGCATACTTTAAATACTTCTACACTGTTAAATTTATAGTATCAGATTGAATCTAATTTAAATCGCCACTGCTCCTATATACTAAATATACTTATTTTATATATACTAAACGATAATTAATTTGATACTATATAAACGTCAAATTAATACTGCAAATTTATTATTTATAGTATAAAATAACGATATATTTAGTAGAAGCAGTGACGATTTAAATTAAGTTAAATTTAATACTATAAATTTAACAGTGATTCCTTTTATAATTGTATACAGTGAAAATAATAAAATAACATATAATTACAAGTTTTAAAATAATAAAATAGCAACAGTCCTAATCTCGCACGAGATATTTTCTATATTTATTCATAAAATACTTATATTTATGTATTTCATTCGTATTAAAAAGTATTCTTTTTTCCTTTATATCTATATTTTTGCGTAAAAAGAAAAGTATTTCTGAAACGAAAACAACTTCCGCGTAAACGATACCTGCTTCTGTGCACCTTCTGAAAATTAAAAGGCAACACCTGTACCCCGTACACTCGCACGCTGCAAGATGCCGCTCTCGCGGGCGATGTAACATAATGAGGCGAGACGAGGAGAGTGAACGCGCAACGAAAGCGACCGGGGCCCGCCCGGCGCTCGATAATCGCCAGAAATTCCCGATTATTAAGCGTACAGGTGTTTACACCGGGAACCAATTCCGGATCTGACCGAGACGCCTCCGAGGAATACGCCGCGCGCGTGAACGACTCGTGAGGAACACCCAACACTGATCGAGTGTGCGTTGCCGTTGGTTCTGGTTGGCAGAAAGAAATTCGCTTGAGTTGCAGCTGGTACTTTTTGCACCGTCCAAACTTAAGATGACTGTGCGATAATTATGCAATGTTGATTTTATGACAAAGATGCATTACGTTCACCTCGTCTGTGCAATTAATATGTCAATTACATGTCAATTATAAAACGTTTTTATGTCAGTCTAAGATAATCGATTGATAATTCTGAATCAATTAAAATTTATGTACGAATTCAGTGATGGTAAAATATCATTCTTATTATTTAACTTCGAGTAGACTTTCTTTAACAAGTCTACCTCGAGCTTTATTCGATATTTAATATTAATGTTATTTAAAAATCTATAAAAAAATAGATATCAAATTACTTCTAATCGGATAAATAAAAAATTGCATCTTAGTTTTACATGAAAAATATAACTATATATACTTTATGTTTGCACATAAAAACTTAGGGATGAGGAATACGTAGATGCAATTGGTAACACTTTACTCGAATATAAACCATAATTACCCGCACCTGAACACGAGAGTCGCGACTTTCCAAGATCGCGGATCAATTCGTTGTTGCGAGGTAACGCGTGCCGGCAGGCTTGTTAATGCAAATTTCGCTGTCGTGCCCTTGTTTCACCTCCTCTTCGCTCCCTCTTCCATCGCGAAGCGTTTCACCCTAATTTCCTGCGCCGTAGCACCTGACGGTGCACGAAGTGCAGCGCTGCTCGCGTGCTCACCCAGCAGCTTCCGGTTCCGGCGCGTGCTTAAGCATTCCGGCTGTTTGCACTCGCGAGCGTGAATACGTTGAATGCGCACACAAACATACACACACATATCCACCTGCCCGAGCATACGAACGTCCGCGACGTGCCGCTGCCACTCTGTTTAGTGCCTTCTCCCTGCATTATGCACCTGATCGAAAAGCGGCGCTCTTCATAGATCGATAGATAGAGATGTTAATGATCGCGAATTGAGACAAGGAAAGGGCGCGCAGTTCGACAAATGGCCCATTGAAAATAATTATCGCCCGGCCGTCCGAAAATACTCTCGCGCACAAATCGTTTCGGCATCGACGCAATCATACAATCGGCAAGTCGTAGATACTTGAAGAGTCTTAAGAAAAATCGATACTAAATCGATTTGCTATTAAAATTTGTCGCGAAAAGTAAAATAAAATAACTCTTTGCAATTAAATAAATAAATAGATCTATCTAAATATTTCAAATAAATAAATACATATGTATATATAAATTTTTATCAGAAAGAAAAAAACAGCAAGAATGTATAGCGTATCAATAAGAAAACTATGAAAGTCTATCTACCGTAACGCTTTATAAGCATTCGCAAGCGATTGTGGTCAAGAAAGAAGCTATCGTCAGCATTGTCTGTTTACATAAAATCGCAATACGTTATAATCTGTAGTACAACCAACTATTTGTTCGAACAGCTAATATTTTACATCATGGAAAGGAATAAATTAATTATTGTATGTGCTGCAAATTAATAATACTATTTGCTGATAAAAAATAAAAAATCGATACTGAAGAAATAGATTAGCATAGATTACATCAAACATAAATTACATACATCCCAAATTATAGAATCACAAAAGAAGACAGCACACAAGATATTGCTATATATTTATAAACACTCATCTCTTCGCGCTCGAGAAGGCTGCAGTCTCATTGATTGTCATAATGCCAGACAAGTGCCGTAATTGTAAGAATCGAAGTTGAATCAACTCATACGATAAGAGTTACAATCGTTATAAGGAATATATATGATAGACATTATGATGTAGATGGGCCTTAAATCAACGACGTAAAACATCTTGAAATGACTAAAAATTTTGATAAAAAAAAAGCGAGCTAATATAAGCGACTAAATATAAATGACAAAAATCTATATATTATCTTCAGAAAGATAGATGAAGATTCTTTAAGATAACCTTTGAGGACGAAGAGATAGATCCTTTAATGGCTACGTCGCAGGTGCGAGAGCGGGTCGGTCGGTCGTCCAATATTCGCTTCGCGTTTCACAAGCGAGCGGTGACGCCGATTAACATCGCTGAGAAACGAGGAGCGTATTACACGATATCGGATTAACGCGTTACATGCCAACCAATGGCTTTCTAGCTCCGTCAACTTTTGTATCTCTAGATTTCGAAATATTACTACTAAAACAGTACTACTTACACGTCACGCATAATTGTTTCCGAATTTTTACGCAGTCAATATCTTTCTAGGACATCTTTTCTAAAACGAAATTATTAAGCGTACTATTTACATTGCTAATCAGTTATTTGAACGCGTCGTTTGTCCGCATAATATTACACAATTATTTTGCCTGACCGTCCGGTTCCGAAAAATTGAAAAAGCATTAATTGACAAATTAATCTCATAAAGCACAAAGCTACTTCGTTCTTTCTTTGAGAAATCCCGCTAGATAAATTAAAGTACG
This sequence comes from Atta colombica, assembly GCF_001594045.1. NCBI lineage: Eukaryota > Metazoa > Arthropoda > Insecta > Hymenoptera > Formicidae > Atta > Atta colombica. The sequence goes on from NW_017259370.1 coordinate 3,512,081, forward strand.
CTTAACAGCGTGGAGATCACAGGTGAGCATTCAGTGAACAATCGGCGTGGAAACTGCGCGCAAGCTGGTGTCGGACAAATATTATCGTCGAAACACATCGGACATTCGGGGCGGGCCAAATGCTGACAATTAGCGGTGGCAGGTGGTGATTACCGAGGCCAGAATGATCCTCCTGAACACCGGAAACGTCCCTCTACGTCGGTCCGGCGTGATTCCACGACCTCGCCGTATTAAGACCACGACGCGCAACCCGGGACTCTACGAAGGCGCAATAATTCACGGGCGATCGCGAAAGAAATTGCCGGTCTCGAGTCTCGTACAAGCGCTAACGATCTCCTCGACCAATTACACGTCCCGCGGGTCGATAATCAAAGTCCACTCCGCGTGTGCGGCGATTAGTGTGGAGCTCTCACTCCGCAAGAAGTGGATGAACTAAGGAGAGAGAATTGCAAGAATTCATTTCGTGAGATTGAAATTTCTAATCTGCGAAATGGATGCGATTGAATTCCTGCCTCCTTTCTTTTCTCGCCGGTACGACCATATGGTGTTTCATAGAAAAGACCGAGATAGATAGATGTCTTTCGCCAAATAAATGTAAGTAGTGCTATTAATTTGAACAAAATATAAACTTGTACATACTTAATCCTCCGTCTGTAATCATATTTTTACTCACTCCGTCCGTACTTTAGATCTTTTTTTACTTTAGACCCGTCCCCCCCTCCTCCCTTCAGTCCAAATTTTTTAATATTCTAAATTTTAAAAAATGTGAAAAAATTCTGAGAGTTACTTTTCGACACCTCTGTTATATTACTAAATAATATTTTAACTCAAATGTTGAAATTTTTATCTACTCTCCTTTATTTCAGAAAAATATAAGAGTAAAATTTCTCTTGTGCTAAAAAAAAAAATCTAGATTGCAGACAGTAAAATTAAATGTTTATTAATAGAATTTGTTTTATTTGTTAAATAATTAAATTAAGTTTTAAATTAAATTAATATAAATCGTTAATATGCATAAAATTTTATTGATAATATAGTAGCTCTTATAGTAGCAAAATATTTTAGGTTCGCATCTCTGTATTTAAAACAACACTATGCGGCGAACATTCAGTAATTAGAAGCGAAGCGCGATCGCGCCACCGAAAGTTCGCTCTCGAGTTTCTCACCCTTCTTTCAGTCAGCGCGGAAGAACAGCGGGAGAGGGACAGATGGAAAAAAAGAATCCGACGCAAAAAGGGCATCTCGTTTGCGGCCGACGAGGCACGGAGACCGTGATTCGCTGCCTGGCTGACGCCATATGGCGTGCAAACCAAGAGGCTACTAGTCGATCACCGTTTCGCATTACGCAAACGAACGAGCCGCCACTCTGTCGGTCATTCTGAACGTAAGTACCATAAATCCATGTAAACAGAAAGGACAGCCGGAACGCGATTGCGAGTAACAGTCCAGCTTCTAATTAGATCACTTCTGCGTTCATTTAACATTATGCACTTTTTACATGGATTAGAAAACGAAAATAACAGAAATCAAATATTTTTAATCGGACTATTTAATCATTTGTCTTTCATAAAAAATACCGCAGTGTACAAAATTAAATTCTAAATTAGCTTTCACATTTTCTATATTTTTATTACATTAACATTGTCGGATTTATCTAGAATAATCAAAATCGAGAATAATTGAAGTGGTCCGTTCTTACAAGTTTATTTATAGCACAGAAAACACAATACAAAGCGGACTGTTATTAGCGACTCTCTCGGGTATTTATTTCTTATCTGCGCGTACATGCTTTTAGTATGTTTGTTTCTAATTGCGAGAGAACTCATAATCACGTTATATATCTTATATATAATATGTATTTTGTACATAAAAAATCAAAATGTAAATGTCGCTAAATCCAAAAATAAAAAATAAGATATTGAAATTGAATTGGGTGCCTTAGCATTTAAGTTACAAATTGAATATTTAAAACTGTGTAAAAATGACAAATCTTATAAAATAAAAAAATAGATTAATAAAATTAAATCCCCCCCTCCTCTCTCTCTTTCTCTCTCTCTCTCTCTCTCTCTCTCTCTCTCTCTCTCTCTCTCTCTCTCTCCCTCCCTCTCCCTCCCTCTCTCTCTCTCTCTCCCTCTCTCTCTCTCCTCTGTGTAATCTATATTTTAATTCACTTTTATTTTTATTTATATTGTTTTTTAATGAAATTTGTTTTGACAATTTTTCCTCTGTATTTAATATCTTATTTTCACTTGAATTTTTGACATAAATGTAAAAGAGGAAAAAGCATTATATTTTTTCAATAAATAACTAAATAATTTAATAAATAAAATATAGTGTGTACATTTTTTTTATTAATAGAATAATACAAATATTTTAAAAGGATATATAAAAATTCTATTTAATTCAATAAAATATTTTAAAATTTAATTAGTTTCATCAACATTTTCAAAATCAGCTAAATGCTTTCCTCAGCTGCAAAAGCAGTCAAGTGCAACGTATTTTAATAAATAGAAAATATATATTTCTCATGCCATATTATACATGTTTTGTTAAACTAATAAATTTTTAATTTTTCAAAAGAAGATTCCAGAAAAGATCTCATTAATATTGAATAAAAAATTATAGATGTAAGTTTTTCCATTCTCGTAAAAAAACATTTCAAATGGAGATAACTACATTTGCAAATGGAATACTCATGTTTCCTTTATCCTTCCATTAGTACATGATTGTATAATATTTAAGCTGATTTTACTGACAATGAGTAGATTATTTTCTCAAATTCAATTCTCCATCACATATCATAGGATTCTGAAAATGAATCTCGGTCATCCATACATCAATTTGAGTCCATGGAACGCTTCGATCGCAGATTTTAACTATATCAAATCATGGAAGATATCAATTTCCTTCTACGAATCCGATTTCTAAGATAAGATTAGAAACTGGATGACAAGGAAGGCGAAAGGAGGACGATGAGAAAAAGAGTGCTTCTCTTTCCCATGGTCCATTCCAAGAAATGAAAAAGAGAAAAGAAGAGAGAGAAAGAGAAAGAGAGAGAGAGAGAGAGAGAGAGAGAGAGAGAGAGAGAGAGAGAGAGAGAGAGAGAGACAGCAGGGGCCGTGTTTCTCAATGGCCATAAAAGCCGAATCATAATCGCGGTATCATTAACGACGTCGTGCGAAAGAAGTAATTAAAGCGCGCGGCTCGTGTTCCTCGTGAACTCGAACCCGGCTAGCTCTTTCTCGGTTCGAGTTAACGGCTCCTTCACTCTTACGGGGTTTTGCCGTACAACTCTCGACTACACCACGTCATTCAGCGCGACATCGTGACATCGAGCACATCGAGCACAGGAGAGACACGCCGGAGGAACGCCTCTACCTGTGCGCCGCAAAAAGTGGATTTCTGAACGGCCGCGCCGTTGCAGAAAAGGCTCGTCGGCGCCTCTTTCTCTCCTTTATTTTTTGTATCATCGTTACTTGTTAATCAAATTGCGAAGAGAATTTCAAGATTATTTCCACGCACTAAGAAGCGATAAGATTAATGTACGATCATCAGCTTGCAGCTAGTAAATTATAATTTATATCTTCTACAACGCTTCAACAAGGCGATTTTCAAAACATATTTAAGCGTTCATTATTTCTAATGGTAAAGTTAGCAACCATTTTAATTATTGCTTCAATTATTAAGATTAAATTACTTCAATCATTAAAATTAAATTGTTAAAATCAGATCGCAATCAGTTTCTTTTGCAGATTCTTTACTATTGTATAATAAGAGGATAAAATTTTCTTTATTTACGCATCGATACTTAAATATTTACGTATACAAAGTATCAAATAAAAAATATTAATTATTCAAAAATTTAATGTCTAAACCATCTTTTGTAGGTGTTAATTTTTTTTGGCACCTGCGTTAGTCATTTCGCATCCGAGAGGCAATATCGAATAAAAAATTGCGAGAATTCGTAAGTGCATCTCTGCGTAAAAACAAACTGCGTAATAAAAACGAGCTGCCGCGGCTAACAACATAAAGCACTTAAGCTGTAAGTGACTTTTCTTCGTACTCTGGATACATTTTTAAATATCTAAATGCATTTTATGTCCGGATACTACCTGTATTATTCAAATACTGAAAAATAAAGAGTATCTTCTACCCACACCGACCGGTTAGAAGGTGGATCGTATCTCCAACACGGTGCGCTTCGACATCTCGTTCGCATCCGCGATGATAAAGGGCCTCAGAGGGCTCACAACGGGGTCCGTTCTTTGCGTTCTATCACGCATCTCTTTCTTTCCTTCTTCTTCTCTTCGTTCTTGTTTCTGCGTACAGTAGCCGAGAGACGAGACTGCCTCTGAGTTTGGCTCGAAACTGCATTCCGCAGCCGGCTCCGTTCGAGTCGCGTTGCATTCACCGCCATTGGCGCCACACGCGCATTTCTCGGCATCGCCCTTTTGCACACGCACGTTTCTGCGTGGTAGGTACACCTCGACAATGTCGACACGCACACGACGTCCGCGGATCCGATTTACGCTTCTCGCATAAGCGAAGATACGCGAGACCATAAAATTATATCCAGGTGATTGTTCGCGCGTGTCATCGCTCAGGATTCCGCAGCTTCGTATTACGCACAATACGTGTTCCTAATTTCGTACTTCGCTATTCTCTTTCTCTCTCATTTCCTTCCTCGTAACAATTACGATTTGAAGTGAACACGTACTCGTGTGCATATTCGAGAAGGATTGTACATTTGGCATTTCTTTCGGAACAGATACGGAATGACCTAAGTGCCAGAGTGACGTTAAAAGACGGCATTAGTGACGTCTAACAGACCGAAATAGACATCACTGTGCTGCTTTTTGACGTCACTTCTGTTACTTGGAAAAGCCATTTGATATTTTTAAAAATGTTGATATTAAAAAAAATATATTTCATATTTTCTTTATTATTCTAATTATTACATTAGAAAATTATGATTTATTATATTACTTATTTAATTAAATAATTATTGCTGTTTCATTACATCTCTTTATCATTATTAAATTTTTAAAATATATGTGTAATTAATTACAACACTTTTTTATATTTCACTCAAACTTAGAGATAGAATTTTTTAATTGTTTCACATCATAATCTCCATTCTGACGAAAATCATGTTTCTTTGATTCTGCCGGCAGTTTCGACAGCACGTGGCATACAGCTAAGGTGCGTATTCCGAGTTTCGCACTACCGACTCATGAATAATAAAGCCAGTCGTGTCGAGCGAGCAATGTGAACTCGATGATTCATTCGACACAAGGAGGTAAAGAAGAAGGAAAAGGAGGCGAACACCCATGCAACGCTTTCTCCGCCTCTGCTCTTAGAAAAAAAAAAAAAAAAAAACTATCCTCGAATGCGCGAATGGGGATACATGAAATTAAAACACGATCAAGTATCGCGGGGACAGGTGTCGCCTGGCGAATGACCTCTTTTAAAGAATCAGGTCATTGTACGCGGTCATTGTTCTCGCGTGGGAGAACGTCGCATCGACGAAATGGAGAACGTTCAATCGTATAAGAAAAGAGAGACGAAAAGAAAGAAGAAGGTAAAACATATTCTGTATTTCGCACATCGGGACGAGGATGTCGTCGGTTCAGTACTTCCTCCCTTCTGGGTAAGTCCGTGTTCCTAGGATTCATCCTGTTCTCCGATCCGCCTCGAACCGACCCGACAAACGTGCGCTGCGTTCGCATGCGATGCATAATAATGCAACACGAGCGCGTATGCCAATGCGGTTACACCGGGACTATCCACCTACCTATCTACCTACCTACACCCAGCTATCTAACTATCTACTTATCTATCTGCCGACCCCCGCATTCCCGAGGCAGAGAACTTCGCGCCTCCGTGTTTCGGGGAATGCTTCGTTCTGTCCAAATTTTTAACAGCGAGGCGCCCACTTGTAAATGAAAAACAAAAGACGCTGTTCGCAAATAATTAAGTTTCTATGTAATTAATCATAAACATTATTAATTATGAACAATGTATTTTTGTAATAATATTCGACTTTTTGTGACGAAATTCATAGATATGATGCATAAATAAACGGAATAACAGTAGGATTAAAATATTGTTTTGATCTCAGAATCACTTAAACGTCAATTTATTCCCAACCGAAAAAAGATCTGGGAACGGGATTTCAAATGTACATACCGATGAATATATAAATGAGAGATTGTAAATAAACACAATCTGTCTCTTTCTCTCTTTTACTGTTACACAATTATCTATTATAAATCTCCGTCTCTTATACGTGACGCAAGATAGATCGCAACTAATGGAGCCAAATTGGCTCACGATTAAAATTAATTCGATGTTGCCGAGCATCGATCCATATTTTATTCCAAGCCATTGTTGCTTTCGTGCAGATGTCCGGTGCGAGGAAGAAATATCCTCAGCGTCGAATTCGTGCTACAGTGTCACCCGGACGACGAATACTGGGAATGTCTGGCCAGTATGGCGCCAGCCACACGTCGGTAACTTTATATCACACATCTAAGTACGGCACTGGTGAGGGCCGACATACCCGGTCACGATTCAACGACTCAAGCCCACCGAATATATTTATACGACAGGCGACGCGGGAGCAGCCAGGAGGTGGTGGAGCACAGGGGAGGAACGGGTACATCTGTTTCCATCCGGGCACGTGTCTACGGAATTAGAACGTATCGAGGGAGACGAATACGCGCGCGAGAAACGAGCCTCGCGAGGACGACAAGCTATAAGACTGAGAATACCCACCCGTGGCCCCGCGATCGCTGGACCGACGGATTCTGGGATGCCTCGCGGTCAGCTGGCGCGAAATAACAACGCGGGCAAACATACTTGTTTCGAAAATAGTGCTCAAAGCGATATATATATATATATATATATATATATATA
>NW_017259370.1:3519293-3521254 GCF_001594045.1 Atta colombica
ATATATATAGAGCTTCTTATTTTTATTAAAATCTGCAGTCTTAAACCATTAAAATCATTTATGGCACCAACATTCAGAAAAAAACAACAAATTCGCTATAAGTATCACGTACAATTCTATTATTATATCTTTCTTCTTCTAATTATAAATAAATAAAATAGATAAAGTACAATATATACTTTATATACCAAGCTCTATAAAATAATATTAAACTTAAAAGTCAAGGAAAACAGTTAATATAAAAAAAAACATCCAAATATAAAGATACATTACTAAAAATTGTGAAATAAATTTTAATAATATCTAATGATTACCCCACAACTGTTGCAACATTTAATATAAACGTATGCAAGTTTTATATAAAATCTGACAAGATCGCCAACGGTATTCCTTACGGATTGTTTTACATTGTAGAAGTAGCCTTTTCCCTCACAAAATAATAGATGATTTATAAACATTGATTTATCCAAGTTAACAAAAAATCGTCACGAATCATCGCCCTTTGAAAAAAGAGTGTTGCGCGTAACTCGAGACGAATGCGTTCGTTTCATCGCGCCAAAGCCAACGGCTGCAGAAAACGACATCGTGGCGGGCCGACGCGATCGAGATAGCGTGGAATTCGTAGAGACTCGTCGCGACTCCTCCGGTACGTGTCACGGAGGTGACAGGGATGCCAGCTGGACGTCGGCGCCGTGGCGTCGTCGCAAACCAACGTCCTTGTTTTGTAAGTCGCGGCGGCGCGTCACGACGTCGTAGTCGTCGTCGTCGCTGCGTGACACTTCGTGCATGACCACGCGACCAGACGAATGCGTGCAGGTGTTCCGCGGGTGGAATAGAAATGGTCCGAGTTTCTAGCGTTCTGGGATGTATAATTAGAGCATTTTGCAGCGCTCGGCGAAGATGCCAGCTTTGAGTTTCTGACAAATGTCCCACAACTGACGCGGCATTCCCGACATCAAACAGGAATGTTATAGAAACAGAAAAAGAAGCAAAATCAGAAGAATCATCATGAAAAACTATATTAACTTAGTATCTGCCTTATTTAATATTTTAAAGAGTCTTTTACATAAATCTAAATAACACGTGTGAGAGAATTTCTTTTTCTTATGAATAAAATCAAAGATTTTTTTTAAAACAAATAATAGATATTAGATGAGAACCGCTAATTAACGAAGAAAATCGTATAAAGAATAAAGCACAATTATATAATGCATCATCCATTAATTCCTAATACTTTTATTTTATAAAAATGTTTTAATCTATTTTCTTTCTTTAATATTTCAAATATTCTGCAACATCCTCTAATCAATTCGTTTTAATAACTTTTCCATCCCTGTTGTTTACTTACTCTATTGATTATACTTGGATTCAGATCTCTAAAACCCATTCTATAATTGCATAACTATAAGTGCTTGTAGAAAAAATTGATCAATCAAATAGTCTTCTCAAATTTCATTGTGATTGATCAATTCTTACATCTTTTATAACTATTATATATGCTATACGCATATATAATAGAATGGGCTTAATGTTCATGCTTTTGTTTCAAGTATTCCGCTTGTATACGCTGCTATTGTTCACTGCATACTGCATACAACAGACTGTAAAATTGACTTTTCATGCGCAGCACAGTGCGGCAGCAAAATGTCGTGTGATTCAAATTTTCGAGAACTAATTGGAAGTGATCACCTCGCGAAAAATGTTTAACTAATAATAGCATTTTGCTGCACGCTCGCAGCGTGTTGCGCATGAAAAGTCAATTTAAGGACGTTCTCCGAAAAAATCCATTTTCTATAGATTTTTCTGAAACTTACAAAATAAGCTTGTTTAGTGACCTAAACATATGTGCTTTAAAATTTAATTCGGAGTAGGATTAAAAATCGAAATATTTCACTTCACAGTTGAAGCGTTTAATTATATATATATATACACACATATATACACACATATATATATATATA
>NW_017259370.1:3521354-3526561 GCF_001594045.1 Atta colombica
AAAAAGTTTTTTTTAACAATTGTTTAAAATAAGATATAAAACTTGAGATATAAAACTTGTTATCACAAGGAATAACATGAAATTTGTCTGAATATGGCTTCCGGTATTCGTTTTTAAGAATCATTAAGCAAAGTAAGCAACACAGTAAAGTTGCTATTTTTTCGACCGACGGCAGTAACTAAGATGAAAGGCACTTCATATTGTATAAAAAAACTTGTATAAACACATAAACACTGGAATATCTTATACTATATAAAAGTGAAATAAATTTTCATAAAAATTTTCATAATGGTGAGCACTAATGTGCTCATTAGGTTGAGCATAACTGCAGAGAACATCCTTAAAGCATTAGCGAGAGCAAGTGCCGTTCGCGATTTGCCATCGGGTAAGCGGAATCTATGCGACGCGATGCGACGCGTCTCGTCTTGGCTACCGGGTTATAAAGAATGGACGAGGACTCGATCTCCGAGCCGCGAGCCGCGATCTCCGCGAGAGGCGTAAAACACATGGCACGTAGGTGTGCGGGTGTGTGCGTGGCGCCAGATGTCGCGCCTCGTAATCTTTACGCCGGCCGGTCGCGCGATCCCCGCAACCCGTTCCCGCAACGTCAGCCGAGCAACACCGTCGACCTTTTTCTCGCTCTCTCGTTCTACCCCGTTTCCTCTCACGTATCCTTTTTATCGCTCTCGCAGCCGAGAGGTCTGCTTTTCGCGCGAAGAGACATTGGAACCGCGTATCGTATTTCTATAGCCGCAACAATAACAGCGAGTTTATGCGCGACCGGTCGTTGGTGTCGACATTGGCAGCGATGCCGGTGGAACGGAAGACTGATAAAAAATTGTCTTGACCTTAAAAACCGTGTGTTTTCGAATCGAAAAACTCTAACGGTTTGTTGCATTATTATTTATGAAGGTTATTAGAAATTTTGTGTGTGTCATCGTATATTTTTTAAATGTCCGATCGTTTAAAAAGATAAATAATTAGAAGCTATACATTGCGGGATTTGGATGTTGTGTAATTAATTATTATAGTAGCGTTGATAAAAAAAAAATATTTCTGGGACACCCAGTGTAACGACTCAAAGGATACCGATTGCCAGAAAGCATGAAATTGCATTAGTCACCGCGTTTAACGTTCACATCTGGCCGTGGCGCGATGAAAATAACAGCTCGGGCCTGGCGACAGTATTAACGGGCGTATGAAATGCGTGAATTATTATTTTGCTACCGATACATGGATCTTGTGAAATTTTACGACAAATCTACACATTTGCACCTGGCATGCTCGTTTATATGTAGTAATGACCGATCGATCTGGTCGTTACTGCTCTTCGCTTCGCGAAGTGTCTCATTTGATTGTAATCGAACATCACTACATTCACGGCTATATCAATATCATGCAATCTGTATATGTGTTTTGTTATATATGTATGTTTTTTTTTACTATCTCTTCCGAGGGATAACTAATAGCTGAAATATTATTTCACAAATTATGATTTCATTTGATTTCATATGATTACAAATAATTTTCTTCACTATATATGAAGTCATTTGGTAAAATAAATGATTTTAACTTTTTAATATAAATGATTGCATATGTAATTATCGGATTATACATGAGGATTTCTATAAATTTTATAATGATTTAGAAGCGATGTGTAAATCGCGCTAAAGAAATTCATTTTTGCAAAAAAATTTCAAAACAACTTTTTCATCAAGAACAGATCTGAGGGCGTAATCACTTAATGTAATCATGGGACAATTCACGATTGTATTAAGTAATTACGCTTTCGATCTCTTCTCAATGAAAAAGTCATCTTAAAATTTTTCTTTAATTCGCGATTTACATTGCTAATTTGTTAACAATAATACGACTTGGAAAAGGAAGTTTTTTTCAGAAAATGAATTTGAATGTTTTGAATTATTAAAATTTTGAAATATTAATTTTGATGCAATTTTGATGTAATAACTGATTGTAGAGGAATAAAGTATATTCTTTCTTTCTTTCTTTATGTTTTTATTCTTTTTCTATAAGTAATTAAAAAATGATAATGTTTCATTTACATCATTGTTGTAGCAAATGAGAGATGTATGTATAAATTACTAGATATAACAACTTTCTATTATTTCAACGTTTCCCTTAAAATTTGCCAAAGGATAAAAATTTTAGATTTTATCTTTCTAAACGACGGAGAAATCTGTTAATCAAATTGCAGTGAAATCGAACTGTAACTATTTTAAAATTAAATATAAGACATTTAAATTTTTATTGAGTGCTACTCCCAAAGTGAAGTTACACAAATGAGCAGTTGGCAAAGTTCAAAAGAGCAAAACATCTCTCTGATAAGATATTCGTTCTTTTATCTCAATTGACAATGAGTCGCAAACTGACGTCAGTTCTCTTTTCAAGAAAAACCGGGTATCGCGTCAATTTATGCAATCGGCGACCTCGTATATAGAACTCAGCCAGTTCGCCAGTTTGAATAAAGAGATTATAAGATTGCCTATATATCCCATGGAAAGCACATCTATGAGGTACCGATCTCCGAGCAATTTCATATTAAGAACGACATCGATGAGACATCCATGCAGATCGACACGTAAATGCCTCATAAACGTCTCATTCACCAATGACACACGAATCACACTCACGGCACAACATTCGAATATACGATAAAGGCATCGGCGAAAAGGTATCAAGACGCAAAGTATCTACCGCTTCGCCGAGATATCGAATTCGTAAATTAACATTTATGTGATATTCTTCCCGGAATTGATTGAGCCGCTATCAAGCCCGTTTCGAAGGTAAAGATCGAGATCGCATGCAGCCGATGAAGGAATAAACGCCGATCTCCGCACGCTAACGAGAAAACCGGACCATTAAGTCAATGAGTCATGGGAGATAATTCGATTATCGATTATCACGATGCAGAAGCTGCGAGACCTTGAAGGACTAAAAAGAAATCGTGCTTCCACATTTCATCTGTTCAGATACAAAGTACCGAATAATAAGTAAGAAAAAAGACGCGCTCGATGATTAATTTAATAAATTTAAAGATTAAGAATATATCGACTGAAATCTCTAAATTGTTATTTAATTAACAAATACAATTTTAACTGTGGAGTCATAAAAGAAAATTTCCATTTTGCCTTTGTTGCTGTTTACTAAAATAGTCTATTTTCTTTCTGCAAATATTAAGTCTAAATCCACAAGCTTGCTTTAGGAGAAATGAAGATAATATATATTCTAATAAAGATAAGATAAAATTAACTCATTTCATCTAGATTATCTAGATAAATTTTTTAGATACTAGCAAATACTAATAATTGATCAATTTCTTACGGCTTTACAGCTTCTTAAGGCAAGGATCTTAAAATTGGACCCAGATTAATGAACAATAAAAATAGAATACTTATACAACGCTTGAGCGCCCAAATCAAACGCAGCCTATGTTGAATTTTGTATTTTTAGTCTTTAACGTCGAATCGCAATTCTGTTCAAGGTGCGATATGGAAAATCAGCCTGAGGTGCACAACGATCATCTGAATGGCTCCCAGGCATCCGGTAGCATTGATCGACGTACCTATTCATATGACGACGATAAACGCCTTCACAAAGTCTCTTTTTTTTTTTTCGTTTCCTAGTGCGCGTGCCTTTCCTCTCACCGGTGTCCTCGCCGTCGGTCTCGCTTCCAAGAACGATTCAGTGGGAGCGCCATCGCGATTATCTTGTTTGCGCGAGGTTTTCTCGCTATAAACGTAAGGACCTACCGGCCGCAGAAGGACCGAACTATCTTTCGGTGCATCGGTGGACAACTTACAACACGACAACTCGGTGGATCGCGGGAGAACATTGCACTCGAACCAAAGAAGCAAAGACAGTCGGCCATCAATTTTGCATAATCGATTTGATTCGGAAAGTCGATAATAACGTAATAATAATAACGACTAACGACTCGAACGGCGCGATTCCATTAGGGATAATGACACTCGACGAGGAATAACGAACGATCAAGCAAAGGCCTATATTATGTTCCCGGGTAATCCACGATACGCATAAACAGTCGCCAAAGACAAGCTCATTTGCCCACAAATACGAGAGGACTAATGACGGCGGCGCGTATCGTCAAGATATACGCGCGTTATGATTTGTGGAACGAGGTTGCTGCGGCGCTTTGTGCTCAGCATAAGAGAACGATCTTCACGGATGATGCATGCGGTCCTTTTCATGCAGAACAAGACGCGTGCCATCGCGCGGGAGTATCGGGTTGCGCCTTTCCTCATTTTGTATTCCCGTTTACAGACCCACGTTCTCTGGAATCGTCTCGTAAGATGCAAATCTCACATTTCGCGATAAAATCATTCTAGAAGATTATATATACACAGACGAATGTCTGTGTATATATAATTTTTACAAAGGGAGCAAGAAAACTGGAAACACACCCAACTAATATTTTCCGTATGAGTGTGGGTCCAGGAGAAATATAGCGACTGAACGAAGGCGCCGTTAATTAGACGGTCGGGGAACTGCAGGTAAAAATCTATGGTCCACTCTCTCGCGAGTGTAACCCGAGACTATCGCTTATAATTTATAACAGACAGAAAAATATATATGGAATACCATCGATACACAATGACCGCACCACCTGGGTCATCGAGTCGTCGAGTTGCGGACCCGGTTTTCTTTCTAAAGTTCCTTTAACACCTGTGTCTACTAGCCCACAACACCGAGCCTCCTCTTCTCTTTCTCCCGTAGAAGAGAATGAGAAAATGAACGATGCGATATTAACGACTAAGATCCCAACCGAGGTCGTTCTCGTGCGGAGTTTTTACTGATACCTGAAGCCCTTGTGATTCAGTCCTATTTAGACTCTTTGTCTCGTCTATCTCATAAAATAAAAAAATGAGACCTATAACGGTTTAGAATTTTAACTTTTATTCAAATACAATTTTTAAAAGGAACAGATTTTATTGATAAGATATTTTATTGACGTTTGAAAATTTTAGTTTTTAAATTATTACAGTAAAAAATAAAGAGATTAAGCGTGCGCCTCAATATAATTCATAAAAGATATCAGATAAATATTTAAAAAAGAAAAAAGATAATAAATATTAAAATTAGATTTTCAAATGTTGCCATAAATTTACAAAAAAATAAAAAAAAGATACTTAAAAAATTTAAAATGCCTATTACGGTCGAAGCTGGAT
>NW_017259370.1:3526661-3535568 GCF_001594045.1 Atta colombica
CTATAAACTCAAACTTAAAACTATTTTAGTAATCGTGAATTAAATTAAAAAAAAACAAGCAATTTTAATAATTTGATCGACGATTACTAGAGTAGTTTTAATTGAGTTTATATATAGTGTACATTAGTAATTTAAAATTGAATTATTTAAAGCAATAAAGATCCAGCTTCGACCGTAATAAGCATTTTAAATTTCTAGTATTGCTTGTGTTTCTCACATGTGCAGTCTAAAATAAAAATTCTTAAAATTGTTTTAAAAAATTCTTAAAATTGTTTTTACTGAAAATAAAAGCTACCGAATAGCAATGTAAATCTCATATCCAAGAATTCAACTATTATCATTATTGCTTATGCCAAATTAAACGAAGTCAACGCATTAATGCTTTATTTTCTCAGTATCGAAAATTCCATTAATTCCAAGAGCTCAGCGGAATATTTATCTTCAAGAATCGAAAAGTTCATGTATGTTTTTTGAAAAGCCAAAATTTAGCATCTATCTTAAAGGCTATTCTCTTTGCATAAATCTAACATAAATCCGGTAAAAATATCTCGGTAAAGAAAAAGCTCCTTGCGCAACGAATCCAGCAATATAAACGATTCAGGATTATCCAGAATATCGCCGATGTAGGCATAGCGATATAAATTCTTTTAGACGTACAATGGCGTCAGTCGACATGACTAACTTTCGTGTTTGAAGGGACCCTTACTGTTTTGTAACTGATACCTACCTAGAATGATCCGTTCAATCGCACCTGTTCAGTTTGCCACAGCAGGCTCACTTGAGAGGCGCAACTAATCCGGCTGCAGTTAAAAGCTCTTTTAAAAGGGAAAAACTTTTTTCCAAGAAGGTAGGGCAACTATTGTATGCGTATCATAATTCCCTCTTGAGACTGAAAGTTAAATTCTTTCTACGGAAAAAAGGAGAGAAAAATTTAAGACTTCTATTCAAAAATAACTATGCAGTTTTCTAATATACTCTTTCTAAATCTCCGTAAAAATAATATAGATAATCAATAATGAAATTAAGCGTGTCCATTTAAAATCTTGATTCCGAAAAAGCTTTTAGACATTCCTGTAAAATTACCAACATGAATCTTTGTCAAAGAGAAAAAGGCAACGTTAACAAAACTCTTATTATAATCTTCTTATTTAGTATGAAATCTAAGTTTTGAACTTAAAAATGAATTTCCATTCTAACCTTGTCGAAGGTAGAGTGGAATTTTAATCTCTCTTTGTCGCTCAATGGGTCGCCATTGTACATTGATGATAAAGAATCGTCATTACTGCTGAAGCATAAAAAATCTTGTTTATACTTGTTACATCCATGACAAAAAATATAGGTTCAAGAACAAATCCTTAAAAGAAAAATCTATAAATCTTTTTGACGTATGAAATAAAGTGTTCTGACATGTGACGTTGTAAGAAGAAAATCATAAAATGTTCATTTCATGCCAAAGAAATTCGTCCTTCAAAAATAGCTCATAATAAGTAATTCAAGAGGTGTGCTAAGATTAACCCCATATGAAAGGAAGAAGAAGAAATACACGAATGAATTTCTATAACGGCTAATAGGAAAGCAAGCAAGAGGAACTAAAAAGATGATGGCACGTTTGCAACGCGTCGCCGAGGGCTCTTCGCAAGTGAGAAACGAGAAAAGGGGTGAAGGAAGAAGATGAAACGAGATCGAGAGAACCGGGGACTGAGTGAAGAAGAGCAACGAAAGAGGGGGAGGGGGCAGAGGGGGAGGGAGAGGAGAGCAGAAGGAAATAAAGGCAATGAATGATGCCGCGGCAGGTGCGTCGTGGCGTGTTTAACGAGTGATCCGATCCCAGGCTCCGGCGCACCTGTAACACTCACGTCGAACAAACCGGGTCGAAAGAGGTCCCACCATCACCAGAGAAACGTTTTCCACTCTCTTTCTCTCTTTGTCTTACTTCTCTTTCTTTTACTTCTCATCCTCTTTCTTCTTTCATTCCAAGGGGGCCTTCTTAAAGATAAATTACGCGGCTACGAGTGCGTAATCGCAGCACCCCTGATTTACGGCTTCGCGGAAACGCGTATCGAGGTAGCCGATGTATAGTAGTCTCCTTGAGGTGCTACGGACCTCTTCTTCCGCCTCGTGTAATCATCTTGCCGAATGGGCCGAATGCGCGGCATGATATACTTCTCGCAATCGAGACCTCTCAAGAAGAACTGAGCCGTCCGTGAGACATTTATCAATCGCGACGACGTCGTCATGGATGGATACGGTTACTCGATTAAAAAAGTACTCAGAAGAAGATTAAATAAATTATCTTCATACATCCGGTGGCGTCAATAAATTATATATACTTATACACAAGAACCGCTTCCCCTCTTTATCCTGTCGAAATGGAAAATTTATTTCAACAATTTTGCGATATAAATTGACATTCAATCTAAATCCATGCTAAATTAAATAATAAATTTTATTTTTAAAAAGACATATTTTTCACGAAAAATTATGCAGATAATACATAAACAGTTAAAACTTTCAAAAAATATTAATCTTTTAAAAATATATTCTTTCTTTTCTAGAATTATTCTGAAATATTAACTCCTTTAGACTTAATTTTAATGGAACCATGTTAACAAATTTTTTTTAATTCAATTCATTTGTATTTTAATTCCTACTAAACAATTTCTTTTTTTCAAAATTTTGACTATTTTTCGAACATATACATACATTAGATCTTAGATGATGTTGGTAGAATTAATTCAATTTCAAGGAATAATATCTTTAAATTTGATGTACATTACAATGTAGTATGCAGAGTCTGAAGAGACTATTAATAAGTATTGCTACTTGTGAGACTGCAAAAGTATCGATAATGTAGTCGAGCTATTACGCGTCTCATCGAGGTCCGTAAGTCAGGAA
Organism: Atta colombica; assembly: GCF_001594045.1. Classification (NCBI taxonomy): domain Eukaryota; kingdom Metazoa; phylum Arthropoda; class Insecta; order Hymenoptera; family Formicidae; genus Atta; species Atta colombica. Next base: position 3,529,557 of record NW_017259370.1, read on the forward strand.
GCCAGATAGTCGGGCTTTAAGAACGTGAGAAATAAGCGGTATCGCGTATGTGCGAGAGATGAAATACGATCGCTTCAGCCGCGCTCGGAAAAAAGCTATTTCAGACGGCTATGTGTGAGTGCATGCATACCTATGCCCTGCCTCGCCTCACCTTGCTTCGATTCGACTCTCATTCCGCCATCCGATACCCACCTGTTGATGCACCAATGGTTGCTTCTACCTTTCTCGATGATACCACCTACCTACGAAAACCTTTTTCCCTTTTCATCTCTTCTATTTTGGATTTTAACAACGCGATCGATTTTTTTTCTTTAATAAGCAGACAAAGTTAGCAAACGTTTCAAATTAAAAAATAGCATTCTTATTATTAATTTCAGAAAATATTATTGGAATAAAATAAAATATATTTAAATGTCCAAGTTGTATATATTTAGATTTATATCATACATTTCAATTATTTAGGAAAAAAGATGTTATATATTTTACTTCAATATTTCAAAAATGCTATGTAAATATAATATTCGAAAAAAAAAATTTTTCTATTTCTAAAATATTTTTATTATATTAAATAAATATTTTTTGAAAATATAACGCATTACGCGATTCAATATTTTTACATTCCCCTCAACAATATTTAAATATCTAAAATCAAAAAATGCAAGCAGCTTTCATGACAGAAGACGATAATCTTGTATTTTAGCAAATTCTATTATTATAAAGCCGATTTACACGAAAAGAAAAGCAGCGGTCGATCGAAAGCCGACAAGACGCGAACCTCATCACGTAGAAATGTTAAATTGGAATTATTTTTTTCTATCTCTTTCCCTCTAGACCAGGTGGCAAATACTTAGATGGAATCGATAATATGGAATAAGATGAGCTTAAAAACACGATCACGTAAGTTCCAAACTTGAAAGACGTGAAGCGCTTCAGATGACTAAAATCCACTACAAACGAAGAAATGGCTTTTGTGTCGGCTCCGATGAAGTAGATCAAGGAGATAGAAATTGGATGCGCTCTGAAGTCTACCGGAAAGATATAAAGACAAAAATGATGCTTATACAGAGTGTTAAAAAATTACACGAACATCACTTTTAAATTTTTTAATTGACAAATCGATAATTTAATTGAAAAATTCAGATTTAATTAAATGTATCTGTTTTTTACATCTTTTTAATTTCCAATTGAGTTGAGTTATAATTTTTGATAATTATCTACAATTAAATTTTTTTAAATAAAGCTTACTTACATTTAAATAAAGAATAATAATAATAATTTGCTTCCTATTTAGGAAGTGGAACAATTTATTTCAATTCATTCTCTTCTAAATTAAAGATAAAAGATTCCTTCGAATCTACATCCAATTCTTTTTCTCATTTTGTAATGCATAAGTATGCATGTATTTCTTGGCACCGTATAGAGAAGACTCGATATAGCACGGCGCAGAGACAGAGAGAATAGAGAAGACGCGGTAGACGCTGCGCCTGGGGCCGGGATAAGGAAAAGGGAAATAATAGGAACGATAGATGGAAGGAGGGAGAGACGGGCAGGCACAGGTGTGCCGGCACCGTGTAGGCGCCAGGTCCCTCATCGGACAATCCCGCCACCTTTTGCTTGCTTTTTTCTCATCGCCTCCATCCGGGAGGGGTAGGACGTGGAATCTTGGATCGTGAAGAACTGATCGCTACGCTGCTGTGAAATCCTTTTGGAGAGACAGTCGTTCGAGGAAACATTTTATTTTTTGCTCCAATTCAATACTGATGTGAAATATCTTATAAACATTTTAGCAAAAGATAGATAGACAGATAGATAGATAGATAGATAGATAGATAGATAGATAGAGAGAGAGAGAGAGAGAGAGAGAGAGAGCAGATTATTTTTTAATAAAAAATTGATGACTTATATATAATGAAGGATTATACTTTAAAATATTTTAACTTTCTATGCGTCAATCTCTCGTGTCCTTGTTAACTGTTTAAGGCAAAAGCGCGTAGGTGGTAAATTGAAAGGAAGGTTACACCGTCATCTATATGTATATAACCGTAAAAAGGAGAGCATAAGTCGTCCTTTACTGTCAATTACTTGTCGAAAAAATCGGATCTTTGCACTACGCGAACGACTTCTCTGCATACTACTTCTCAAATATATTGCACCGATAGAACGCTTAAGTCACATCTTGTTTTATTACAAGCAAGAGTAAATAAAGATATAAAATACAGACATTATTAGCATAAATTGAAAAACAAAAGATATATAACTCGTTTCTTGCTGTCGGTTATATTATCGAAAAAATTGGCACTCTGCGTATGTACATAATCGAAATGATTATATCAATATAATCATGATTAATATATAACGTATGACAGATTTTTTTTAAATTATTAATAATATAATAATATAATAATATAATATTGTATAATAATGTAATAAGTCGCTCTTCAAATAGAATTAAATATAAAAATTTATCAAGTTTCTATAATAACACATAGAAATAGCGCAACATTTTACTTCTCATGTCAGACATAAGGATTTTAGAGATATTCCCTTAAGGGTCATCCTTGTCCATCTCCGTGTATTTTCACGTAAGTAAACACATCGTGACATAATGCTAGTTAAAGATTTTTACAATGCTCGTAGGCAAATGTGTGTATTTTTCCCACGGATGAAACTCGTGAATCTATTAAAATTCGAAAAGTCAAATTCCCATCGATAATTCTTGAAACATGATATACGACCGATTAAATTCTTTCGAGACTGTCGTAAATGATGCAAGTTATATGTAAATAAAAGTCTTCTAGAGAACATTTTACTGAAACACACCTCTCCACCTTAATTTATTTTTAAACAAATTTCAGTAATAATGAATTTCCATATTCAACTATAAATATATCATAAAACAATTAATGATACATGTCTTTACATAAGGCTGACATAACGGAAAAAAGTCAATCTTTGAAGGATTAACCGGCATAACTACAGGGTACCGGGATCTATTCGTGATCCTGGACTTTAATCTCGAGATAGTCTCGCGGGCAGCACCTTGACACTGCACGAAAAGGACCACTCCTCAAGCTGGGCAATCCGGTTCTCCTTGACGTGAATGTGTTAGGTGCAAATGCCACTGCCACCGTGTGTGCACTCACGTGGCTCGACGGCCGCTGACTGGAACGGCCCCGAATTTTCGACGGGAGCTAAGCCATCGCGCGTTTCATCCTACCTTTTTATATATTGATTAAATGCGTAATGATTACAAGCATTAAAGCTACGGGATGTATCGTTGGATTTGCATAAAATTTCAGGGGGCGTGCGCTCCCCCGATGAATTGAAAGACGATTTTTCCTCGGCGACGGATTTGATCGGACAACTCTTGAATTCTCAATGTCGACTATTTTAACGATCAAGCTTCAAATTAGGACAAACTTTGTCCTTGTTGTTGTCCAAATTAGGAAAAACCGAGGACATTTGAAACTAATTGCGAAGGGTTTTAACAAATCATACGGATATCTAATAGGTGTTTTTAACAATTAATCAGAATATAATAATTTTTTTATCACAATACTGCTATTAAAGGTTCACATTAAAACTATTAAATATTATTTAAAAATACATATGTATATAATATGCGAACTATTATTAAGTACTAGCAATCTACTTTATAATTTCACAGTCTAGTCATCTATCCGTCCGTCTATTTGTTCGATTATTCATCTACAAAGTTTCTCAGTAGTGATTTTCAAATTAAGTTTTCAATAATAGATTCAAGAATCTTAGGCTTCACCGAGGCAAAGTATGAGTCAAATCGTTGACCAGAGGTTATAGATCAAGTTTAACAGTTTTTCCAATAATTATAGGTTTTCGCCAGACTATTTAATTACATTCGTTGCAAAGAGTTAATTTTAAAAAATATTAACAAGATAATTAAAGCATCGTTACTTTGAATTCACATCACAGCAGCCTGTTACATACAGCACTATCAATCTCGACATACTCTTCCGATAGTATTATACTGTCGAATTTTTTCGATAATGTGATTCATCAGGATGCGTGTCGACCGGAACAGCGTTCCGCGTGCGCTATTAGAGAAGGTCGATGAATCAAGTCGCGTAGCGTAGCAAGACGAGAAAGAAGCAGCAAGAAGATTCTACTGGTCCATTATCACGTAACTGCAGCGAGCGTGAGAGAGTTTGGAGGCTTCCCTCCTTCGACGGAGAGAGTCAGCCCGAAGGGATACAAATTACTAGTATAAACTTTTAATGCTAGCTCGCGCCGCCGGCTAAACCAATTCCGCACGCCTGCGAGATGCGTGTTGCGCGCGTCTTCGAATTCCGATAGGGCGAACGGAAACGCCGCCGCTACCGGAATGCGTTCTCGCCGCGGGAGCCAAGTGAGATGTCGGCAGATCGGTACACGAAGGGTAACCCGGAGGAATGGAATGCCATAGCGTGGGTAAATTAGAGATGTTACGTGTTTTGTTAATATCTTCAACAAACAAAGTTACATTCTCTCAAAAAAGACAAAAAAAGAGGAATTCTGATATCGATTCAAAGTAATGAAAATTAATTTGGACGTGTTGCATATTGAAAACTAAAAATGTAAAGGTATATATCTGTACATGAAAAAAAATAATAATAGTTTGAATAAAATATACATTCTTTTAAAAAAGACAAACAGGAAGAGTTCTGTTATCGATTCAAAGTGATGAAAATTATTTGAATGCATTGCATCTTGAGAACTAAAAATACAATGATATATCTGCGCATGAAAAAATTATTAGTTTGAATAAAATATATCCAAAATAAGAAATTTATTAAAACAAGTATCTCATTTTAAATTTCTTACTATAAATATTTATTAATACTCTATATAGTAAAAGATTACGCTGAAAGAGAAACTTGACTGAATATATAATAGCACAGAATTTTTAATTGATTAACTTATCCGCAAGCCGCCAGTAGAAGGTTTCGATAAACTAATGCAACCCAAAATTGGTTGCTGCAATCAATTGAGCAGTGAATTAAAAATGCTATGCCATATTTTACCATCTAATTTGCTGCAGCAGCCAATCTTTTCTTTCAGTGTAATTTTAAAATTTACTCGTTCAACGTTTTAATAACTGATTTTAAATTTCGACCTAATCATTTGCTCGTATAACTTTCTACTGTCATTATTATTTCTTATCTCTTGGATTACTTTATTTGAATTGTATTTTATTTTAGGAAGATCTCGCGCGCGCGTATGAATAAAATCGGTAGACAATTGACAAGGCAAGAAGAAAGGGAAACCTCTAACCATTCGATCGTTCACGCGTTTGTCTTCCATTGTCTCGTCCTTTCTGAAATCTCGCCTGCTTCTATTCAGAACCGCGCGAGAAAAGGAACGGAGAGAATAACGATCGCACAGGTGCATCGATTAAACCGCGATTTCGGAAATCCTAAAAGAGAGGGTGGAGGAAGAAGGACTGTCGCTGCTCGCGATAGTAAACGCGGTCTGGCGAGTGCGGTTTCGAGCAATCGCCTCGACAATTTACAAGAGGCATTAGAACCACGATGTACGAATAGGGTAGTGTATATCGAACGTGTGCATGCATACATTGCCCGCACATATACACACATATCCGTGACCGCGTTACACACGGCGGTGCGCGGTTTCAGCTGTTGCTACTTTCTGGCGAGCAAATAAAAGCTCGAGCACCTGCGACCGCAACGAACGGCGGCGGCAGGCGGCGCTAATTAGACGGGAAAATACGATTCGTGTAGCGTGTTCCGCCATTCGTAGTGGCAACTCGGCTACCGATGTCGCGACGTCCCGTGGAAACTCGCACCTAAACGACGTATAGACCTGATAGAACGCCCACATCAACGTGCCTCGAATTTCTTGCGATAGTCTCCTCGTAAATTAGAAAGTGACTGTTTGCTATCGACACCAAATTAAAATAGTATTTGAGACAGTAATATTAAATTATATATATATTAATAATCCGATATAATCAATTATATATATATATATATATAT
>NW_017259370.1:3535672-3537725 GCF_001594045.1 Atta colombica
TATATATATATATATACACTCGCTCGATCTCCAATTATTTTTGGAAAGAATACACCTGACATCACCAACACGTTTGATAGAGCGACAGATGGAATGAACCTTGTGATCTTCGACAGATAATTCGGACGCCTCGATGACACGCCTATACGCACACACACACACGTCCCATTCTCTTATTTGCGTCACTTTCGTGAGGAAACAACGAATTCGGTGGTTTCGAGTTAAATTGAACCACCTGCCTCCGAATGAAAGAAGCCATCGACCGGAATGATTGAATTGGCTAAAACTTACTGGTTTAATTCGTTGGCACTTGATTAACTCTTACAAGACGCATCGCATCGGGATTCCGAGAACCGATTAATTACATGTAATTGGCGTTTGAACTTTTGCTTGTTCATTTAACTACTTTCTGATTGAGAGTAACACAGCATGCACCCCGAATCTTATTTAAAGTTAAATTTGAACAGCTCAATCAACTTGATGAGATCACGTACACAGCTGGGGTGGTCTAATTTCTTTTTGAACGTGATTTTAATTAGAGGTTAATACTCCGATATTTAATATATAAAATTTTGAATTTAATTCAGATATTTGTAAGATATTTTTATGATAGTAATCAAGATGAAAATTTGTTCGTATTATGCACAGCGATTCGACATTGCAGTATATTTCCTAATGTTCGAGTTTACACACTGAAAAAAATGAATATAATTTTACATGGAAGTTACATGTATTTTCTTCTCCAGAAAATTTCCAGTCATATTTAAGTAATTTTCCAATCATATATATGTAACTTTCATGTAAAGTTACATACTTTTTTTCAGTGCATGTGTATATTCCATATAATTACAAGTTTTTCTATACATCCTGAAAATCCTCGGTTATAAATCAGAAGTAGCCAGATGCGTAGATAAAAGTTATTCTTTTCCGAAATATCACACACATATGGGAACTAACAATAACATATTTCAGCGCAGCTACGTCTGGTAACTGGATGGTCTATGGCAATTTCCTATCTGCATATCGGGGGAAACTCTGCACATGTGAAACTCGACCGCTTTTTTCCGCAAGGACTATTTTGAGTATGGTGAAGGCAATCGTCAGCAAAACGATGGATGGATGGAGTCTAACCGACGGGGAAAACCTGAATGAGAGTCCACCGTAATTGCCTTATGTCGAGCGGCATGTGTTTTCAACCTCGCCAGTAATCTAAGAATCAGAATGTTTCGCTCGTTTATGCTGACTTGGGTGTCACGTAAATCAGAGATAAATAATAGAAATCCAACAGAATTCCAGGTGCGGGAAAAGCGATTTAATCTTTTCTGTATGTGTAAGTGATCTTAGAATTTATATAAAATTTATATATTTATTAATCTGCTTTGTAAAATACATCAATTAGAATATAAAAGAAATGTTTAATTACATTAAAAAATTTTTTTTTTCATCTTATTCATTCATATCATTTAATTAATTAAAAATACAAATTTATTTAATGATTTAATGTATTTTAAAATATTCTCGAAAGTGTTGAAAACTATAAAGTATACGTATGGTTTACTATTCCACAGACATAATGCATTGTAATCGCGAGTTCTTCGCCTACATTTCACAGCCTTTGCGATCCATATACTATTGTGTATATGGATCACAAAGGCCATATATTATAAAAGTCCGCAGTTTTTATGCATTGCGTCACTCTTGAATATGTCGAACACATGTTTGCGAGCAAGAAAGGTCGAAAGTGACCTGGCACTTTACATCCCAGAATTATTACACGCTCCGTGGCGAAAATGTGCGCGCATGCATTTAGTATTCGATGATGTATGGTAGCTCGATTCGCGTCGTCGAGCACACATTGTACGCATACGGAGTATCGATCTCTTTAACAAAAATTCAGTTAATAAAATTTGTTCTATTTTTTAACGTTTTAACAATAAATGATCATCGTATAATTATAATTTACTGATATATTTATTCTTCAAATTGGAAAGTTTGATTCTATTTATTCACAATCTCGAGAGAATTATAAAAATCCGTTATGCTTCTTACGTCT
>NW_017259370.1:3537825-3542382 GCF_001594045.1 Atta colombica
TAGGAATTAAAAATTTTTTTACTGTTCAATAATTGTGTCTTTTATATTGAGGAAATAATTTTGTCATTTTCTTTATATTCATACTAATTTATTTATTTAATCCTTTTAATTAAGAAAAACATTGAAACTTCTAGTATTAAATAGTTTAACAAATAAATAATCAAATTAAAATCCAATTTATAATCCAATTTTAATTAAATAAAGAATGATCTTTTTGCAAACCTGAGATTAATGAATTTCAATAACAGAGGTTTAGCTCGTAATTCGTCATATTGAATCAACACTGTCACCTTGTTTTCCATTACACATATATCTCCCTAGTATTTGCGGACAGGATTCGCGGTACAATACTTTTTGGACACCGCGTGCATGCCGACGCGAATCCAAGCGACGCGAAGCGCGATCGCGTTAGTATTCACGGTGATTTGTCGTTCGTGCGACGGATAGCGTAAACAAAGGGGAATGTCATCGCGCCGCGCGTTGACAATGACGACCATCGTCAATGGGCGTCCCGACGTTTGTACGTGATTGCAAACAACCGCCGTTGCTGGCTCCGGAGGTAAATTTGATGTCTCTCGCGTGCGTGTGCGATGTACCATTGAACGCGCACGCGGCGCATACGGATGAGACTTCTTCCGATTAATCGTTGCCGCTTAAAGTTATTTCCCGAACATTTTCCCAGGATTTTCTTATTGTTAGGCGTTTATAACTGGCATAGACAAATTAGGCGAATATTCTGAATGAGCTAGTAAATTAGATTATAATTTTTATAAGCTAAATATTTACGTCAACTATGTACTGAGAGGAAATGTATATATAATCATAATTTTAATTATAATCTCTAAGATCTAAAAATTTACACGACGTTATGTATTTTGTGTAGACGTCAAAGAGAAATCCCAAGAAACAAGTCGAATCAGCGTCTGCTTCATTGATAAAATAAAATATATAATATGAAAAAAAAATAATTAATATAATATATAATAAAAAGACATCAAACAAGACAACGCGTGAATATATTTTGGAATGATTTGACTTAAAAGCTAATATATCTGCGCCAACTGACATCATTCATTAAAATAATTATAGCATAAAAATAAGTTTAACTATTGATCCTTCAATGTTCAAGTAGTGCAAACAAGTTCGAAGCAGTCCTTCTTCTTTGATTATTTCAACAAGGCGAGGTCACCACGTGTCATTGTACTCGACTGAAAAAGAGGGTTGAAATTCGCTCTCCCTGTTACTCTCTCGACAAATCCCGCCCTTACGGGGCTGTAATTGAAACAGCACGTGTCTCTCGCGACATGCGGCGAAATAATGGCAACATCGTGAGCTATCAAGGGCGAAGGAAACAAGGGGGAAAGGGAGAAAAACTAGAGATCTCTCGTAGTTGCACGTTTCTGTTGCGCCCTTTTCTGCGGATCGAGTCGATAATAATGACTGTTCATTTTGGAATTAAATTCCCTTCCTTAAATAGAATAAAACGCTATTTTTAAGGAGACAATTTGTACATTTTGAATGTTTATATTTGAAAAGAGTCCTTGTTAGTTCTGTTACGCAGCAAGTTGAATATTATTAGCAAAACTAAAAAAAGTTGAGATACAAGCAAATTGGTCAAAATAATTAACTTAGGAAAACCAAAGAATATACAAAAGTTGTTTAGGTTTATCTCAATTTTTTACAAAATATCATGTAAAGATTTTACATATTAAAAAAATTAACAATGTCTTCAAGAAATCGATAATTATAAAATTATTTGATACAAATTGGAAATTTGTACAAACAGAATTGGAAAAAGTCAGGCAAATTAAATTTTAAAAGAGCAGAAAGGAACTTTCGTTTTTTAGATAGCTTGAAAATAATTTCAACGAAAACATTTAAGAATATATAATTCCTAAAATATACAGTTTTAAATACAAAAAACAAATTAGAGAAAATGGAATATCTACTTTATACAGAAAATATATAAACACTTCTTCTACCATTTATATAATGTGTATGTGATATAAATTTAAAGCGTCGATATTTTAAATTTATATTTTGACTTCATCAGCTGATTCTATTTTCTTTCATATCACGACCTCGTCTCAAGAGGGGCAATAAACATTACCTCGTAGGCCGCTGCCTTGTTGTTTATCGCAATATCGACGTACGAGGTTCGCAACTGATACACGAAATTCAGATCGCAGATAACGAATGTGATGTGGTCTGGCGTCGCGATTCTCATCTCTTCGTCGCAATCGCACGATTCTATCGCACGCGCGGATATCGCGTTACCCGAATTAAACGGCGACCGCGTACGTAGCCGGGTATGTGAACACCATCCGATCCGACCGGCCGCGTCCGTTCATCTATCCATCAAATCCGATCATAATTACACGCGGTACAGCGATACAGTTGAGATCCGGCCGGCCAAAGCGTATCCACTGTCACGCGAGCTGTCGAGCTCGTCCCTCGCGCCGCTCTTGATTTACGAAATTTCGTGTACACATCATGAATTTCCAACTGGCGCGCGTACGCGTGTATCGCGCCAATCGCGTCACGCCCTCGATCAAATGAGCATAATAAAGAGATCCCGACCCGCGCTGTGTAATCTTCCTCCATTATTCCGAATGAAAACGTGGCGAAATGAATGGTTGCATTCAGCATAAGAACAATTTACCAGAAAAGGTTAATACCTAGTTAGAATTTCAAACAACGAAATTGTCTCTCGTCGAATGCAATGGTTAAACCAAATTTTTACAGTAATGCGAATAATGTCAGGGTCACTCCACTGTATAATGAAGAACGAGTAATAATTTTAAGAATTATTAATCGAATTTTGGCCTTTTATTTTTTTATGATTTAGTAAATTTCATATTTGTAGTTCCAATTACACGGAAAGGACGGTTTTGCTAAAATGTCTAAAAATTTAACTAGCTACAGGCCAGAAAATAAATTTTATTAGACCATTAAAATAAATATGTAGGACGCTCAAGCTCACTGCTAGAATGTCAAAATTTTTGCAGTATTATTCATTATGTTTAAGTATTCTGCATAATAATTTTGATATCAAAATTATTTTTAAATATATATCTACACAGAAAGAACTTTGTCGAAGCATCTAAAAATTTAACTAGATACAGATACGAAAGTAACTTTATTGGATTAACAAAATAATTATATAGGACTCTCTCTTTCTCTTTCTCTCTCTCTCTCTCTCTCTCTCTCTCTCTCTCTCTCTCTCTCTCTCTCTCATATTAGTTGTTAAAATATAAAAATATTAGTGTTACTTATTACGCTTTCTACATAAATATTTTGATGATAAAGTTATTTTCAAATCTGTATTTATATATACTTTAGATATTTCAGCAAATCGTTCTTTCCGTATAATTAAATTTTTAAATACTTCAACAAAATCATTCTTCCCATGTATAATACATATTAATTACTTAAGTGGTACTTGTGATAATTAGTGTAGAGCGGGATACTTTCGAGATTACCTCGTGTGCGCTCAGGAGTGCCGGCACTCCTTCGATTTCCACGCGAGTTCTCGCGAGAATCGCGAAGAAGGGGGTCAATGCAGGCAGCGTGGCAAGAGGGGTTGGGTAGGACGGATTAGATACCCGGGAGAGGACATATGGCGGAGCTTTAATAATTGAAGCCGACACTGGCGCAGATGCGGCCACCATTCGCCGACGCTGCTATCGCGCGTGCGACGCGCGCGACGATTCGCCTATCAAATATTTAGAGATTATAAACTACACACACCGCACGATGTGCACACGCTGTGTATAGTTTGCCTGCTTTCGTCCTTTCTGCGTTTTTCTAACGCGCATATGCGCGTCGCTTTTGCCAGTCGCATCGGAAATGCGCGCGACAATAATACCGATACAAGCGACATGCGGACGATACGTTCTCGTTCCGCAATGAAACTCGATGGGGAAGTAACTATCGAGCTATTCGAGTTTAAAATACGATAGGCTGTAAGCTCGTTGAGATAAACATTATAAAAGTGTGACAAAAAAATTCGTACAGAGAAATAGAAAAAAAGAAAAAAAGAAGAAGACAAGTTTGAAAAAAAATATTTTTAGCTTAGAATTTTAATTAAAGACAAACCGGTTGCAGACCTGTCGTTACAATTAAATTGTGGCCTATGGAACTTCTGTATATATCCCACAAATTAATAAACTTGACTAAACATAAATCTGTCACTACGTATATATGCAAACGTGCGGTTAAAATACATAATTCTCAGCGAATTACAGAGAGAGATGCAACACGATGTCTTCGAGAAATACGTTAGAATGCCAATGTTACAAGAGCCACTAAGAGATTACGGTCGTTTCTCCGGGTCTGCGGGTAAGCGACAAAATTTATTAAGATAACGTGCGGGCAGATGAGAGCAGCGAGCAGGTGTATCTTGGCCATAGCAACCAGTTACCAGACGAATCGCGACACATTGAACACGCGAAATACAGTGGAATGGCATTGCGAGATCAGACGAATTCGTCATCGCGTAATTTAGCTCGACTAGACAAATAAGCGAAAATATATGCATCTATATATATATATATA
>NW_017259370.1:3542482-3544163 GCF_001594045.1 Atta colombica
ACTTTCTTTAAAAATTATCTGTAATTAAAAAATTGTATGAGATCTCATATATATATATATATATATATATGTGCACAATATGCTATTAGATTTGCATTAATCATCGGCAACCTTCACACATTTATTATTATATAATTTTATTATAGATACAAAATATAACGATATAACTTGCGACAACAACTATTATCTCGATCGATGGCATATTAGGATAATCATTTAAACAGAGAAACGTTTACAAGAAGATGTAATAACACTTTTTCAATTTTGAAATAATTTGCTTGAACACGTCAGTTCATGGAAAATAATAAATCTGATTGCCACTCGAAAGGCTTCGTAATAAATAGGCGTCGAAATCGTTATCTCTCTTTGTTTATCTCATCACAAGAAGGCAAACGAAAGAACAGGAAAGAACGAATCTGACTGGTGCTGCTTGTCAGGTGGCGCAGGATTAGTCGAGGACCTGCCATCTGGTTACCCTCGAAATCCCGTCGGATTAGCATGCCGTATCCTTCATGTGCCAGAGGCACTCGCAAGAGGGTCGTCCTGACCATCGGTCGATTGCAGGACGACGCCAGGATCGCGACGAGAATGGCGCAGAGGATGGCGACGGATGGAGGGATAATAGAATTTGAGTGCCCCAGCGGGCGGTCACTTCAGACTCAGACAGCCACGGAATGTCAACGCGATAGAACTTATTGTGGCACCGGTGTATATCTGACTGAAATCGCCAGTGTAGAAAGGCATCTCAGACAAGAATTTTCCTATTCTTTCCTTCCCAAAATAAATTATACCAGGATGATTTTCAGAGGTCACAAAAATTTCAGCATTTTAAACATTTGTGTGTCGATGAAAATGTTTATAGTTTTAATGACAGTTTATTATGTATACCGCGCACTGCGAGATTTTGTATTCCTTGTGAAAGCTAATATGTAAATGCGGGTTCATATAAATCGAATTGATATGCATTAATACAAATATAAATAAATACAAGTTATTTACAAAACGTGATATTATACATTCAATGTAATATTTTTTATTTATTTTACTTTTTCTCAGATTACAGACAAATGTAAATTTGATTTTACTTGTAATCAATGATTATTTGTAGTTCTTCTATTGCTTCTTTATATTTGTTCAATTTCCTACACGAGAAAAGCAGATTTAAATGTTACTATTAGGATAATTTTTTACTATCACGGAAAAAACTGGTTTTGCTAAAGGATCCGAAAATTCTACTAAATACAGATTTGAAAATAATTTTGTTCGAGCAAAATAATAATGTAGGAAACTTAAGCATGATGAGCAATATGCTGTAAAAAATTTTAACAGTCTTTCTGACAATCTCGAGTGTCCTACATTATTTTACAATCCAATAGAATTATTTTTAGATCTGTATCTAATTAAATTTTTAGATGGATTCAGCAAACTGTCCTTTTCATATAATCAAAAAAAATTTTCCTAATAGAACATTTCTATTTTCGGGAAAATATTTAGAAAAAAAATCCTTTATCCTATATCTTGAGTTCTTTATTAAGCATTCTCCGAAAAAAATTCATTTTCTTTAGACTTTTCTAAAACTTACAAAATAAGCTTGTTTTAGTGACCTGAACATATGTGCTTTAAAACTCAATACCCAGAGCGGGATTAAAACTCGAAATATTTCACTTTAAGGTTGAAGCAT
>NW_017259370.1:3544263-3546845 GCF_001594045.1 Atta colombica
AATTTTTTAAAACAATGAGATATAAAACTTGATATCACAAAGAATAATGAAATTTGGCTTCCGATATTCGTTTTTAAGAAATCATTAAGCAAAGTAAGTAATACAATAAGTAAAGTCGCTATTTTTTCGACCGGCAGTAGTAAAGATGGGAGGCATTTCATATTGTGAAAAAACCTTGTATAAATACTTATGAAATATCTTATACTATATAAAAGTGAAATAAATTTTCATAATGGTGAGCACTAATGTGCTCATTAGGTTGAGCATAACTGCAGTCAGAGAACGTCCTTAATATAGGTAAGCACTGAAACGTTAAACAATAAAAAGAGATGGAACTTTGCGTGCTTGAGGCATGTGCAAATGGTCCACGAGGCGAGGGCGGCTTCGAGAACCCTTGGGAATTTCCTTGGCCCTTTTAGGGGAACATCTGGCCGACACGCATCAGGACTGCGTGCGCGGCTTGTTTCCCCGATGGTTTCGACGCACCCCTATCGGTGCATATGTTTCATAGATACCGCGCGCGCGATGTGTCCTGATGTGTATAACCTTCGCGTCGCAGGGATTCCCCCGCGAGTCAGATCGAGCCTACGCATTATGGCACCAACTGTTATTCGCAATCCGCCGAGAAAAGCCAGCCGCTTCGCCTAATCGCGCCCGTGAAATCGGATCTTATTAAGCCGGCCTAATCTTTTATTGGTGATCGACATGCAATTTCGCTGTACAAACGTGATCGCATCTCTCAATGCTTTTCTTGCGAAACAGGATTTCACAGGATATTTTATGAATACATGATATTGTCTAGAAAAATTAAAGAAGCAAATCATCTTGAAATTTGTACGATAAAACCTATTAAAGAAAGCAGAAGCATTATTAGAGACTAACAAATACGCTGAAGCAAATAAAAAACTATTTTTTTCAGAGATAATATTCTAAATTGAAATAGATAGGATAAAACTTGCGCAGTTTTATTTTATAAATATGAGTAAATTTTATGTTTTATTATAATTGGAAATTAGACCGATGAAAATATTAACATAGATATATAAATCAATTAAGAGGAATAATCCTAGAATTTTTAGTCAAAGCGTATCCTGGTGCTTAATAAATAAAATACTGTTATAAATAATATGCAAATTTTTGCAAATACAATTTTTTAACTTTATAAACTGTGCATTTGTTGATTTACGAGTCGATTGATTTCAAATTAAATTGACCGATTCAATTTTAATAATACAAAATTAAAATCATTCTCACTTTATTATTTAATAATGATACTTTAATAATAATGCATTATATTTTATGACAGAATATTAACTGCAGTTCCTCTGTTGTATTCAAAGTTGAAGATTTAAAAACCGTATTAGATAACAACTTGGAATTCCTTCCGATAAAATTGATCGTTGACATTCGATCGTCATAAAAATTCACCAAGAATCTCGATCTCTCCGGAAGTAGCGGAAGGACAGATTTTGTATAAATAAGCTGTATAGGGCTGTCTCAAAAGGCAGCGATGATAGCTGAGTAGGCAAATGCAGGAAGCGTGTGTCGCGCTCGCGCCACGATTACTTTCGCGGGGTGAACGCACGCATGCATGTATGCACGCACGCACGCACGCACACACGCACGCATCGTTACGTTACCGCCACCGTAAATATAGAACGACACCCCGCTGCGGCTGTCGGCTATGCCATAAGGCATCGCGACGTGACTCTATATGGGGCCAGGCCGGGGCTGGACTTCCGCGCCACACGATGACGCGCTAACGACCCTCTGTCACGCCGAGTCGATTGGTCGATTGGCTCGTAGGTAGGTCATCCATGTACGACCCCCATCATCATTGAAAAAACTGCCATGGTCAATTAGTACCGGTATCACTATTCATATTCGATTCTTAATTATCGAGGATGTCATTGAAGAGATAAATATTACATAAATTAGATAGAAAAAAGATTTTTCGAGCTTTATCTTAATTGAAAAATCGTGATTATGTAATATATGTTGCAATATTAAATGTGCAATAAAATATTTATTACTAACGTAAATTTTTTAATACGATAAATACTGGAACGTAAATATATTATGAGATTTTTGAGAACTCATATCATGTTACAGTAAATAGATTCTTTTTTCTATAAATTTTTCTCTATAGTTTTAACGGAATAATATCGAGGTATATTCACGAAGCAGCGTGAATCAATGAACTGACAAGATAAGCGCGAATGCGTAAGAGATAACGCGTTAAATATTAGCGGATGTGTCACATGTGCTGTCTTGGTTTGTGTTAAATCTGGAAAATCGATAAACCAAGGCTTTTCATACGTGACACGCTCCAATTGTCCTGTATGTTCTGTCCGAGCATTTGTCAGGGAACAATTATCTGCGTATCTATACAGGTTCTGGTTTCCATAGGTAACTTTCTCAATTAGGAAGTTCTCGTCTCTAAATGAAAACGATCTAAAGTAGAATTTTATGCAGCGTGTATCATTATATTCAGAAATGCATCCCTTTTAAAATAAATGTAAATATTTATTTAAATATCCGTATTTTTCATACACACACACATATATATATATATATATATA
>NW_017259370.1:3546900-3549781 GCF_001594045.1 Atta colombica
AAATGTAAATAATTAAAAAATATTTAATTCTATGATAATAATTCAGTGATAAGCTTTTAATTTTAAAATTTTAATTTTAATAAAACGATTCCATTAAATAAATTTCTATCAATTAGCAGACTGCAATAATTAAAATATTAAAGCAGAATGTAATAGATTCTAAATTATTGGACTAATTTATAAAATTCTCAAATCTTCACTTGAGACTTTCTCGAGAAACATGCCTTAACATGTTTGACGAGGCCTGAGAAAAAATGGGATAGAGTTAAGCCGTGAAGTATCGAGTGCACACACAATTCTAAAAACGACACGAGTAAGCGCAGCACACTCCTTGTATGTCCGTTAACAGTGATTTCTTTCATTTCGTCGCGCCACTCATCTGGGAAAAGAAAAACCCCTTAAAACAAACTCTGTGTTCTCGAATACTAGTATTTTTTTCTCTTACAGAAAGAAGACACAACAGGGAGAAAGTCAATTTTTTCCTGTAGTCTTGAAAAACGATTGAAATAAATAAACGTTAATAGATAAGCGGAGATTCTTCGAGTAACTTTTGTGGAACATTTTTTTTTGCATAACTACCTGAATAATACAAAGTTCAATATCGAATGATGCCTTTTAAACATTTTTTAGCAAATATTTTCTCGCAGAGAGCCAAAAGAAACAAAAGTTAAAAAAATTGTACTTGTAATTATAACTTTTTTTTTACACAATTATAACTTTACAAATATAACACTCTCTTTTACAGTATAATAAAAACAATTAAAAATAATTTTACAATACTTTTTTTTTTAATTGCTGCAATAGATTGCATCTTTAGTATAATAATAAGAGAAAAGATTTATATAAAATAATAATCTTACATAAAATATATATTGTTGTTCAACATTTGCTGCGGAAGATCAAAACATCCTCCTCAAGCGAATCACGATAATGATGAAACGCAAACAATTATGATAACATTCCTCCGCAAAGATCGGACTAGATCGTTTTCGATCTGAGGACTGATTAAGCGATATCACAGGTACAATGATGAGAAAGATCGTTATCCGGTTCGCGTGCGTGCACTCGTGCGCGAGTACACGAGCACCGTATACCGATCTTGATAGATATACGGTTGTATGACGGTTATCGCGTAATGCGTATCGGATGCATTTACGCGTCACGCGCCTCACGACATATGCGATGTAAGCTTTTATCGCGTGCGCTCGCATAAAAAAAGAATCTCGCGCGATAAGAGGGAGACCAACGCTGATTCTGCGGAAATCGATCTCGCGCAATTTTCGCTTTTCGATAGAAACGCATATCTGACGAACATTCGTGTCACTCGATGCGGTATTTTTAGTGCCAGCGTTTCCTCCCATCATTCGAATATTATTGATCATTAATATGGAAATGTTTTACGTGGCGAGCGTGATTTATTCTGCAAGAATAAATTTAAATCCGCCATATAAATATTCATCCCTTCATATCAAATATTACGTTATTTTTATTTATGTATTTTATCAAATATTTTATATATTGAAATTTTTTACTGATACGCATGTGTATATTGAATAAAGTATTTGTTTATTGCAGTAAACCAGACTAACTTTCGCGTAGAAAACAAGTTAAAACGCAATATGGACTGATAAAAATATTACAGTCTTTCCCTCCTATAGAGTACCGTATCATGTTCGACGCACCAAAAGTGACGTGTCGCGAGGAAAGATAAAAGTCACCGCCCGTCGCGCGTTGACTGTTAACGTAAATTACATGACACTCCCCGAGTTAGTGCCACACGCCTTTAACATAACCATCTTCACCGTTTCTTCCTCTCCCGCCCCCGTATCCTCCCCCGCAATCACCAGCTGTCGTTTGACTTCCGTCCCCGAGTGGAGCGTTACTATTATTACAAGGATGATCGCGGTGCTGAGATTGAGGGAGTAAAAAAGCTATTGCTGTTATCTTTTATACAGTGGTATCTTTAAGGATGATAATTATATCACACGATAATTTAAATCGTGATTAAATAGGTAATATATTTAAGATCTTCAAATATATTCAAGTCATACACATCATTCGTCATCATCCGTTTCAGATTCAATCTTCAGTTCATAAAAATTATTGGAAAAAGTAAAATAATCAATTAGTTAACACGAAATTAATTAATAATTAGTAAAATACAAAACGATCTTCCAATTAAATATCGGATATGTAACTTTAAATTTCAATTTTTAGTTCAATACATAAAATAATTTCTTAAATTATTTCTTTTTCTGAGAGTTACAAATTCTTTTTGTTGCAACCTTTGCACTTTACGAACGAAAGGAAATGAGAGATCGACCGTGTGTCCGCGCTGAGGTTGCTTTTTGAATCCGATGCGAATTGAAAGGCGACCGAGTGCAGTACGGGCGTGTCTGTTTCGCGAGTTGACTCGTGTAATTGCGAACAAAATTGCCGGCCAAAATAACAGTCATTAATGATCTTTTTTTCTCGCGCGCATGACCGATATTCATCGCGATAGAAAACTTTTTACAACGCGCTGTAAATACATCGCGAAGAAATGAAATATATATTTGACAATTAAGCTCGGTTTGTTTGTTATGGAAAATATGATTGCGAGATTATCAGTGAATTCGCAAAAATGATCCGATCAGTAAATTAACCAATTCCCCGATAAAAAACAATGTATCGTATGTGTGTATAAAGAAAATTATCTCATTGACCTATCTTTGATGTATCTTTGTTCAAGATACCAATTCTATATAATAAAGCTTCATTTTTTTAAATAAATTTCAATTTTAGAATAAATTTCATGATGCACGTTCAGTATAATATAACATTTTAAGATACACGTATATATGTATACATACATATATATATATATATATATATATATATA
>NW_017259370.1:3549881-3559837 GCF_001594045.1 Atta colombica
TACTTTAAGATATACACTTTAATCACTGATAAGTAACTCAAAAGTAAATCAATAACGATGAATCCCTGATAATCACTTTAACCAATAGGTGACACCAAGAATTTTATCTCGATTAACATACTTTATCGAAAAAAAATCTTCATTGAAATACTCAAATCCCGAGAATATCGCTTACTAGATTACACTTCTTATATATAGAAGCTCAAAAACAGTTGTTTTTAAATTTCTCAAGAGAAAATTTAATTGCGTTCCCTTTTCTGCATTCAATTGATTGATTTGAAATATATTAAAGTAATTGAATGGCTACGTTAAATTTATAACTCTATCGGAAATAATTATAATAATTTTCATGTTCAGGCTTTAATGTTCATAAAATTTTAAAAAATGAAATACCATGCATCTTGTAAAATAGAAACTTTTTTAATGAGATTTTTGAATGGCCAATAATTGAACTAAAGAATAACTAAAAGAAATATTTTAATAGTAAGTATTTTAACAACAGCGATCTTGAAATTGTTTGGTATAAATTATCCATTATTTAACACAATTTAAGATAAATAAAATATCTGTAATAATGTATTATAAAATTTTTTATATTTTTGAATGTAGAAAGAGTATGAATGTAAATTTGAAATATATATTGTAAATTTTTCATTTAATAGACAAGTGACATTTGAGGAATCAGGAATGTTTCAAAAATATTATTGAATATCATATTTAAATTCTTAAAAAAAATAATTTTGTGAGTTTTTTCACTAGAACTAAAGTGAAACAATTTTTTTAATACTGAAAAATTTGATAAATATGACTCATTTTTTTCTGTTTATTGATTTTTATTGGATTTATTTTTTCTCGCAAAATATTATTGTTTACAAAATTTGGAATACATAATTAAGATTATACAAAAATTTCCTACACGTATTTTAAAATTCGTGTTTTTAAGTATCCGCGTAACTTAATACTTCCGACCAATTCCAAGGCGGAGTAAAAAAAGGAATGTGATGAATCATACTTAAGCTTATTACCAGAAGCCACACACATGTATCGTTTCAAGAGTACAGGTGCATTCTTTTTTATTCCTTGATTTCTATACTGAAAAATCGTCATCAGTGTGTTACTCAGAAGGAGACAGAAATCTTTTCGATCGGTAGATTACGGAAATCGAAAGTGCGTAATTTAACTACTAGAAACTTCAAAATGCCAAGAAAAAATCAATATAATGCAGAAACAATGTCATAATGCCGAGCAGTTCGTAGAACAAGAGATTAAAACAACACACTTGAGAAAGAATGTTTATCAGTGATTATCTATAAATTCTAAATTAAAGATATAATTATATTTTTTCATCTGTCAGATTCTTTTAAGTTATAACTATGTTAATTCTTTCAGATTTTCCACAAATTTTGAGTATTGCTATAGTTAGGATAATGAAGAAATATAAACAGATAAGATGACAGTGTGTTTCTCCTAAACAATTTCTGAATACAAACATGAATTTAATTAAAAAAGTAGCCGTGTTCTATCAAGAGAAAGCAAGAAGTCAAGAATATATTGAAATATGTATTGAAATAAGATTATGAAGATCACCGATAAGTGATACTAAAAATAATTAAAATGCTGACATTTTATAAAATCTTCAAAACCCTTATTTTTTAATAAATTATATGATTGATATATATAAATCACAAGTATAATGCATTCATACTTATATTTTATATTCGCTTTATGTTCGCTAAAAAATTGTGTCACGTAATATTTCCCTACCAAACCTCATATACAAATGTATTATTGAGTAATTAAATTTAATTAATAAGAGAAAAATAACAAAAGAACGATTTGTTCACTTCGTTAATTGTACATTTAGTCAGAGAAGAACTCGCAGCTGTCAATTAAGCGTAATATAGGTAATCGAACAAAAAAAATCAATTACAAGCGCTGTAAGAAAATAATCACGCGATTAAATAAAAGTCTCGAATGGTCTTGATCGGTTACGTTTATTAATACGGCTAATTTCTGGTTTGACAAGTTTGACTACTGTCGAAACGAAATACATTGCATCACGAAAGTGCAGCCTGCAAAATGTAAATTTTTGTGACAGAATTGTTAAAAGAATGAAATTAAGAAATCACGATTTCTTTTTTTTCTTCGTCGACTTCGTCGATAAAAATTATAAATTGCAATTTAAATGGGCTAAAGAAAAATGAAAGCTTAATAATTTTGTTTCATGCACAAATTAAATAAAGCAGAGTAGACAGTAATTCCGTTCTTTACAACACAAAACGCACTAATCCTAGTGGATTGGCCATATGGATTTGTGGAGTCTCGAATGGAGAACATACATCTGTGTCTGCAAATGGTGTCTGCAAACGACCACGTGGTGACGTATCAAATAGATGTGTACCAAAATATTTTCGCAAACTCGTAAAATCGGCGAAATAATGGAAAGACTGACTTGTTTCAGATCGTTGCTTAACTCGTAGAATCCTGAATGGGCATGGATATATTAATTGCATGTATTGTGTAATAAGGTTCCATATTTCAAAAAGATGGAAGAAAGATGTGTACATATGTTGACAATATGCAATTCAATTGAATGTGAAAAGAATGTCATGACGCTCACATGGATGATATACAACAATTATTTTAATTTGTAAACATTTAACAATTAAAAAACAATTTAAAAGATATTAAAAAATATAATATATGTATATTAATTGTTCGTATTCTTTTGATAAGAAAAATATATCCAAAGATACAATAAAAATTTTTCGTATCATGCCTTTTTATTGTGTTTTTTTCTTACTTCTTGTTGTAGTCTTTGCCACTTATTATATCGATAAGTTTTACATATTGTAAAATATTAAGTTCTTAATAAATTGCAAACATTCGCTAATTACATTATCTAAATAAATAAATTCGATGATCATTCATCGATATTATTAATTTATTAGTATGCATAGTCTATTTTTACAATAAATATCGATTTTACTGTAATTATTTCGTCATGGAAATAAAAATTACCATTCGCACGGAATTCATAAGTGTTTACAATTCGGCGGAACGGTGACGTGCTCGGTGAATATTATAGCGAGCATGGTTGCTTCGCCACCGCCCCCGAGGAAAAGTGCCCCTAATATCCGCCTATGCGCAATACGCCCGCGGGTGTTTCCCATGATTTTGGCATAGTGAAAGCATTCTTTCAAGAGGACAGAAGTTGCACCGGGTCTGCTTGTGTCCGGCAAACGGGAGAGTCACCATGATTAGCGGAGGACACAACGAAAGGAAGCGCAAAGGGCGAAGATGGTTAAAAGCGAGAGGGCGGTAAAAGAAACAAAAAAAAAAAAAAACAAAAAAATTCGGAGGTCGAATCTCCCGGAGATCAGCGCTGGTAAACGGCCTCCGCCTCAAAACCTGGAGAAAGACTCCTGCGGTGGTCAGTGAGTCCCATAAACTCGCGATTCTTGGCCGCCCGCGGCATCTCCGCACGCAGACATGCAAACGCACACTCGCACATTGGAGAGTGCTACCACTGGTGGGTGGGCAGAGCGGCTATAAGGCATGACGAAAGAGAGACGAATGTAGAGAGGAGAGAACCGTAGAGTTCAACGGAGACGGAAAAGCCGAGCGAGGGGACAGGGCGCAAGGAGAAAGAGAAAGAACAAGCTAGTGGTACAGAGAAACTGTGAGCTAAACTCTCAGCCTGCTGGCGCCGCTCTGTCGGCCCCCGCTGATTCCCGCCGCCAACAATGCGTGCACTTCTCCTCCTCTTCCTTTTCTTCCTCTGCCCCGTAGCCATCGCCACCACCGACGCCAACGCGCTGTGTCGTCTAATATCTCGGTGGTTACTAATACTAGTGGACAGCGACATTACCATGATCAACGGCGCCAATATTAGATGCCAACGTCGCATTGAGAATCATTGAGTGATCAAGAATCAATAGGAGTCATTTAGAATTGTTAAAATCATTATGTCTTAACATCGTTAGGAATCAAATATAATAGACATCGTACTATCAGCCATTCACAACCCATCAAATAAACTAGTAGGCAGACCAATACTCTTACTGTTATTGTCATAAACCGCGCCTAGCATCAAAGTGGAGTAACACATACTACTACTATCACTGACGCCAACGCCAAACGCCAACGCCGTGCCGTTCTCTGTCACGGGATCTTTTCCGGCATGATCTCCCACCCATCACAATATTCTCGTATGCCACGTTTCAAGTCGACAAAGCTTACGGGTGAGAGGGAGACTGTATTCGCGGCGACGTCAGTCGTTGCTGATAGTGGTGGTAATACAGGCGGTAGTAGTTCAGTAGTACTACTAGTATTGCTGGTGCTGATAGCGATTGTGTAGTGGTGGTGGTAATTTGCCGGAGTGGTGGTGGTAGCGCGACGACGTTACTAGTGGCGGCGGTGGTAGTGGTGGTGGAATGGAGCACGAACCAGTCGAGCCTCCCTCGCACACGTAAGAGCATGAAACGGAGTCGAGAGTACACGAGGCGAACCAGTTCACTGTCGACTGCGTTCGGAACAGGACCTGTGTCGACTCACATTGAGTTTGTTGCTCAAACATAGACTCGCGAAAACTTCTTTAAACATCGCATTCGTTCAAACGAAATTTTGGGATTACCAGGATCCAATCAGTTTTGTTTATTATACGTGTCGAGCTTTGTGGATCTGTACTACGAGAGAAAAGGAAAAAGTGTATTTTGTGCGTGAGGGTGCGTGAATCGAGGAAGGAACCGGTGAAGTGCCGGTGGTCTATAAGAAGAAAATGACCGATCACGTGGTGGAAAGTACGTTCGAGCTTTCAGCTTTCATGAAAGGTGAATTTAGTTCGTAGCGCGTGTTCGCAGACTTAAATTGAGGGATGACACGAAAGGGATGACTGAAGCGAATGTGATCACTTTAGATTGCTGAGTATTTCAACTTTAGTTTAATCTAAATTCTCCCACATCTTTTAACATGCTGAAGTTAATATAGACGTAGTTGATGTAACTAAGCCATAAAGAGTGGGAAAATTTGAAAATTTAAATAAATAATTATTTATCTATGCGTAGTAAGTTTTAAAACAAAGCATTATTCTACATTGAAAGTACATTAACCTACTTCAGTCTGAAACAATTCTAATTTTTTTCATTTAGTTGTTCTAGATTTCATGCCTTAAAAGCCTTCGCTTTTATATTCTCGTGTCATCGCTCAAAATATTTTAAGCGCTTTCAATTAAAAAATAAGGCTTCGAATTTGAACATCATACAATTTAAGTCAATTTACATTTCTAACCAGCATACTCCAGATTAGTTTCGTCGATCAGCTTTAAATCGAAACATGCCGATTTGCCATCTCAATACGCGGTAAAATCTGCTAAAGCAGTATTCTGCCGAAAATAATATCAAAGAAAACCAAACATACATTACCATGTCAATTGTCCAAAAAATGCGGG
Organism: Atta colombica; assembly: GCF_001594045.1. NCBI lineage: Eukaryota > Metazoa > Arthropoda > Insecta > Hymenoptera > Formicidae > Atta > Atta colombica. The sequence goes on from NW_017259370.1 coordinate 3,555,331, forward strand.
CCGATCGATATATTCCCCTTGATGAGGATCGACAATTATCGTTATGAACAACGCGCAATAGAGAGATCGTGATTGGTAAATCAGGACGGGAAACGAAAAGAGAATTGCTCTACAGGCGATGATCCGAATGGACTTTTATACCGGTATAAAGATTAGATATTCGCTTGTAAATGAATATACAGAATGGAATGGAAGTACACAAACGGGAAAATTGCTCTTATTAGCTACGCTCGTTGCACTCTCACGTTTACATCCTATTTCTCTAGAAGCGAGGCAGAACAAATACGACACTTGAATACTAAATATCTTTGATATTCATTCATTAGAGACATCTTCAACGTTCTGACTCAACTTGGATTAAAACAGATCTAATATAGTTCAATAACGATTCTAATAAAAAACGTAAATTGATTGAAGTCACATACAGTACAAGTTTGGTATGATTGTTAAATAATTTAATCAGACAATTAAATTTACGATAATGATAAGTGTTCACTTTTTATTATCAAAAGTGTCGACTTGAAGTTCACTGAAGTGTGGACTTACAACTAGAACTAGACTATTTACGTATGAATGTGATATCAGATGCCGAATGATAGTCTGGACATTTTTACTAGGCTACATAGCCGAAGGTATAATGAGATCTCGATTGAGAGAGAGAATAGAAACGCGAGAGTGCGAGGCAGAAGGCTGCGGCGGCGACGGCGACGGCGACTGTGGCTGCGACGGCGCCAGCGTGGGTCGCCACATATACGCACTACCACAGAGATACGGTCCCGGGTAACAGACGACCCCCTTTGACCGAGCTTGAAATCGGTGCTGAGCATCTACGCGTAAACAACGATCCTCGGAGCAGCGAAATCAGCGCGATGTACTGATTTAACTTAACTCCGGCGGAAGACCAATACCTGATGATTTGACAAAACGACATAAAATGTCATATAAAAGCGAAATTCAGAAGTTTATTAATAAAACAGTCAGAAATAATTATATATGCTATCAAGTTTTGATAGCATATATAATTAAAATGCATATATAATTAAAATCTAGCATATATGAATAAAATGTCTATTTATGTCTATTTTGATATCAAATGTCATTATATAGTATCTCAGAAAACGATAAGAAGTATGAAGTCAGTGAAATATCAAACCTTCGGGTGATAACAGTTGAAAGTAAAAATAAAATCCTTTCTAATCATGAAAAATGTATCTCTTTAATTGAATACTAGAATACGATAATTCGTGTAATAGTTTATATGTATATTTGATTCGTAAAATTTCATTGTCTAATTTTTTTAATTTATTGATATTGTCGCATTGCATTATTATATCGAATTTATGTTACTTTATGATAAAAAATTACATATATTATATATATATTATTATATATATTATTCCTGCAATATAATATATAAAAATATTATATACAAATTACTAACAATATTATTTGAATTTTTTAGTAGGAGATTAAAAGCACGGTAAAGAATTAGTATTGTTTCGTGTATTTCTTGTTTTGTTATTCATTGGACGGATTTCCGATAGAAGAAAGAATGTTCGACCATGTCCTACTTTCCACTTTCCTGAGATCGAAAAAATATATCAAAAAATCGTGCCAATAAACTGTTATATTATTGATCAATGCAATTAATCGCATATATGTTAATGCTCGTCGCTTAATTGTGATGCACTCGAATATTCAATATTCATCAGCAATGTTAAATACATATCGATAATGTCACGCTTGTGTTCCGTGGACAGTTATGTGAGTCGTAAAAAAATATAAATGAAAGACTACACAATGCACGCGTGCCATTCAATATTTTTCTCGCGCAAATCTCTGTATCCTTGTCGGCATCATCAACGAGATGTAAAGTTAATTGAAATAATTGAAGTTAGCATAATAATCTTCGTTGAATAATATGCGAAGAATCGTTAAATAATACGCAATATATTCAATGATAAAATCAGTAGTCAACATTTTCCAATGATTTCAATGTACACCTGAATGATTAATACAATAATTAATAAGTGATCGGTATAGAAATGATAGATATATGCCGAGACATTTGCGGAATAAATACATCTAGTTAAACACTCCGGAGGATATTTTATTATTCCGTTTAATTTATTTATATTTTGTTTATTTGGGTTTCATTTAGTTAGAGCTTCTGTCTCGTTAATTCATATTATTTTATATTAATCTCTCATTTCTGATACTTTAATAATAATTATCAAAATCTATTATATAGTAGTGGTTTATATTGATTGATGAAATATTACTGATCATTTACAACCAACGTTTATTACAGAGAGCAGCTCCATAAATATCATATTTATTGATCTCCGAATAATCATCAATCTTATCACCGAGAAGTATCACAGCTTCGCTATCATTTCGCTATCATAATCGGTCGACACGAAAGCGTGCAGAAAATGAGCGTTTTAATTAGATCGTGTCCACCTTTCCCGCGATAACTATAATCGAGATAGTACCTATCGCCTGTTGCTACTTAAGTTCTACTCGCGCTCATTTACATATCTCGTCTCCTCTCTCGGTCGATTACTTTTACTCTTAAATCTGCCGCCGGCAGCAAGTGTCTACGTTGTGTCTGATTTCGACTTCGCAGTGAGCCGCAGCGAAGAAATGATTTCTGCAAGTTTCACGGGATCAAGAGACAGAGAGGGGGGAGAGAGAGAGAGAGAGAGAGAGAGAGAGAGAGAGAGAATACGTTCCATCGTTCATTTACTGCATGCATTTTAAATTGTTACGCGCAGATGCACGCACTTTTTTTTATATGCTTCATTCTAATTTTCGCGATGTCATTTCAATAGGTTTGTCTTTCGCGAGGTTAAATCATGAATGACTTTGTCCGAAAGTAGATATGTTTATGCATTAATAGAAGAAACACAGGAAATTACTAGTGCTATCGTACGCATATGTAATTAAACATCCCAGGCAAGCGACATGGAAATTTCAGCAATACAGGATGTTTGCGAGACACTCGGCATTTTACTTTTAGATATCTGAAAAGTTTCGATATGATCTTTGCTTTCGACAAAAATTTGATTAAACGTTACTTTTTCACCGCTTCATGTTTCTCAATTCTGCAGATATTTTAAGGACTAACACGATGAGCATAAAAAAAATTCTACTAAAAGTAAACATATCGTACTAATATTATCACAGTTAATAGCATTGTGTCTATATATTAGTCAACACCGTTCCGACACTTTGTAGACGCTTTGGGCGACGGCACAATACTCAATACAAATTTCGCTTGGGGTTTATTGCGCCAGCTTTGACCTCGCCTCGAGAGTGTAATCGATACCCTATTGAGTCCCGTCACAAATACAAAGGATGTCACGAGGCGAAGGAACTCCTCTCTCCCATCGCCACCCACTTATGCATTACGATCCTGCACCTGCTATCTGCTACTTGCGATGGTATTAGCTTCTAATGGCCATTCTCCGCGAAAAAAAGGAAAAGGTTTTTTAACCTTTGTTCTTTTAGGAAAACAAGATGGTATCTAAAGAGTCCTTAATTTCTATATAAATTTATATAACGTGCAATTATAAACACCGATCTATTAAGCAAAATTTAACTTAAAAATGGTAAAAAAAAATTAGAAATGATTTTCCAAGAAATTTGTCTTAAAAAAATGACGTAAATACGCGTAATAATTTCAAAATTTCATCCAACGTATATATTTATAATCAATGATGTATGATGAGCGATGCATGCGATAGCAAGCCACTTGTTCTCGATTGTCGAGAGAACGGTTGACGTGATTAAAATAAGCGGTCATCAGATATAGTGGTCCATGTTAGAGATAATCACTACGTGCTAAAATTCGTTAACGCGAATTCCTCACTGCAGATAAAAAAAAAGATAATATAACATGTTAAGGGAGATGCTATAATCGAAAGAATTATCGTTTTTGAAATATTTTCACACATGCAGAGTTTATATTACGAATCGTTATATATTGACATGAAATTTACGTAATATCATGGCACGTGCATGCATTCAGTAGTAAATTATAATTCGCGATTTTATGTTGATTTAAGCGCACATGAGTAAATACGAGCGATTGGTGCGGGTTCGTGACACGTGGGTCGTTTACACGTGTTTATTACGAAGATTGATATGCGCCGTAGCACACACGTGAAACGAGAAAGACAAACATTCATAGTTAAATTCATTAAAAATCTTATATTTTTCAAAAATATCGAAAATGAATATTTATTTTAATGATGGACACGTGATAGAAAAATAACGTCAAAGGAAAAAAACGATGATTTCAAGATGTATAATTATGTTAGAGTATTTGCAAATTGAGTTGATTAAACTTAAATTAAATTTCATTTTTTTGTAAAAACGTTAATTTGTTTAATTAAATTCATTGTTTAAATAAATTCATAATATTTTTAATAAAGTAAAAACTAATCTCTACGAATACGAATAAATTGTAAGATTTTTATTTAATTTTAATATCTATGTTATA
>NW_017259370.1:3559937-3582894 GCF_001594045.1 Atta colombica
TACCATTAATCACAGAAAATAGGTTTTTTGATGATAATTTATAACTTGTAATGAATAAGAGATTAATATAAATTTGAATCAATAAATATTTGCAATAAATTAGGATTATGATAAGCAAAATTGTTTTTAAATGTCGTATGAACACGTAAGACTAGCACAGAATGACATTAAAAAAATTCACTCGGAAGATAACTTAAAAAATTTAATTAAAAGATTTCTTAGAATTCATTCCTCTTTCTCTATTAAAATAATATTTTCTCCTCTTTTTAGAAATCTAATAATTTTAATTTTAGAAATTTAATAATAAATAAAATAATAATCTTATATCGCTGATACATCTCTGTTATCGTGAATAATTATATTTTTATGAAATTATTAACTATCAAAATTCGAGCGTGCTCGAAAACATGATACTATGGAAGGTTCTCGGTATTGGTGCTGCGAGTTAAGCATGCTGGCAAAGGTCAAGACATAAGGTCAATGAGAGAGAGAGAGAGAGAGAGAGAGAGAGAGAGAGAGAGAGAGAAAATTCTCGTATCACATGTCCTCGATCGATATCTTCATTTGATATTATTAGCATTTTCTTGTTTAATGTTTCTGATGGCTAACGAGACATTTACATGATAAATCTTTCATGTGAAAAGAGAAATAAAATATAGCAGCAAGTACATATAAAAATATTAAATAAAAATGTTACTTAAAGAAAAAAATATATAGGGTAAAATGGGGCTATTTTATTCATTTCTCGTGATATTATTTATGTTTCTGAGCAGCATATATTGAACATTCAAAGGTCATACTTTAAGAAGCAATCATGATTATATAAGATAGTTATAAAAAAAAGCACGTTACTACAAAAGGATATTTGTTTGTTGTCATAAATTTCATATTATTTTAAGATTGAAAATGACGGTATAGCTTTGTTCGATTCTCTATATAAATTAAACATTTATATTTAAATTAAAAATAATTGAATTCAATGAATCTAAAAACATTTAGTTTTTGTGTGTAACAAATAAATTATATATTATCTACTTTATATTTTCTCGTGAAAAGAAAAAACTGAAACAGAATTTATAAAACGAATAAAATTGAATGTTACGAATTCTGTTTCTATTTTTTTTCATCATAATTATACAATTTCTAATTATTGCTTCGAGCAAACGAAAATATCGGAACAGATATTTTTTTAAAGAAAAAAAAAAGAAAAAAAGACACAGAAAATACGAATAATAAAAATAATCTTAGATCACGCGCAAGAGCCTTTGGTAGAAAACAAATTATACATTTAGTACATCGGCATCGGCATTGTGTTTACGTGAAATCGCCCAATGTCAAAGCTAGAATGCGATAGAACGAATGGCCACATGATCACGTAATGAAGAACAGGCGGATAAGACGAAGAAATAGAAACAGAGTGAAGAAGTAGAACAGAGTGAAACACAAATATTTTCGCGATCGGACGGCAGGCCAGCCGATCGCGAAATGACTAGCCTGATATATCGAGTCATGCTCGCTCTCATGACCATCTGGCTAGCGCCATTGCTTCCTCTCCTCTCCCCCCCCCCCTCTCTCTCTCTCTCTTCTAGGCAATCTCCTCCAATTCCTCTCTATGATACGATATCGAGTTCGTCTGCATCAGGCTTTCTCTTATCATTCACGAGAGAACACTCGCTTGTCGTGAGAGACAAGAATAATTTCGCGAGTTACATCGTTTAGCGATGAATTATTTCCTTTGATTATAAATTCTACGGTCAAAAGTTCACCGATCGAAATTCTTCTATTTTGCATAACAAAACGAGTTCCGCTATAATATCAGATAATTGGCTAACAATCGCGAAGGTCAATTGGGTCGGACAAAAAACGCGAAGGCAGCGACAATTTTGCTGCAACAGCGAAATTCTCGTCTCTCATGAACATTTCGAGGATCGAAACCACGAAAGTATTGATGCCGTCTCATTATCCGGATTGAATCGATCAGGGAACGATGAACGAACGGATCGATTTATTTATGTCGAACGAAGAAACTGCGCAGACTAGTAACCTCGTCGGAGGCAGCCGCGTGTCTTCGCGACGGCGCGGCGTATTGGCAGCGCGATAAATATCCCGCTCCCGCGTTCTCGCGAGGATCGGGACAGGAAACGGCGCATCCACATCCACACGGCGGCGTCGCGTCGGCGAGATTTATCGGAGGCGAGACTTGTTTTTTTTATTTCCTCCTCCTTCTACCCCTTTTCTTCTCTTGTCCGTGCCGCTCTCCGAGCTTCGGCCTGCCGCTCGTTTCGCGGAAAGCCTCCGGCGGAAATGCGACGCGCCGCCACACGAGAGTGGAATATAATAGCTCAAGAGCGAAAGATCTCCTGTCGTTGTGTAGTCTTTAGTATCTTTACGGTTTGGAATTACTAAAATCTGTTCATATCTAGCTTAATTGAAAAATTGACGATTGAACAAATTTTCAAAGGTCTATCTAAATTAATATTTCGATTTCGTTAAATTGTCTTATTTTTTTTTAAATCTGTTTAAGAAAATATTCTGAAAGAAATCTTTTTTATTATAATTATCAATATTTCATTGTAAACACACATAGAAAATCATAAATAAAATCGTAATTAAAAGAAAGAAAAAATTTTGAAGTCTGCACCGAACGAAACATCATTGACATTTTAACTGACAATTTTAACTGATATTTTTTAAATTAAACAAAAACTGACAAGAGATTTTGTTACTGCAACTAATTGATTCGGCCTCACTATTGATATACATACATATATATACTTTAATATTTTTCTCTAAACAATGTACAAATAAATCTTATTCTAACATTTTAAATATTTAAAGGATGTAATTATTTCATTTTCTTGTTAATACAACGCAATATGAATTATTCACTGTTCCATTTGAAATGCGATAAATGTGTGCATTAATAATGAATTTTACTCATATTCCCGGGTATTAATTTCTTATTGATATCTCGTTAAATTATTCAAGTCTCTACAGTGTAATATCTTTTACAGTCGGTTACATTTGTTTTAAGCGCGATGGATAGCGTGAGCAAGGCTCGGCATGTCGCGTTGCCGTCTCTCGTCCCAACAAGAAGAAACAGAAGAGAATAATCAGACGCTTAATTCGGCCGGCGCGCACACTTTCGCGCCTACGCTCAACATGCCGCGGTCTTAAATCAACGCTGAGGCTGTCGCATAATTCTCCCAATAACGCCGGCGAAGGTGACGCACGGTAAAACGCGAACGCGCCCACGAACGGCGACTGGCGAAACGCGTTGACACGCGTCGGAACGGTATAATCACTAACGGAGACCGCTCGTTAGGCAATCGTTAAGTACCACGGTGTATCGAGCTATCGAGAGTCATTAGGCATACGACACGTACTCGTATCGACGCGATCTATGTCTGTAAGTCATCGCAACGGTTATCGTACGGACTCTCGTATTACGTCGCCATTACACCGCGGTAACAGGTGATTATTAGCGGCCCACGGCGTCGCTCGGCGCCGGATGCAATTGGCGTCGTGTAATTACGCGAACTAGTCAACACCACACGGTCGGCGCTTTATAATTTTCCGCAAAAGGCGGCCGATGCTGATAGACAGGCGTCCCCGGTATAGCAACGAGGGAAACCTGCACTTTGCGAATGATCTATGATCGAGAGCAACCTTATTTCCCTTATTTAGCTCGGTTCATTTCATTCCCCATTTATCGATGAAAAAGAAACAGTGTCTCTATTTGATTTCGGTATCTTAAGATGCATTCTCTCAAGATGCGCTAACGATTATCTACCGACTTATCAATGCGAACCTTAAATTTTTACATCTCTTATGGGATATATATATATTATTAATATGTACGAATAATCTTACATTTCTTAATATATGTAATTTAAGTGTAATGTCTTCCGAATAAATCGATATTTATACGGAAAGAATAGTTTTGCTGAAGACTTTAGACAGAGCTGAAAATAATTTTGTTGAGTTATCAAAATAATTATGTAGAACACTATTTTCAGATAACACTTAGATTGGTTACTAGAATGTGAAAACTTTTTGCAGCATTGCTCATTATGCTTGAGATTTTTATCTAATTATTTCAGTCTGACAAACTTATTTCCAAATCTGTATCTAACTAAATTAGATACGTCAGCTAAATTGTTCTTTCTGTGTAAAGATTTCAAGATAGAAAAAAATATCGCAAATTTAATTTTCCTTTGCATTATACTTTACGTATTCAGACAGAAATGAACTGATTAAGTAAGTACCGATATTAATATTATCGCATTCAGTGGTATTTGTGAAATGCGCATAGCAAATATTTTAGAGGCATCAATCATCCTGTACGCATATGCTCTTTTTTCTTGTTTTCCTCGAACCTCTCGTAATCAGGTCATAGATCACGCTCGAATCGCTTATCAAATTCTTCGATTCTTCTTGCATATTATGTTATTACGCAAAAGAAGAAGCGTATTGCTTTCTAAATAATACCTATCACCCGGATTATTATTACCGATGATTTGAAAAATCGCGTGGGTGATTTCGGCCACATGCGCGCAAACCGTCTGCGTACTTTATATTTAGCTACTTCTATACAAAGCTCTCGAAAACAGTTGGAAGTTTTCCGACATGTCCCACGTGTTTTCGCCTTCGCCGTCTTTTCAATCTTCCACGTGGGAAGCGCCCTTAAAATCACCCATCTCAATCAAAAAGAAAAAACTGAACTTTTCTGTTTTCTTTTTTTTTTTTTATGAATAAAATGGAAAGTCTCGGATTTATTTTTATATGTTGAAATCTCCAAATATCTCTCACAGATTTTCTAAATCATTTAAATTTATCAAATTATTAATAAATAACAAACGAAATTGATTAAAATATTAATAATTATTTCAATGGAACTCATATTATAAATATCCCGTAATTAATAAATATATCTTGAATTTATTAAACTTTTTAAAGACTCAAGATTCATTAATTTTCGTCTTACGAAGAAAGTTTATATTAATGATTGAAAAATTATTTGAATATCGGAACCGAGGCAATGACACGATCGCATGTAACAATGATATGCAAACACAGCTGTGTAGCAGGCGCAACATCGAATAAAAAGAACTTTTCCTCGAAGGATGTTTCTACGAAGCGTCACGTGGAAGATGCGCACCCGGCGCAACGGAAAACCCGGCGGAAGGTCGACGTTACGTTCTCTGGCGCGAGAGTTTGCACAGATGTGCTCGGCGTGTTTGAACAAATGCGTTTGAACGAGATGGCGGCAGAACAGAGGTACATACTACATACGTCTCGAGACATTCGCGAGCCTGTCGCGAAATGGCACGAGCACTGCTCCAAGTACGCATAGAGAAGAAGCAATCGCAGACAGATCTTCATTGTCCTCTAAACTGCCGGCGGGATATCAGTCGTTCAATTAGCCATCTGGAGATTGCAGATTGACTCCTTTCTAGGTCAAAATTATTCCATGGCTTAATCGCATCCGAGCATCAGGCAATATAATTTCGTATTTTATACAGCATGTGTCCTCTTCATTCATGTGTTTTTATTCACTCCTTTCATTCAGTTATAACTTAAACTCCGAGTTCTACTGCGTCTTTGAGAAGTATTCATAGTATTCATAGTTCTTATTTCAAGACTGTCTTAAGTAATATCTTAAAATGATAATCTCTCTGATTGGTTTATGACATCTTAAAACTGTAAGACGGTCTTAAATATAAGATCCGACTATATATAAATATCTATCTCTTTTTTTAGAAAATTTGAAGAAAAGATACATCTCGTTTAAAACGACAAGCACCAATAGTACGCGGCGAATCGTGACCTCCTTCATCAATTCTTTCGTCGGACCGATATTTATGATTCGACCGATGATCGAGCATGTGTCTCGGCCGGCGCCTGCTGATGACCCCGAATGACCTAAACTCTTCTCGCGATAATTTCCTTTCCACGCGCTCGCGACTTTTCGTTTTTTACGCGTGCGAAAAGATTACGAGGCGATGAAATCTTTTTTTTTGTAGAGAAATGCGTAAATTTAGCGAGTCATCGTTATTTCAATTGATATCGATTCTACGCAATAATTTTCGAAAATATTTACCATTTTCATTTCATATTGCTTAAAGTAACTATAAAAAAATAACTACAAAAAACTGCCCATAAATTATTAGAAAATATATATATATATATGATATCATATATATATATATATATATGATAGTTGGCCAATATCGAAAATGCATTCGGGATATCGTTGCATCGGTAATAAGCGAGCTCAAGTAAACATTATACGAGAAAAAGACTTCTCCGTTCGTTAAACAATAATAACGATCGTCGCCAATGGCGGTGGCAGATGGCTACTATCGAGAATACGGTCTTGTTATCGGTTCGATAACGCTTTTAAACTAACACACGACGAGCAGAGACGATGCCAGGTGGCCAATAACATTATCTCGCTTGCATGAACAGTTTCACCTCACTTGTTCCGATTCTTTCGTTGTATTATAATTCGCCCTCTTTTCGATTCTATTTATTTGGTGACGAAAAAAGAAACGAGAGAGATATTTCAATATTGATACAAAATGGGGAATTTTGTTCCAATTAATCCAACTTTAACCCTTTTCGCGAGAAGTCAACGGCCGTTAGTCGCATTTGAAACGAGACGACAGACAGGAAATCTATGTTTGACTCCAATTGGCGGGCACTTGCTGCGCTCGGAGGAGGAATTCCATGCCTTTCCGGCGAGAGCCCTTCAGTTGGATAGTGTCCAAGATAAGTACGTAGTATCTACGAAAGGTTTTCGGGAAAGCGTCGCGTCGAGGTCAGCCAATGAGATCGCCAACCAGAAGGGAAAGACGATCCGGTTGCGATCTCATTGCTCGTTCGCGTCGCGATCGCGATGACTCCTCTATCTCGGAAAAACAATAAAAGGAGAGCAATGAACAGACGAGATTGGCGCCAGCGCCATGTGGCGGCCGTGCTTTGCTCTTCCCAGCTTGTTTCTCTTGAGACGAGAGGACACGAGAAAAAGATAGAGAATATATAATAGCGGAGAAATGGCGTTTATTAATACTATAGAATCAAAATCCAGCATACGTTATTTGATCCTTACATGGAAAAAACGATTTTGTTAAAATATTTAATAATTTATATTATAATAGAGCTGAAAATAATTTTAAATCACCAAAATTAGGAAATTCAAACATGATGAGAAACGCTGCGAAAGTTTTGATATTTTAGCAATCAGTTTGAGCATATTCTACATAATTATTTTGACAGTCCAATAAAATTATTTTCAAATCTATATCTAATTAAATTTTTAGATACTTTAGTCAAATCGTTTTTTTTTGTGTGGATTTCTAGTCAGAAAATTATTATTAGCACATTTTTCAATTATATTTTCGTAGCGTTATAAGTGAATATTTTCTTGTTTTATATTTTCTTTTCAAATTGTTTTAATTAAAATCAGAGTGTTAGAATAATTGGAGGATTCAAGAAAGACAGCTAATAAAAAGCTTGCTGGTCGATTTCGAGTTGCGACGCCGGACGCCTCTTAAAAATGTTAACTGATTCCGATTCACAGTAATCGCATTCGGGAGATGAGATCGATGTAGTAAGACGGAGAGGATGAATGCGAGAACGAGAGCGAAATGAAAGAATTGCGCCGGCTGCGGCGCAGGCGATCCGTGATCGAGAAATCCGATGCATCTGCAATGCTTGTCGTGCTCGATCAATTGCCACGTCAACGATCGTCGGCTCGTATGAATTATTGCTTCGATCGATGATAGTCAAATGAAACCGAACCGTTCGTTTGTGCTATCGGATACCCACGCAACATTTTGCCGAATAATTTACGTATAATTGCGGGAAAAATGTCAAAGTTCGCACACGGCTCGTGCGGATCGCAAAATTTTACGTGTCTCGTGGTCAGGAAATGTGAGAAAGGTCATGATATCGCAATCCATACTCTAACGCCGGATAAAATTACGCACCGTCGTGTTTGCATACGTATTTATTACACAAACAAGACGATTACGTCAGCTGGTTTGATAATTCGTGCATTGTATACAGTTTTGCGATTCTTGACACGATTCTCTCTCGCACACTTTGCAAAACGTATATTTGCTCCAACTTTTTCAAGAATAGTTTGAAATTTACAAAAAAAAAAAAAAGAAATATATAGTCTCTCTAAATTTCTTGGAGTGAATCTCTAAAAAAAAAAAAGTAAAAATCTGTCACTCTTATTCAAGAGTGCAAATATTTTCAACACTGGCAGCATTTTCACTCGTTTGGAGTAAGTTTTCATTCCAAGAAATTTAGAGAGATAGCATCGCTTCGAGGAAAACAAGAATCTAAAAAAGTCTTATTATGTCTTTAAAATCATTGCATACGATAAAAAAAATCGTAGAAACATGAAGAATTATTCATGGCCTCCTTCGAAATGCATCAGATGCTGAGAAGGGGTGAAGTAAAACTGTTCGCGTAAGTCGCGCGATGACAAGCGTCTTCCCCGGAGATACTAAAATCAGCGAAATTAGTCTCCGCCTTGGAATCCGAGTCGACTCCGGTCGGCGAAACGGATGGACGGGAGGAAAGGAGCAACGACGACGCAAGTATATTATAATCTTCTCTTGCTCGAGTCGAGTCCCTGTGTGCGCGCCAGATGGTACCAGCTGGATGACGCATCAAAGCAGAAAACCTCCCGCGTGTCCGAAGCGCGGTTCCGCCCACGGAATCGCGAGGCAAACACGTGTGCTTCCGTTGCTGCCGTCCATCCTCCGTCAGGTTGCGAATAGTCTCGTAATGCGAGAATTCGATATTAGGATCTCGTAACGCGCCTACGTTACTGAAGAACATTATTTGTACCTACACGTTGTCCGCACATAGACACTGGCCATATTAAATTTCAGTAGCGAATTCCTCGAGCAATTTATCTTACATTAATCATAATCTGATTGATGATATCAGTGAACGATGCAATTTAAAATTGTCGATATCGAATATAAATATAAAAATTATATATAGGAAAAAAAGCTAGAATAATTTTAAAAAATTAAATTAATAAGAATAGGGCTACGAACTAAGCAAGGTCTTGATGCTAATATTAAATAACAAATAGAATATTCCAAACGTTAAATAAGTTCATAAAAGTAGGTAAAGACTGCCTTGTAATCCTTGTGGGGTATAAAATTTCTTGCCTTGATGTGACGTAAATTAGTGTCGGTCAAACGAAGAGACGTTTACAAACGAAAATTCATGAGCGCCCTATATTATTAATAAAAAAACGGGATCTTCGTCATGGATATTTCGGATCATTGTATGAATTTTAATCACAATTTTAATTGGGAGGAGGTTAAAATTTTGGATACAGAATCATCTTAAGATAAAAGATTAATATCAGAAATGATGCATATAAAGAGTCAATCTCAAAATTTTATCCGACATGTATCTTTCTATACTACAATCGCTGTCCCCTTCCTAATGCCTTTTGTACCCCTTCTTTTCCTATCTAACGTCTTATTCTCTATTGTCAAAACAGTCATTTTCAATGTATAACTTCCAGAATAAACTTCTCTCTTCTTAAATCTTAAAAATTGAGTTCCTTTTAGCATATAATTCAAGACGCCGTTTTCGAATAATTAGATATAAAGAAATTTTGCGACGGATTACAATCAATTTTCCAGGTACTTTTTATTTTTATGATTTCTTTAAAATATACAGATTGTTTTAATTTTAAGATAACTGTTTATTTTTTACAATGTTCTATTAAATAATACATAATTGTTTTTACAATAATTTTTACTAGATTTCACTATTATATATTTCTAGACTGAAATTTATAATCTTTTTAATTGTTAGTTGTTATTATTTGATTACAAAAAAATCCGAGATATGCTTTATTTCCGTTTGATTCTACTTTAAGACATCCGTTGATTACTACAATAGCGATTTAATAATGTATTTCTTTGAAATTTATTATTCTTGTTATAATGTATAATGTTATAATGTAATCAGAGCACTATTAATTAATACTATTTGAATTTTAAAATCTGTTCATTCTCAATGTTGTTGAATAATGATATTGAACAGATTGGGATCAAAACATATATTCTAATAAACTTTCTGTTTGTTATTTAACAATAACCTTGCTTGGCTCATAGCTCTATTCTTATTAATTTACTTTAAATATATTCATCAATATAAAAACTATTTATATTTATTTACCTTAAATAAATATAGGCATTATATTGAGTATATTTCTTATATTTTTATATTCGGCGTATAAAAGAGAATAAAAGGTTTAAAAAATTGTGTAGTTCAATTGATAAATTGAACGAATTTACCTATGAACTTCGATCTTAATTATGCCCCTTGTCTCGTTCGGATGGAAACTATGTAGTGTCCTTGTGCACTGCTTTGGCAACAGATTTAAAACACCGTCAAGAAAATGAAAGAAAAACATCTCACGCTCCTCGCATTCCGTAGCTCTAGTCCTAACGCACGATCGCCACACATGGTGGAAGTATATTTATAAAATATATTTATATTTTATAAAATATATTTATATAATAAATTTATATAATACATTTATATGATATATTTATATATTTATATAATATACTTCCATCATGGGCATGGTGGAATCAGAAAAGTTGAAGCATTGAACACGATAGTATAAGGAGAAGGCGAATTTTGATCAATCAATCAGCATTGCATGTCTATCGATCAATCAAACGCTATCGGCATATCATTGCGCGTCCTTCGGAATGCTTCACCTACGTAGGGCACGACTACATAGTTATATAGTTTCCATCCGGACGAGACTTAAGAAGGCATAATTAATTATTTCTTTCTTTCTATTATTATCTTATACTGCAATATTCATAGTACACAGGATATCCGTAACTAGATCTGTCCGTGCCACTTGAACTTTGTGCACTCAGAATATTTGTACTCTTTTTCTCTAATATTGAAAGTACAAGTTTTTTAGGAATTTTAAGCAACACAAACGTGCACTGACGTATTTTTCTTCATTTCGTTTACAGCTGGTGTCATGGCGGGTTCCGAGAGAGATAGCGGCTCTTGCAGTAGTGTCGATGAGGACAGTAGATCAAGTTTGCATTCGCCTACTTCATCTGAGGACAGTGTCGAAGTGCAGGTAATACCAATTTCGTTGAGAAACAAGCGGAAACTGGCAGAGCCACGAAAGATTCAAGAACCTGCAGTCATCATAGCACCATTGAAGAAGAGACGGTTTGATCCTATTTCCAAGGAGACAACCGTGGATCAAGAGGAGAGCAGGTCTCTAAACACATCGAATCCTTTTCGACCATGGATTCCTTCTTCCTATAAAAATGAATCGGAGACAATCGTGACTTCGTCAATGACGACATCGACGAATACGATTTCCATGACAACTGCGATGACGATGACAACGACATTGTCCAGTGAAAAAGAGAAAGAAGAAAAAGAAAGGAGAAAACAGCAAAATGAGACGACGCAGAGGCTGCACGAATCATTCAGAAGACTACAACATCCTACCGGTCACAATCGATTGGCTGTTTCATCTCGACGAGAGCCTCGTCAGAGGTTCTTCGAGCCAGTAGCGCCAACAGCAGCAACGACGTCTTCGTCGAATACGATCTCTCTACCGCATCCTAGGCTGCAGGACGAGCCATTATCTTTGGTAGTGAGAAACGAAGCATCCAGAGTGCCGTCGCATCCTGCTGTAAGTGGCTCCTACGACAAGACGCCATCGTACATGATGGAACACTTGTTGCAATCCTCAGTACAGATAGCTTCATCCGGTCAGAATCATCAGACTCATCAGAGTCATCAAGTGGCTCCCATGACATCGAGACACCATCATCAAGGCGGCCAGCAAAGAAATTACAAGAACATGACGAGGGAGAGACGGATAGAAGCAAACGCTCGAGAAAGAACTAGAGTGCATACCATCAGCGCGGCCTTTGACACGTTAAGACGAGCAATACCTGCCTATTCACATAACCAAAAATTGTCAAAATTATCCGTATTGAGGATTGCCTGCAGCTACATTATGACGCTTAGCAAGATTCTCGGTAAGGATGGCGAAGTGATGGCCACAAAGAGCAACGGCCACGCAGACTTGAGTAGCTGCGTAGAGCTAGTCTCCAGGACTATTCAGACGGAGGGCAAACTCAGAAAGCGGAAAGAAGACTGAACGAATCGTGTTTTCACCTGAACAATGGGAACAAGATTGGAACGATAGACAATGGAATCTGTCACAACAGAAAGAGCGGAGGATGTTCCGCATTGTCCGCTTATATATCTTCTATTCTCGATGCCATGTGGTGTTCGAGGGAGAGAAGGATGATGTAAGGTTAAGTAATTTAAGCAACTAATCATCACCAGTTTCTATGCTGAGCGTATTAATTCAAAGACTCGATTAAGAATGCGTTAATTAGAGTCGCGAGTTACGAGTGTGATGAAACAATTTTCAAAAGTAGTGACGACAGGATGAATTGAGTCTTATTCGCAAAAAATGTACTCTCAATATTTTTTGGAGTAAAATCTCACTTCAAAAAAGTGAAAATATTTGCCATTCTTGAATAAGAGTGGTAAATCTTCAATCTTTTTTTTTTGGAATGAGATTTCACTCTAAGAAATTTAGAGAATAGGATAACTACTTCTGTCGTTTTACAAAAATTGTACATTACGCTTTTGAAATCATAATAAACTTTAAATTTTAATGAATACTACTGTAGCAAAGAATTTCTCGCGATGGTAATTCGTCTACATACCGATTGCAGTTACGCAACCAGACAATAAATTTTAGAAAAATTCTCATACTTAGATCACGCTTAAATTTACAACAGATACTGCTACAGACGTTGCACAGTATCACGGAATTTACGACAGCGGCGAATGTTTATGTAGGATTTGACCATTTATGATAGAAGCTAGTCTTGAAGCTATTTTAACCCTTTTGAAATGGTAATGTCCAATACATCTAATTTACTAATCCCATAAAATAATCACTCTAATAGCACACTTTATCCGGGATACATCTTAGGGATATCTTTAGGATGTTCAAAAGACATATGGACGTCCTAAGGACGTCTCTTGGAATGCTATTAGGGCTATATTTTTATCAAAGAAAGAAATTTTATAATTCTTAGGAACTTCTTTCACCAACTTCTGGTTAAATTAATCGACGATCAACTCACAGAAGTGCGAATGTATCACAGCAGTTTAATGTATCAGAATGTTTCCTCTCTTTTCCTCTTCTGTGTTTATCTTTGATGGTGAGAAACGAGGCATCCAGAGTGCTGTCGCACTCTGCTATAAGTGGCTTCTACGAGAAGATCGCTGAACATCGAATCTTTTTCGATCGAATGGATTCCTTCTTCCTATAAAAATGAATCCAAGACAATCGTCGATGACGAAGTCGACGATTTCCAATACCATGACAACAACTGCGATGACAACGACATTATCCAGCGAAAGAGAGAAAGAAGAAAGCAAAAGACAACAAGATGAGACACAGAGGTTACACGAATCATTCAGAAGACAACATTCTACCGGTCACAATCGATCGGCTGTTTCATCTCGACGAGAGCCTCGTCAGAGATTATTTTAGCCATCGTACATGATGGAATACTTGTTGGCAGCTTCGTCGGGTCAGAATCATCAAAATCATCAGATTCATCAGAGTCAACGAAATCATCAGATTCATCAGAGTGGCTCCCATGACATCGAGACATCATCATCAGGGCGCCCAGCAAAGAAATTACAAGAGCATAACGAGAGAAAGATAATTCTCTAACAGTTCTCACGTTGGCAATCATAGTGAATTAACCATCGATAGATTAATCAAGGTTGGTGAAAGAAACCCTTAAAGGAATCTTAAACTGAAGGCCGAAAGTTTTGAAGAACCATTTGTCCGCGGCGGACGTATCTCGGATCGAGTGCTACTATTCGATATATTTTTTAAATATATGATTCCCTTAAAAATGCTAGAAGGTTTATCATATTTTTGTCTATTGGTAATGCCAATGTTTCGTGAACTTCAGGGCGAAGAGCGCTCTCGTTCTGATGAAGTGAACGGCAAAGTTCACGAAACGTTGGCATTAGCAATGGACAAAAACACGGCGATAACTTGCAAAGTTAAAACTTCTAGCATCTTTAAAGATAAAAGCCATGGAAGCCTAAGAAACATCATAATTTTCTAAATTTCCATTTTCATGACGATAACTTCATAGAGAGCGTTATAATAAACAATTATAATAAATATGTATTTTTCTGTCTTAAATATTTTTTGCGATTCGTTGTCTTTTAAAGGGGTTAAACGTAAAACATGCAAACGCGCCTTAGTTCGGCTAAGATTCGTGTGTCACCTAAAGCAACGATTTTCAAACTATGATTGAAATGCACTTATTTCAACGAAAGGACAAAAGAATCGATCGATTGTCTGCAATCTGTTGAATCAGCTTACGACCCAGTGAAAAATGACAATGGAATCGATTCGACGTCGAAATCATCAAATTGATGTCGAATCGATGTTAATTCGACATTGAATAATATGGGGACATGCCAATCTAAGATATACGCGAAAAAGAACGAATTAAAAGGGAAGACAATAATAATACTGCTTGCGAAGTTCTTGATAAAGCGGTGAATGTTTACGACGAAACTACAAATGATATCGTCCTCCTATAGAAATATGGTAGTCAAATAAAACACGCGTAATAAAAGTACAGTTATAACTAGATGGGATTTGTTAGAATTGTCTCATTTTCAGGAATACTATTACTTTTCAAACTCTGGCACTCACTATTGATGATAAAAAACAGAACACATGAATGTAATTTGTTTTTTTTTAAATTGGTTTTAATATTATAATTCAATATTATTATAATATCGACAATTAAAAAAAAAATATGTTGAATAATTTTGATTCCGAGATATACATTGAATTGTTAACAAAAGGATCGTTGTAAAAATTTATTTAAAAAATATTCGATTGTCATTATTACTATAGCAAGAGAAGGACATTATTTGATCCTGAGACAATTAAAGTTAAGGCCTTATCTACAATAGTCGTATAATCTGTGTCGCAGATCGTAAATTTGTTGCAAGAGCCAATTTGATGTCAATATTAAAAATTGACGCTTTATTCTCATGCGACTATTGTAGATGAGACCTAAAAGAAGAGCAGTTGGTGTATGCTCGCACAGTCTTTTTGCGTGGTTCTATCGAGACTGCGTCTCGATCTCGGATTTTGTAAATAGCGAAGTTAAAATTACGATTAACGATTTATGCGAGAATAATCGAATGTGTTATATGGTGTGAGAAAGGAGCGCATTTGCACGTTGGCCTTATGCGACGATTCGATGCGATATCCAATATGTACCTTTCTATGTTAGAAGATAAAAAAAAACTTCGAACAAAGTTCAAATGAAAGTGAAACTCAACAACGAAAATTATGTCTTTTTTGCAATACCCTTTCCCATCACGATCTCCCTCGTAACTATTACTTTCTCTAAAATTAATGCTGCTCCTTATTTGCGAATTCCGCTCGTCAAGAAATAGAAGAAAAATATACGGAAGCTTTTAATTTGTATCGTTTGAATGTTATGTATTATGTACAACATTTTTTATTTGTTAGCTTAAATACAAAGCTATCGGAAAAATCTATCGCGTTCTTCATCGTATCTTAATGTGAGAATCACCTAAGGTGACTATTTTGCACCTCAGCGACGAAAGATTGTGAATTATTGCAAAATAATATTTTGTATAATATTATTTAACATATTTCCTTTCTTTTTTAATAATAACTATTCTTTACGAATCTTTAAATATACAATTCCATTGAAAATCTGCAATAAAAAGGCGTTAATTAAAATCTTTATATTTTGGAAACACTATCGTAATAAGCTATACTTAATTATTCCATTTAATATTCCGTTTAATATTCCGTTTTCTACTTATTTTCTTCAGAAAATTAAATTGACAGAAGATTAAATCGTAATGTTCTCAAATATTAATATAACGGAAAACAATTAATATAATATACAATATATAATATTTTAATATAATAGTGACTTTAATTGGGGTATAAAGATACTCCAGATGATACTTTTATGTAAAAAAAAAAAAATCAAATGTCTATTCCCAAGTTAATCGAACAAGTTTGGAAATTGACGCGTTTAACGCAAACAACAATACGAGACGATATAATACGCATCCGCACGTATCATTTCGCGAATGCAATATCGAACAAAAATCTGTGGTAAATTCAAGCTGAGCGAACATTGCTCGGTTGGGTGTATGTGTATAACCAGTTACGGCTAGATTTCACGAGTTTGCCTAAGCGCCCGAGATGGAATCGCGACTGTTATCACGACGACGAAGTAAAAGTGGATCTAACAGCAATTTATAAAAACGTATACTACGCACACGTGAACGCGGAATGTATTCAGGTGTAACAATACTGAACACATCGTCGGAGTGACGACGGGGATGTTCCCCGAGCGCGCACATCTGGCCCACAAAAGATAACGATATCGGCCAACAATCCGATTGTGTTACCTGCCACTGCACGATACACTGCACACATCGAGCACATTCGGTACGTATATATGTAATCGCTATACCGCGAAACCGCGAAACCGCGATAGTTTTGCGCTGCTGTATTTGTGCCAATTATAGCATAAGTTACGATGCTTCGTTTCTTTATCTAATCTCAAATATTTTTGGTGTTCTTTCGTTTTCCTTTCAGGCTCTTCCAGGAAATTTTGAAAAATTGTTCAGAACAAACAGAGTTCGATATATTGTATTATTAAGATTTTGTACAAAGAAAAAAACATCAATTTTGCTGAATATCTAAAAATCTAGTTAAATACAGATCTGAAAATAATTTTATTGGACTATCAGAATAATTATGTATAAATAAGATTTCTCAAACATATTGAACAATGTTGCAAAAAAACTTAACAGTGTAACAATCTAAGCATCCTACATAATTATTTTTATGAGCTAACAAAATTATTTTCAGATTTGCACTCAATTAAATTTTCAGATACTTCAGCAGAACTTTCCTTTCCAAGAAATTGAAGAAATCATACGTGGATGTATAAATTTTCTAACTTTACAAGGAGAGAAGCTCAAAGTGAGCTAAAATGCGAAAGAATTTTATCTCATACATATATATATAAATAATAAAATTTTTCCGTTGTAATTATGATTTGTATTTAATCCTTTTTTGTAATTTTCGTTATAATCGCCGGATTGGCGCGGAGCGCCAGCTCTGTATCCGGTTTGGCAGCTGTTTAGCATAAGGGCAAATTGCTTAAGAAAATAATGATTCTTCTGCGCCGCCATCGTCTTTCGCCCCATCTTTTGCGACCCGCGCCTCCTTCCATCATTATCTGAGAGATGCGGCAGGTGGCGATGACGTTCTCGCGCTCGGCCGTTCGGCTACCTACCTCGAAAATGAGCGCGCGGTTTTACCCGGTGCGCAACGCCACGGGTGGCAGCATCATGTATGCATGTAACACACGTGTGCATGCTCGTCGCCGGGATCGCGAGTTGCACGTGTAACACGGGCGTTAGGGGAAGTTGACACGGAGGCTGCAGCGAACAGGAGGAGATCCGCAATACAGAACAAGAAGCAACCGGCTATGCTAATATTTAATTTGAACTCTCAAAAATATTCATATAAAAAAATTTCGCGAGCACAGAACACTAAAAACTAACTCAGATACTGTTCTATCATTTAAATGTGATCCTAATGGCAGCTAATAAATAATTAAATAAAAATCAAATCGGAGTATTTTATTCTGATTTATCGCTTATTTGTTTGTTGTTTGATTTTAATTACACCTGTGAATTGCTTCAAACTTGAGAGAAGATCTAATTAATCTTAACCGAAGTAAAAATGTGTTAAATCAAATCGATTATGGGTAATGAATATTTCTTTAAAAAAAAAAGGAAAACGCAATAGAGAGAGAACGAACATTTTTTGAAAGATGATTCTCGCGCATTTTAAAAAGCGACGATTTCGGAGTCTATTTTCTGTTGGCTGAACTAGTATTCTTCATTTTTGGAACTTAAAATGAGATAAGTACATGTTTGATATTTGGTAAAAGAGTATTTGGCAAGAGAGTTCTAGTGCAGGAATAAAAAAGATCTTATTAGATAATTACAATTATGGTAATACTATAGAAATAATGGGACCATTTGGAAATAAATAAATTGAAAGAAATAAATAAATATATATGTAACATGTTTCTTACAATCCGTATTAGATAACATACTTGTCTATACAAGCAGGAGAGGAAAATCGATGTAAGCGATAATCGATTTTGACGTCACCAGAGTTGCGAGAAATATTATTTATGACTTCCACTCGGCTTCTATTTGCAATTAGAGCATCTCTATGATAATACGCGATTTGCGGATGACAGTTTCGTTGCCTGCAAATGAAGCGAAAGAATGCCGACCGGGCGAACGAGCAGGTGCTCGAAACACAACCTCGCGATACGGGCTCTCTTCTCTCATCTCTTTCAATCCTCTCTCACGCTACGAACGTTCCTTCTCGCAAACATGTCGTTCTCAAGTGTATCTTCATATATCTTAGACATATTGAGTTCACAAACAAGATAATAGAAGAAAATCGATATATTTGAACAATTATATTCTATTTGAAAGAATATATGTTGCATTCTTTAAAAAAAAGAAATATAGGTATAGGAAAAAAATGATAAAAAATGTTATCCTTGACAAATGTAAAAAAAACATCGATAATCTTTTGCTGCGTGACCGCACGACCGTTTTAAATGAAATCTGAGAGATAAGATTGTTCGCATTTTCTGGCTA
Organism: Atta colombica; assembly: GCF_001594045.1. Lineage (NCBI taxonomy): Eukaryota > Metazoa > Arthropoda > Insecta > Hymenoptera > Formicidae > Atta > Atta colombica. The sequence goes on from NW_017259370.1 coordinate 3,578,802, forward strand.
GTATTCTTCATTTTTTATTTATGTTTTATGTGTGTCTTACAACCAATGGAACCACTTAGATTCAGACATTTTTATATGTGTAATTACAAATATGAAAAGTATTCTAAATTTGTAAGTAATTAAAAACAGAAAATCAAGTGGCAATTACAATTTGCCGTACAACTACTATTTACGAAAGATAAAGATCACGAGACGCTATTTTACGGAAGCGTAACAACAATAAGAACCGCAAGTTACATGCGTGCACGCACCGTGAGACTGATTATGCGTTTGCAGCGCAAGGACACGCGATCCGGCCCCACGCCTTTTATTTTCGTGAAGGCCCGAAAAGTCGAACCGTGGGTACGCACCTGCTAAGAGGCAGGCGCAGGTGCATTTATCCGCCTTCATAAGCATTACTTAATTTTCGACGGTTACACACATAGCGCGAGTATAGTAATTGGCTCAGTGCATACTTGACTCCAAAAAAGGGATAAAAGAGTGTTCGGTTTAAATGGTTAATTTGACTTTATGTCATAGACGTTCCCATCGTTCTCGATTCTTTTATAATTCATATATTTTATTTAATTTGACGCGAGATGATTAAAACACTTAATATTGAAAATCGTAAAATGATGAGAGAATGTAATAGCCATCATTATGCTCCTGTTATAAAAGAAGAAGAAGAAATATATCCTAGATGATCGCGTTTGTCTTGATGTTATAGATGTTTCACTACTCTCTCTTTTTTTCCTCTTCTTTTTCTTCCTCTCTCTCTCTCTCTCTCTCTCTCTCTCTCTCTCTCTCTCTTTCGTTATAATTATTATTAATTACACTAGTTTTAATTTAACTAATTTTTAATTATAAATCATTAAGTATGTCAGATTATTAATATATATTTCTTGAGGTGTGCTATGTTTTGCGTTAAATAATATTATTTCATTATGAAAAAACAAAGAGGAAAAATAATTTTATTGCCAAGGAATTTTATTGCTAAGGAATTAAAGGATTACCATTTGCATTATGGATGCAGTTCGATAAAAGCAGTCTTCGCGAACTTTTTAATGTTTAGTATGCCTACAGTATATCGGCCAAATCAATTACAAAGTTCTATTTCATTTTAAAACGGAACATATTACAAAGTTCAAGCACTTGTTCACATTTAGCGAATCTCATATTTTGATTATATTTTATTGCAAATGCAACAATTTTATTGCTTAAACAAACAATTTTTAATATGCAGAATTATCTTAGAGAAGAACATAAACAAGTATAGAGATGAATTTTTGATAATCAATCAATACAATCCCTGTAGATTTCAGAGATTTTCGTCCCTCTGCTTTCAAAATTATTATACATTCACAAATTTAATTTTGAGATAAGTTTTAAAGAATTTTATTATTCTCCGTTATTAAACTTTTATATCATGCTTACACACATGACACGTATATAAAGATATGTTATTCATCTTCATCGTACATCTTTTGAAATAAAATCTGCAAGGCATCAAATATACTCTTTTAATTTTTGCCGACTAGCGTTTAAAAATTTGTCCCGAGATTTGTATTGTAACTTACAGAATAGAATCCTTTTCAGGATTCAACTTAAGGAATTCGACTTAATGCTGTTTTAGACGGCAGATTGACCAGTGCAAAACGACCATCGTGCTGAGAGAAATCGCGAAGAGGAATCCTCTAAGGAGGAACCGAGAGAGCGAGAGACTTAGGTGCAACAGCGGCTATAAAGCAAGATTAATGAGGCGAAGTACGCTCTGGTAGGAAGCTGTCATGGTCCTGGCGCCAGCTGACCAGACGACTCGCACAACCAGCCACGGTATCGACCACACATACATCCATTACACTTACACATATACGCACACAAGCACGCGCGTAACATACATTTACGAACTATGATCCAAATCCTCCTCTCTCTTTATCCCCGTTGTCATGACAAACCCTCGTTTTGCGTTCTCCAAAAAGTAGATCTCGTCAACGTAATCTAACAACAATTAATGATCTGATGTAACGACAAAAATATCAGAAAAATTAGAAGAAGATAAAAGAATGGAGAAGAAGTATAATAATGATGCAAGTGATTAATGTGAATTTTCGGTGTGTATTTAGATAAAAATGAAAGACCTGAAATATAAATACTTTACCACGTAATTGTACGATTTTTTTTTTCTTAAGGAATGTTAAGAGATGTTAAGAGCATTTGAGTCTATATATCAAAGTCTATATATCAAAATGCCATATTATTTCTTTATTATAATAAGAAAATTATTATTTTATAATTATTTATTACAAATTATTACTTTATGATTATTTATTACAACTGAGAATAATAATGGGTGATTATTATGTCCAAATCGCTTATTAAAATTATCACGTATAAATGAGAAGATTCATATAAAACTTGCTATTAATTAATTCATGTCTCCTCAATGATGTAAGTTCTTCCTACTCATTCGATAATTTTCTCAGGCAAAGGATGGATTGATCTCTTTATCGGCGACGATCGTGACATTCAAAAAATGTGTAGGCTATCTTTGATTGTGGGCAAAGAAAATACGGTGGTCTGCGGTCTACGTGCCTGTGTGTTACGTATCTCGACCTTCCGCATCTTCTTCCCAGGCTGCCATCGACGATCGGACAGACCATCTCGCGATGGTCGGCGTTGAGAGAGGAGTTCGGGACACCTGTCTCCGACGGTTATCCCACGTTAAGTACATAACCAGTTTCGCAACGCGAACTCGAAAGCCTGGCTATATCGATCCATTCACTGTACATGAACGCACGCATCGCACACGCGTAAGAATTGGATGCAGAGGACCGCTCGCTCGCACGCGTGCACGCATAAGATCGCACGCATGCACGGACGGATGCAGAGGTGGACGAATTAGAGCGACTGCAAATGCGGGAAATTGGACTACGATATAATGTATAGAGTGTCTCGGGATTGCGGTAGTTTTTATCGATAAAAGATTCCCCGATAATTTTTTCCCGATAATGTGGAGACGATTCATCACATATTTTATGTGTAAGTAATGATATTTTATATGATTTATGTAAGTTAGTGAGATACTTATTGAAAACTACATAAGCATAGAGATACATTGCATTAAATTTAAAAACGCGTATAAAATAACATAATGAGAATTAAATGCATGTGTTACTTTAAAAACGAAAGTGTATCGCTTTGATAAATAAAATACTTTTTTTTAATTATGAGATGTGTTTGACTCTATAAATATAAGTAAAATAATCAAATCAAAATATAAATAGTAATACAATAATGGTGGTATATTAAATTAAATAAATAATTAATAACTAATAAAAAATGTAATATTTCTATAAATATCATTTCCTCGAAAAAATTATAAAATATCTAAGAATTTCCGCGAATTATCGCGCTTTCTCTCAGCTGTGAACTTCTTAATCAATTTGGCGTCGATTTCTCTTTAGCGAAAGTTTAATTGGACGTCATCTTTTTCGCGCCTTCTTTATTTTCAGCATCAAGCGGCAATTAAACGGCACTTTTCAGCGTTTAAACTTCCGTTAAACTGAAGTCCATGAGAAATTGCACGAGACGATCATCGTTTATTTGCAAATTTAAAGTTTGGTTCGTTGAAAATTTTGAATTACTTATAAATTCGAAAAATAAATATATCTCGATACTTTTAGGAAAGAATTTTTTTAAATATATTGATAACCTGAAATGTTGAAATTATTGACAGAATTGTAGCTATTCATGTTGTTTTTATTAGATAACAAATTCTAAGTATTTTTATCTTGTAGTGACGAACATTTGCAAGAATACGATTAATTATATTTGATAAGCAAAAAAAAGAAGATTAATGGAATAACGATTGGAAAATAATAAAGCAAGAATTGAAAAACAAAATAATATAGTTTTTCAAAAGTTGCATATTTTCTGTATTATAAAATTTAGAAAATTTAGAAAATAACATTTACATTAATATCAAGAACTTAATATTCAATTATAAATAAAAGAAATTAAAAATTTTTTGTTACAACTTACAAATAAATCACGAATTCTGCTCTTGCTTTGATATCTAATCCCTTTTTAAGAAAATTTCTTCATTAATATATTG
>NW_017259370.1:3582994-3585567 GCF_001594045.1 Atta colombica
TTGAAAACCGCACAGTAATAGATTACGTTTTCACTCTTCATGTACTTCAAATTATTCGAAAAGATTCATCACAGTGACGAGATGCGATTTCCGAGACACCCTGTACACTGTCGTATGCTGTCGTATATTAGGTCCGACCGCTGCGGCCGGACGAATACAAACGCGAATACGAATGGCAAATGGCGGGTGACAAGGCATCGGCATCTGCGCTTAATTAATGCAACACCGGCCGCAACGATACGGTGAGGAGGAGCCCATGAGAATGCTGCGGAACGATCGCTATGCCCGGACCCGGAGAGAGCAGATCGTGCCTCACAGAACGACAGAACGACGACGCGAATGGCGATGGTGCCCAAACCAGTCCAGGGTGTTCAATTATGCGCGCCATCGATCCACACTTCGTCTCTGAAACGACTTGCTCGATGAAAAAGAAAACATGTCCAGGAAACCAATTCTCTTTTTCCGTGTAAGCATCGATCGCACCGAAAGCGAGGTATCTGTGATCGGTCTTCGTGAAAGAATAATAATAAGAGAGTCAAGTGGAGATTCAGTAGTGGCCTTTTCAGAGTAAGCACTTCTCTGAGAGCTCAAAAGCATCAATCTTCATTTACGAGATTTTATGTAACTTCTCTTGGAATCAATCAAATTAAATTTAATCTAATATACGAGTAATTGTTCTTCTAAGTTATTTAAATCAAATATAAGTAAAACACCTAATATAAGCCTTCGCAATCGTTGTTGCGGAAATAATATATTTATAAGGTGATAAAATATAATTCACAAACAATTGGAATATATTTACCAACAAATTAATTGCAAATGAAATTTTGATTCCAGAATTCTTCTTAGTCAAGTTCAATTTTTTTTTCAATTCAAATCTAAAATCAGTTTGCAGTTAATTCGTTAAGCACATTCTAATTATTTACGTATTGTATCTTATTATCTTGTACAATAAATTGTATCTTGTATTTAAATATCATATATTTACGCACCGACAACCGCAAAGGCTCATATAGATCTTTTACTTATATATTTGATTTATTTTTAAAGCCATAAAGAGTTATTTTTATTTTTATTTATTTAATTATTTTAATTAGTTTAATTTAATTAAAAACTTTTTAATCTCGAAAATAAGTCTGAAGAAACATCATTTTCTACAATCATTTTCTTTCTTCTGGATGTCGTTCTGGATATGATATGTCCAGTTTTCATTTTCTAAGGTTTTTTTCTGTTATAATTTTTATAATATTAATAAAAATATTGGCTTAATATAGCTATGTTTCTTAAAGTTTAGCGTTTCGATTAAAAAAAAAAACTCTTTACAATATGTTTATTTTTATAAAAGTTATAAATAATTCGAATTGAGTTAGATATATGCTATACCCAGGTGTATCATTCCCGTAGTGTGGCACCAAAGGATCAATAATTTATTCGAGAATGGATGTTTAAATGAAGATTTCTGTTCATGCATTTGGCTCGTTCTCGTATATTTCTAGTGCACTAATTAGAAAGCTATTGCTAAAATAATCCTTATCATTCATAATTAAAAATTAAATATTCAAGTTTTGTTGGGAATTCATAGATCACATAAGAATTAAAAACTATATCATCAGCCATATTATTTCTTCTTATCATTAACGAAGAATTCTACATTGTAAAATGTATCAAATTTGAATCTTCGACTTTATTTTATTTTCTCTTAATCTAATCTCTTCATCACACATAGAACATTTTTATTCCTTCTATTTATTCTTCGAATCAATCAACATGAAAATTAAACTAAAATAATAACCACGTTTCTTATCTGTCCTAGCCAAACGTCTATTAATCAATTAACATTTGTCTAATTAATCGATGAAATTGGGGATCATTCTGCCAAAAATAAGACACGTTATTCCGAATAATAACGCACCAATACACGAGCGCATTAAACATCGGTGTTTTGGGATAGCTGTAGCCGATTTTTCCCCCCTCCCCTCGTTTATCTCTCTTCTCGTATGGACACCCACGAGTGAACTCCGTCTGTGTCTCCGTGCGAAAGCAATCCTCTGTATGGGATGCGACAACGCGGCGCCAGACAGCCTCGCTCGCACACACAGAGCCATGTTCTCGCCGCTCAATTCCCGCTGCGACGACGCTACGAGAACCGAATGCGACCACGCTCGGTCCTCGACTTACGTAAGTTTCGACCATACCGCTGCGATACAACCACAACCGTGAGGTCGCGCGAAGGGATGCACTTGCAACTTCAGGGCGACTTTCCAAGAAAAAACAAGCCCTGGAAAAGTCATCACGTTGTGAGGAATGCGAGACGTTTTATCTTAGAAGATTCTTCTAATTTTTCTCAGAGTGTAGATAAAATAATTGGGATAAAAATGTGGATGTTAATATATAATGATGTTACTCTTCCGTGATCCGTGAAAAATTATATAGACATATAAAAATGACTATAAAATCAATCTAAAGTCGTTTCAATCAATTAAATCGCTGCGAAGTAAATGAGACTTAATTATTATCTCAGAGAAGTTTCTTCTTTTTAAAACATTAAAATAAATAATTTTATAATAATAAAT
>NW_017259370.1:3585667-3593411 GCF_001594045.1 Atta colombica
ATTAAATAAAATAATTTATAACAATTGTAATAAATTTCTATGTTAATGAAATTAATCCAACGCAAAGAATTAAAATTATAATAGAGACCTCCAGCTAAAGTTTTAAATAATTTATATATTAGTCTTTGAGAAATTATTGATACAAATATATAAAAAGATGTTTCTGTAATCATTTGCAGAAAAGTAAGTTAAAATAAGTTTTTGCAAAAGATTTGTGCTTGGTTGGAGATTTTTCTTTTTCTGATTAAAGTTTTCATCGAAGTCTTGTAAAACTTATTCGAACATGCTTTTGTGAGTTACAAGCGCATATATAAACGGAAGTTAACCGAGTTTCCGCGTTAGTAGAAAACTACCTGTGTGCCACTTAGATAGAACGCATAGATGCGAGCGAGATCAACGAGCAGAGATGCTCGTCAGTTCCCTTTCTTGCCCGGTCCTAAATAGGATAGGGAGTCAAGTAACTCGGCGCCTACCGGCGGCGACGATAGTAAACCTACTCGTCTCTATTACAACTTGATATATGCGGCATACACACGTGGTATTCGTATTCGTATTCGCGGTAGCAGATAGCTGGTATCGCGAAGCGGCATCTCGAGCGAAAACTCGAGCTCCGTCGCAAGACAAAATGACAACGGTAGCAATTGTCGACTTTCTACATTCGAGGAACGTGAAAATTTCGTCGAGCACGAAACGCGATTCACGAAGAAAATCTTCATGGGACCGAGTTTAAGATGAACGAAATCTAACCTTTGATCTCCGAGCAAATTTTACGAATCGTAAAAACTAGAAATGCTGCCGTCTCTAGCAAATACAGATTAAAACCTTTTTTAATTTTGATAATTGGTTATCTCGATATAAGAATTTACGAAACAATCATTAATTCCTTAATTTTTGCATAATTATTTTATATACTGTTTTTCAATAAAAAAAATTATTTTTAAAATTAAAATTAAAAATTATTATATTTGTGAATAAAGAAATATCTATTTATATATAACAGACTACACATCATGGAATTATTCAGAATGGATTCGGAATTATTTAATTATTTCATAGATTTCTCTTGAGTTTTCTAGGAAAAATGAAATAATTTTGATTAGAATCTATTATCATAAGTTTCATAATACAAGCTCTGAATGTTGCTCCAAATTTCATGTAAAAAAACGACTTTTAGAATGAATTTAAAAAAGTCGCTATATATTATTTTATTAATGCATTAGATAATTTAAATAAGAAAATAAAGATAAGCACATTATAATTTATCAACATAAAAAAAATATGTACAAGTATACAGTAAATACATGCGATTATATGTATATTAATTTTTTTCATTCAAAATACATAAAAATTTTATGCACGCTTTTCATTTGTCGCACAATCGAAAAACTTTTATGTTATATCGTTCCAATTTTGATGTATGTGCTATCGAAGAATATCGTAAAAATCGATCTTATAAATGCTTAGTGCTGTCATCTAGTGCAGCGACGATTATGCAAAACTATGAATAAAATAATTAGATAATGCACTTACCGACAGAAGACAAAAGGTAAGTTATCAACGGAAAATGAACATAACGGTGGCGAACGTTAGCGATTCTTCCCGACAATATGAATTCCCGTTCCTTTTCATGTTGCGTCGATTTTCCGATTATCTTTCGTCGTGTTCTTACTGCATCGTCTTCTTATACATGAAATGAAATAGATATATATTAGACAATTAGACATAAAATATCGAATTTAGTCTTAAGAAGATATCTCTAAAAAAATTCGCGATTCTAGAATTTTTATATTCGCCAAGCAATACCGGATTCAATCGTGTTACACGAGTAATTTAACGAGACAATCGCAAGACACTACGAGACATTCGAAACGAGCACAAAAAGAGTTGTGTTTAGACAGCAACAATCGCGGGAATCACCACATACAGGACATTTAAGCAATATTGCAGCAACATTGCAATGTTTCAGCAATATTGCAGCAACATTACAAATATTGCAGCAATGTTACTGCGAGCACGTTCAAACATGACTGTATGATCCGCAACCTATTTCTCCATTCAGAAGTTCACACAATGTTGCGATTCTAGTAGAATATTGAAACGGTCGAAGCGAGATGAATTTAGCGATAATTATTTAGCTTAAGAAGCTTAAAATTATTTATATATAAATATATAAATATTCATGATCCATTCTTATTTCAAGACCATCTTATAAATAATGTTTTAAGATTCTAATAAAGTATTTTTGATTGGTATTCAGTAGGTTTGTATATTTAAAACCGTCTTAAGTACAATGTCTTAAAATATTATGAACCAATCTAGATACGTATATTATATGGAATTATTCGAAATAATGGATTCCGATCGGAATTATTCAATTATTCCAGATTTCCATTGTTTTCTAGGGAAAATGAAATAATTCCGGAATCCATTCTGACTTGTTCCCATGATAGATGCCTAGAAAGTTATATTAGCATTTTAAGGCATTATACTTAAGGTCTCAAAATAAGAATGGACTAAATTTACCAAATATAATCCATTTAAGCGATTTTAATTATTTTTGTTTTTTAGGAGCTTTCATTACTCCTTTCTTCTTACAATTAGTTATATACACCCATGTATACGTAATACATATACATATCATTAATTTCAACAGTTAGGACGGTATTCATAATCAGATCTTACATTCAAGATCGTCTTAAATACAGTCTTAAGATATTACTTAAGATAGTCTTGAAATAAGAATGGATTATAGTTACTTTCCATTTACACAGATTCTCAGATAATTCTCACTTATGACGTCATAACTCCGTTGAATGCGCGTTCCTTTTGCATTCTAACAAGTGAGATTTAATTGAGTTTTTGTCTATAATCTGCACAAGATCGAGACCGTGTGCTTTAGCGAGTCTCGTAAACTTACTTTAAAAGTGAGATTCGAATCTGTGTTGTTATATGATAATTTTTTACCAAAGTAAGCAAATAATGACGTCATTAATTTGAGTATGAAATCATCTCAGTTTACTTTAGACTTAGTTTCCTGCAAATGGAAAGCAACTTATGAATACTATCTTTTAAAATCGAAAAAAATGTTTCGAGGGAACTAAATAATATATTGTATCCAAATGAAATGAGAGAAAAACAATATTTCAATGCATAATTTCAAAGGGTGCATTCTTATTCTTAATGCGAACACCGTTATCATTCTTAATTGTTTAACATTTGATAAACAACAAAGATGAAATGATTCCACGAGCATTAATTGATAAATGGATATTAATATTGTTATAAGCATTAATAAATGGAATGCAGCCTAAGGGCCTTAACACAAGGATAATTGTAACAATAAGTTTGTTCGCATTGCATGCTCCAACATGCTCTTATCTGCTCCTATGTGTTATACCATAGCTTCTACTCACTCCAATGCGTTCATTGGAGCATTGGAGTAATTATGATAGGAGCAGGTAAGAGCATGTTGGAGCATGCGACATGACAAACCTAATGAGACGCGTGTGATCCACCTCATGGGTTGGAAATTCATTCAAGGAGATAACAAGAAGAGATAAGAAGAAGAATCTAATGAGTGAAACGTGAATCGTAATCATTGACATACAGTATTACGATTACGATCATCGATATATACATAATAGTACTGGACGGAGTATAGCATCGAAATCATCTTGATAGATCTAGAAAGAGATAGAACGATGTTGGGTAACAGCGATCAATAAGACAATAGTAGAAAGAGAGTTCCATGCTCAAACTTATTTTTTCTAAGTCCATCAAGACAAAAAATCAAACATTTTGCCGTATAATCCGTCCAGTACTATATATTGATGATCGTAATCGTAGATCAACGCACAATGTTTTGATTAACCTCCGTCAACTTAACGTTCTACGTCTCAGTTACGGCCATCTTTGTTGCTTAGATCCTAGTTGCACCAATGTCACTTTGACTTTAAGCGAGACTTAAAACTCTATCTGTCTCGTTTTAAAGCCAAAAAGAGACAGAGATAAAAAGAGTTTTAAATCTCGCTTAAAATCAAAGTAAATGCAATTGAGCCTAAGTGAATTTAGAATGCAGTTTCAAATAATTCAAAAAAACTCACCAAGATACAAGCAATACTGAAATAGATACATATACAGGATAATCTCCATGGCCTTACAACTTAAAATGGCCTATATAAATAATTCAGAAATTTCTCATTTAGCCAACAAGAAAAGAAGTTTAAGATCCTGATTCGTGCGTTCAGATTCTTGGCTGCTCGGCTCGCAAGGCGCGAAGTCGGAAGACGCGCGAATGGGCGCGAATCGAATTCGACATTTCGAGGACGAACAGCGCCGACTCTCGTGCGACGACCACGTACGCCGGAAATGATGCGCGCGCAGTCGGCCAACCAACCGATCTCCACATCACACGGACATGGTCGGAGGGGCGCCCGGCGCGATCGGGTGGTGTCTGGTGCCCCCACCATTCGCCTCGCAATTGCTCCGCGCGCCTCGCGCCCTCGCGCCGCTCCGCTCTGTGCGCATCGTGCCGTGCCACTTGCGTGCGCGCACGTGTGTACGTCGGTGTGTGTGCATGGGTAGATTTTTTCGGTTTTTGAAAGACAGTGCACCACGATGGTGATCTCGCAGGAGGTGCTCTCGAGGGCGGAGGAGATCGCCGACCAGGTGAATCTTGTGGCACGATTGCGTTTCTTAACCGCTTGGTTGTCGGATGACTCGCGGATCCCGAAATCCGTGAGGCCCCCCACGCGTGAAAGAACGAACGAAAGGGAATTCGAGTCCTGTGGGAGAGCGAACCGCACGGTGCGGGCGGCCCGCTCTTAACAACGTCATCATTCTTTGGCGCGCGTATTTTTCCATATTTTCGCATTTACGCGTCTCGCTCCTTGTCGCGTTTCTACGGCCGCAATTAAAACGATTGTATGGCCGAGGTTATGAATTCCACAGGTGAATTTTCCTCGACAGATACGCAAGTCGCCGACGATCAAGCTGTGATGATTTTTTTACGTCTCTTTCTCAGCAGTTACTCTGTAGATACAGTCATTTGATACAAACAGATTTCTTCAAATGGATCCATTTTTTATAGCTGCATATGTGTACAAGGATGACTTTGATTTTTTGCTGATATTTATCATCCGTTACTTTTAAATTTGCTTTATATGAATACGAATAGATAATTGAGTAAGTATTTATGAAAATATTACAAATCTGTAAGTAAATGAAAATATTACGTTTTCACTTATGTGTTTAATCTCATCGATTGATTTTCATTTAATATTGTTTATTTAATATTGTTATGTTTTATTTAAGTGATGTTTATATGTAACTTTAGTGAATATGTGGATCTTATTGCCTATACTTTCACAGCAGACCTACTTTTCATACTTGTGCACAATAATGCGGCATTATTTTCTGATTAGCAAGTTTCAAATATGTATGAGAAAGATAATCTGTATCGAACAATAAGATAAAACTTTTTAAAATAAACATTCATACAGCAGATTCTATCTAAAGATGTTCTAAATATGTCCTCTACGTCCTAGATGTTTCCAGGACATCCTCTAGATAAAGTATGCTATGTGAACAAATTTTAAAAGATAATTTTTTTAAAGTTCTTAAAAATTATATTTTTACGAATTGTAAAGAGAATCTATAGTTCATAAAAATTTAATTTTTAAAAACTGCTATAAGCTTCCAAAATCTTATCTATTAAACAAATATTAATTATAATTTTTTTATTCAATTAAATAAAATTAATAGATATAATTAAAATAGATATTAAGGTATTTATTTATTGCAACAGGTAATCCGCAATGGCAAGCACGTGCTTCCAACATTGGCACGATTATGCCTCATTGCTACATTCCTAGAAGATGGTTTACGAATGTGGTTCCAATGGAGCGAACAGCGAGAATATATGGATGCTTCCTGGGGCTGCGGAAAATTCCTGGCTACTGTCTTTGTCTTTGTAAATCTTGTTGGACAACTCGGTGGATGTGTCATGGTGATTGGCAGATTGCGAGTCAGCATAGCTTGTGGAGTTCTATTCTTCATCGTTATTCTACAAACTATCGCTTATAGCATCCTATGGGACATGCAATTCTTATTCAGGAATTTGGCGCTAATAGGAGCGCTCTTACTAGTATTGGCCGAATCTCGTGTTGAAGGCAGATCGCTGTTTGCCGGTGTCCCTAGTCTCGGTGACAACAAACCTAAGAATTTACTGCAATTAGCTGGTCGAATACTGTTGGCGTTTATGTTCATTACGCTGATTCGCTTCGAAATATCCTTTATGCAAATCCTCCAAGATATTGTTGGTAGCATCCTAATGGTGCTGGTAACAATCGGCTACAAGACTAAACTGAGCGCATTGCTACTTGTTGCTCTACTAACTGCGTTAAACTTTTACCACAATGCGTGGTGGTCCATTCCCGATTACAAACCTCTCAGGGATTTCCTTAAATACGACTTCTTCCAGGTAAGTTTTCTGAGTTTACTAATTACATAAATATTGAATATTTTTATCACGTTAAAATTTATTACAACGAAGAGATTAGTTTCTTAATGTTTTATTTCTGCAAAGTAATTTTATAATGTAAAGTGAAAGAAAAATTATATATAAGTTAAATTAAAAGAATTATTTTTATATCAGAAAAAATTGCTAAATTCAAAAATTGTAAAGGAAGAGCTAATTTTAATTATTTTGAATCTAAAGATTTTAATTGTTTAATTTTGAAATGATTGTAATTTTTGTGTGATTCAATATACCTATTATTTAGTTTAATATATAATTCCAATATTTAATCTTATCCTCTATAAATATTCTGACATTCATTTCTTATTTTATTTTATTACAGACATTATCAGTCATCGGTGGCCTTCTGATGATAGTCTCTCTAGGTCCAGGCGGTGTATCGATGGATGAACATAAGAAAGAATGGTAGAAATAATTCCTCTTATGGATATGGAAGATGTATGCGTCATTGGGTTGTTGTCATGAAAGTTAAAGTGAATTATCGTGTCTCCCGTTTTGTCCTTATATGCGCTCAAAAAAAATTAAAACGAGTCAAATAACAAGGAACTCATTGCATTGGATATCATCGGTCTAGAAACGATCATATTTTATGTTGACTAATCAAATTTTATATTTTAACATTGCGGCAAAACATTCAAAAGATTTCGAGATCAGTAAAAATTATAAAATATTTTAGAATATAAAGTTAACATGAAAGAAATAACAAGAAAAAACGTACATACTTAAACTGCAATTCATAAAAATTTAAATACTCGTATAAATTTTATCGAATGATCATGAAAAAAAATTAAGATATGAAATAACAATTGTGTTATTCTTTTATATGTTTTAGGATATTTGTACACGTATTAACTATATGCAAAACTAACTAATTGCAAAAGTTTTATAAATTATTTTTAATTTTATATGCCAATGTATTTTATTTTGTAAATCACTAATACAATAATCGATAAATTTCGAAGATTTGTTTTTGGCATATAAATAATTTATAAAGCTTTTGCTTGATATATGTGTACAAGTGTCCTGAAATATATAAAAGTATAATTAACAATTGTTGTTTTATAGTCTTCTGATTTTTACATGATGATTCAATGAAATTTATGTGACTATCTGAACTTCTATAAGCGGCAATGTACACACACACACACACACACACACACACACACACACACACACACACACACACACACACACACACACACACAC
>NW_017259370.1:3593511-3594373 GCF_001594045.1 Atta colombica
CGCGTGAAAATATTTAAGACGGTTGAAATTGTATATACGATGCTGCGTCTAATGTGGATAATAATGTATTTTTTTCCATATATTTTTGATTTACCTAACTTTAATCGCGAGCGGAACCGATTATTTCTTGTAAAACTTGTATTTTAATATCGGACATATGCTTCCACATTCTATATCTAAGATTTAAGAATTTCCGGGAAGAAGAGATCCATCGATCCTAGTTTTACTGTAACCTTTTTTTAACTTAATTGACTGTAAATAAGTGTTCCAGATTTGTCTTAATTGTGAAATATAAGAGAAACAGCGGGTTGTTAATGAAAAATCAGCAGGTTAAGGGTTATTATAGTTAGCTCTAATAATATGTCATGCGAAAATAAACCGATCTTAAAATAGCGTGCGTACGAACCTCTCTTTACATCAGTAAAACGAGAAAGAGAGAGAAGAAAGAGAAGGAAAGCAGACGCAATCCTACAAAGTTACTAGGGGAAGTGCAACGCCTTTTCGACATTTTCTCGAGGCTAACCGGCGAGAGAGTAAAGCTCGAAGAAGTCTGAAAAGATGAGAATCAAGAATCAAAGGTGTAAGCGAGTACCTGTGAATAAAGGTACTACTATTTTATACGGGAAACCATTTGCCTATGTTGTAAGATCGGTGGTGCGTGACGAAAGATGCGACCATTGCCTACGAAGGTAAAAAATGTTTTATCAGATATATATACATACACATATATATATATATATATATACATAACCGTAATAAAAAAATAGATTGTATGTTATGAATTATCGCTATACCTATAAACTCGCTACCATACTATTTTTATTTACTTTAAAACAAATAGGTCAATCGCTCGACCAATGTA
>NW_017259370.1:3594473-3595188 GCF_001594045.1 Atta colombica
CTCTTGTAATTTATTGAATATTGTTATCGAAAAAAGACGATTGTCCCTTTATTACATATTGTGAACACTTCTGTAATTTTTATACAGAATTATATATAATGTACATTAAATGGCAAATTATTTCAATCTGAATTTTATACATATATATGCGCACATATTTTATATTAATATAAAAACTATTTACAAACCTCACTGATGTTGCAAAAGTTTAGCATTAAATATAAGATAAAAGCTCAAAACGGTAAATGCTTTTTATCAGCCCATAATTTCTAATGAATTATATCAATAGTTTATTAAGAATTTAGACTCATTTTTCATTTTATATACTTTTTATACTTTTCAATTTTTTTATGTTTGCCATGTTCGAAAATATAATTTTATTTCGCAATATTTGAAAATATAATTTTTATTTATGCCAAAACTAATTTATAAAATGTATAGATGGAATTTAAACATTCAAACTTAAAATTTTTTTCCAAAATAAAAATATAAGAGTATATAACGTGCACCAAAATTTTCGGAACGAAGAAGAAAGAAAAAATTATCAGATCTTCATGTTTCATATTTTTGGAATAATTTTAATCTTCATTATTATTTGTAACAATATTTAGATAATGTATGCCTGACTTTTAAGTATTCATTCGAGATATTTGAATTAATTTTTAAAATGATAAATATTTTATCATAAAAGATAAAATTATTAAATATAAAAATT
>NW_017259370.1:3595288-3614309 GCF_001594045.1 Atta colombica
TAAGGTATATATATTTTTTTTAATAATGTAAAAAAAATGCACTTTTAAAAATTTATTTTTACAAATTTTTAATTTAACAACTATTTCCAGTAATTCATATATACATACACACGTATGTATATATATATAAATTGCCTAATTAAAAACAGCTGTTACATTACAAATTTGTAGAAATAAATTTCTAGAAGTGTACATTTCTATTTTTATATTATCTAAAGATAAAAATATCTTGTTATAATTTAAATTCGTTTGAATTATATAAGATGTCACAAATATACTGAAGGAAAATGTAACAAGTTAGAAGTTTGAGGTTATGAACAATACCGGTGTTTATTCGTCGAACAAAAACAAGTAGGCTAGGTTAGATCATATTTTAAAATCTTCACATAATCAGAATAGAAAGATCAAATATTTTATAAATGTAATTTATATCTTCGTTTTCAAAATGAATCCCAACAGAATAAAAAAGGGAACGACAATCTTTACTGGTAAACCGTTTGTTTTTACTCTTAACTCGAAACATAGGACTACTCGATGTGACAATTGTTTGAAGAGGTATAAATAAACTATATACTAAATATTTAAAACAGCATATAAAATTGCAATATTATATCTGATGGTTTTCTGTTACATTATTTTAATTTAAGTATTTTGGATTGAATTAGTTTTATATATCCCTTAGTGAAAATTTTTTTTTAGAATTCTTCAAATAATTTTTCAGAATTTATTTTTAATAAATTTCAGAATTCTCTCTTTAGAACATCTATATAATTTTACATCATTTAAAAAATTTCTTAGATTTTTATATAAATTAGAACACACTTCAGAAATAATTAGAATTAGGAAAGACTATTTTTTCTTGATTTCTTCATATAAATATGTGAATATTTTGAAATATTTTAAGACTACTAAGGTTTCTCATTTTATTATTTCTAAAGAAAATTTATAAAATTTGAACAAGTTTAAAATATTTTTTATAAAAATATGAAAACAAATTTTCATATTTTTAAGAATGTTGCATCAGAGATAAAGCAAATTATTGTACACGTAAATGCATTTGATACACATTATATATTGCTTTAAGTACTATTGCTATTATGATTTATTATTGCAGTGGGAAATTGTTAAAGTGCTCGAGTTGTCAGTACGTGTATTATTGTGACCGCAATTGTCAGAAAGAATCGTGGCCGATTCATAAGACAGAATGTACACGTTTGAAAAAGGTGTCGCCGAAAGTATTGCCAGATGCGGCTCGACTTATGGCACGTATCATTCTCAAACTCAATCAAGGTGGAGCTGAGGAAGTGGGCTATTACACTGAGAAAAACTTTAGAAGATTCAAGGACCTAATGTCTCGTAAATATTTTTTTCTCTTTTTAAAAAGAAGATATTTTAAGAAAAAAATCTATAAATATATATAATCAATTTGTATCTCTGAATTGCAGATTATTCAGACATAAAAGTGGATGTTAAGCGAATGGAACATTTCACCATGTTATATGGAGTTTTATCTCAGTTTCTCGATGAGACATTTATGCCTAATATTGCAGAGCTGATGGGTATTTATGGCAGGATATGTACTAACTCTTTCAACATACTGGATATCAATATGAATACCATCGGAGTTGGCATTTATCTGGGAGCATCTGTGATAGATCATAGTTGTAAACCTAATGCGGTTGTTGTTTTTGAAGGAACTACCATTATTGTTAGAACATTAACAGACCTTTCTTCTTTGGATTGGTCGCAGGCAAGTATTGATAAAGTTAATTCCAATAGTTGAAAAACATTTCATTTTCTTATTCTATAGCTCTCAAAAGTTTGATTCTATTGATAATTCTCAATCATTAAAAACAATAGTTAGATATATTTTACATTTCGGTATTTATGTAATTTTATTTTGCACAGATAAGAATATCCTACGTGGATTTACTCAATTCTAATAAGGATAGGCGCGAAGAATTGCACAGTTCGTATTACTTTTGGTGTGATTGCGAAAGATGTAAGAAAGAGGAACCAATGGCCGAAGTGGCTGCGTGTCCAAACTTATCATGCGACTCACCGTGTTCGATTGAAGCTGACGAATGCGAGAAGTGTAACACGGAAATATCTGTAGAATTTAAAGAGACATTTCGGGAAGTCGTCGATTTTACTGCTCATCACTTGGAAAAAATGAAAACTATGGCTTGTATCCTTTTGATATTTACATGAAGAAACTTATATTTTTTTTTATTTAATAGATATATGGAATTTTGGAACAATGCATTTATTCTGTACGATACAATTTTTCCTTAATATTTTTTCTTATTAATGACAATAGATCTTGATGTTAGTAAGATATGTTTGAAGAAGCAAAAGGGTATAATGCATAAATTTAATATACAACATGTTCGTACTCTAGAAATGGCTCATATCGCGGCTATGAATCTGAAGTGTTGGGAAGATGCGGAGTTTTATGGCAAGGAACTTGTGCCAGGATACTTGTGAGTGATTGTTTATTTAACCTGTAGATACTATTATAAAATACAGATAATATTATAAAATAATTCATAATACACTTTTTTATTATTTTTTTATTTTAAATGAATAATTCTAGTTGAGGACGTCATTGCTCGCTTTTCAGATTGTATTACGGGGAAATACATCCTTTGACAGGACTGCTGTATCTCACGATAGGAAAGATACAGTTGCACTTGGAAAAACCGAAAGAAGCACTCCAAGCACTAACTAAAGCAAATACGGTGCTGACGATAACGCATGGTGATAAACACTCTATAATGGAAGAAGAATTGAGACCTTTGCTTTATCAAGCTGATATGGAGTCGAATAGCGCGTAATGATCTTAAATTTTTGTAATTTTTATAGTAATAAATTATTGTTTAAACACGGCGTTTTTTAATTTTTAATATATCCTAATTATAATTTTTTTTCGAACATAAGAATTTTAGCATATTAATAGTATTAATATATTTATTAAGATAACAATTATTTTGTATTTCTTTGTATCATTCTATTGTTCATAATATCGTATCCATGATTTGATTAGAAAATTAGAACAATTTATAAAATAAAAATACGAAAACTTTTTGAAGATGGAACAATTGATACATAAATCAAACTCGTCAAAATAATGAAATAAAATCTTTACGTTTTGGGAAGCAAGGGGGAAAGTTGAAATAAAATAAATGTAAGATCCAGTTTTTAGCAATCTAAAGAGAAAGATTATTCAAAACGAAAGGACGCAGCTTGGAGATAAAATTTGTTTTATTATCACGTAAGGAATCTATTAGCGATCGATATTTTTTATGAATGGCACGTCGAGAGTGCGGAACAGTCGGCGCTGCCAACTTTGGGACATCGAGAGAGAAAGAAACAGCTGCTTCTGCTGCTACTGGCTGTTACATATGACAGCTGTCTTACAGTGCGTTCAACGACGAGAGATCCGGCTTCGTTTCATGAGGCTTGGATCGTGTTAACGTCGAGTGGTAAGTGCAATTTCACACGAATGTTTTACGAATCCTCAGAATGATCCTGATCATTCGTACACCGCGCGAATTATCGAATTTTCCTGATGATCGGATCGTGAAAAAAATTCAATTTGGGTTAGAGATTTGGATTTCATTCAATCTTGTTTGCAAGGATGCGTGAGCTTTAAGTACTTCGATGCTTATATTCCATCTGTTCCATTAGAATACGGTACATCTCCCAGTAACGGATGTGGATAGTACTTGTCATTGCTACATAATAATCATCACATAGAGCAATTAAGTTATTTACCACCGTTATCACTAGCAATATGTTTTTAGCTCGTAAACTACAAAGTGTCCTCCAATAATCGCGTCGATGATGAGAATTATACAGCCTTTGTGTTTTTTTCAAGAAACGATATATTTATTATTTTATAAATATTTTGTAAGTATTTTTATGTTATTTTTGTTTACATACACTTTTTGCTTTATTTTAATATATTTTCTACAGGTATTTGCAGTTAACTTTCCTTTTTAAGCATCAAAGTTATTTCTTGAACTGATGCTTTTTTGAGGAATCGCATGATGTTTTCTGCCATTAAAAGATTAGCCGGTAAATCCGATGGAATCAGCAATGCGTCTCCCAGACCAGCCCATCAATCCATGCCAACGAATCTTCAGAGGAAGTTTGCTAAAGGCGTACAATATAACAGTAAGTGCATGTATATGCTTTATGTGTAAATAACGAAGTAGAACATCAGTTGTAATGCAATCTTTACACATTATTTTTAGTGAAAATAATAATAAAAGGAGACAGGAATGTAGGAAAGACATGTTTATTCCATAGACTGCAGGGGCAAAAGTTTATCGAAGAGTATATACCCACGGAAGAAATACAGGTGGCTAGTATACAGTGGAATTACAAAGCCACCGACGACGTAGTCAAAGTGGAGGTATGGGATGTCGTAGATCGTGGTAGACGCCGGCGGAAATTAGAGGGTCTAAAAATGGACAATACTCCGGCTAATGCAGAAAACATTATTGAGGAACCTGCTCTAGATGCTGAGTTTCTCGACGTTTACAAGGGTACCAATGGTGTTATCATTGTGATGGACATTACGAAGAACTGGACATTTGATTATGTCCAACGTGAGCTACCGAAGATACCTAGCCACATACCTGTCATTGTCCTCGGTAACCACTGCGACATGTCGCATCACAGAACCGTCACTGCGGATCACGTGACATACTTCATAGATTCACTACACGAGAGAATAGCACAAGTAATTGAAATGATTGTTAATATTATAATTATTATATGTGTGTCTCATTATTAATGAATATTTCTCCAGTAGTAAATTAAAAAAAAAGTTATCATGTCTAGTAAGAATTGAAGTTATCATTTTTTAATTTCTAAAATTAAGAAATTCTATATCTTGTTTTTCTTAATATTAACAAAATTATTAAAACATGAAATCATTATACTTTAATAAAAGTTTTGCTTGAAAGAATATTGAGTTTTTCCGTAGATATAAAGAATTAAAGATGTAAAGAATTAAAGTTTTGGAAAGAAAATTCACATTTTATTTATTTTATTACTTTATTAATAAATTTTACTAACCATTTTGAAAAAAATTCATTCACTTGTGTGTTTATATCGAACAATATATATTCATAACTCAATATCGACTAAAAGACTTCACTTAATTTTAAAGTTAAATGAATTGTTGCAGGTGAGATACGCAGAGTCATCGATGCGAAATGGCTTCGGCCTAAAATTATTACACAAATTTTTTAATTTACCATTTCTGCAACTGCAACGCGAGACACTGTTAAAGCAACTCGAGACCAATGAAGAGGAGACGCGTTTGACCATCCAGGAATTGGATCTCTTCCAAGACAGCGACGACGCTGATTACAACAAATTCCTAGACAATCTCGTGAATCGTAGAAGAGCACTTGCCGACTCAGTGTCCGCTAGCAATCTAGTCGCAAACATTGTTCCGTCGTCTATGAGTAATTATCACCTTACATCTTCCAATACAAATTCCATCGGAGAAGTCAAAAGGTCGGCCTCGATGCCTGGTCCTATCGGAGGTGGAACTCCAATACCAGTGAAAAATTTAGACATAAAACCGAGGAAAGAAAGCTTTACGACGAGCACATTGGATAATGTAGTTAATTCCACGAAAACATCACAAATTACATCATCTATTTCACAAAATTCCACTGTTAAAATAGAAACGGTTAAACCGGCTGAATCTGTCAATAACAATGGCGAGAGAAGAGATTCACTCAATCGATCATCATCACTCATGTCCAAGATCTTTGGTCATAAGAAGGAAGATGAGACAGATGGGAAACTGCCAAATATTAAAAATGTTAATTTGAACGCACCGTTGACTAGTGTTGAAGACTTTGTGCCGGATGGAATGCTGGACAAATCGTTTTTGGAAGGCTGCAGTTTGAGCCCTAATTCCCTTACCCCGGAGCCGGATCCTGCACCAGCTCAGGAAGAGGCAGAATCGGAGAGGTAAGCAAAAAGTTTTTTAAAAAGCTCTACTATTTCTAGAAAATATAAATTAGAGAAATATAAATTAGAAAATAATATATATAATTTAAATTTTAGTTTACAAAATTACTTTTTGTTCAATTTTATTTTAGTTGGAGATGTTAAATTATTATCAAGCATTTCTATCAATATTAAAAAAAACCTGCATAAATTACCTGCATAAATTAACCATTGCTTTCTTAAAATAAAATCTTTATTTCTATTGTATTTATCTTTTTTATCTTTGTGCATATTAATAGTTATTTTTATCCTAGTTTTCGTAATGTAATTCTCTATATTTTTTCAATATATTATAAATATAATCAATACTGTTACTAAGAATTGTATTTTTTCTATTTTACAATTGCAATTACAATCAGTATTAATATATTTAAAAAATTATATTATCACAATATAATTTTTTACAGTGACATGGAGACTGGTAATCCTTTGGTAGCCGGTTATGAGGATGACTTGTCATCTATCGAAGAAGTAGCTTCTCCTATACAGCTAAAATTAGCAGAGAATCCGCTATCCAAACAAAAACACAAATTAGAAACGTTATCAGGTCCAGAAATAAATATCGAGCAGCCAAAACAAGTCACAAAAAGCAACTCCGTTTCTTCAATAGAACAAGAGCTGCAGATTTCCAATGAATATGAATCAAACGAGCAATCAGACATAAACTCGGATGCTTTTGATAGCTGGTTGCGACGGGATTCCAAATGGCGACAAAGTCCTGAAGGAGGTGAAGACGTGAGTAGTACTAGTACAAGAAAGGATAGATTGGAATTGAGCGATAAAAGTCTGGATGTTAGTATGACAAGTTCTAATGTTCATCTGGAGTTGCTCGATGATACTAGTGTGCGCCACGTAAGCTCCAATGCTAGTAGTCCAGTAATGAAAGAAAAAAAGAAACATAAAGAGAAGGTAATTATTTTCAACAATGATTTATGAAAGAAGATTTTTGGTTGGTCTACAGAGGATTTTTTCGATTCTTCAATTGATTTTGAGTTATGGATTTATTATTTATTTTTTAAATCGATTTTAGGGGGATGAAAAGGAGAAAAGGAAAAAGAAGAAGTCAAAAGACAAAGATAAGAATAGGGAGAAAACTGAGAAGACCGAAAAAAAGAAAAAACGTTCATCGCATCGATCCAAGGACGAGAATCGAGAGCGAGACGAGCTTGAAGAATTTTTGAACGGCTCGGTCACGAGAATTGGCGTTGATGTGGCCTACGAGGCAATTTAGCATTCATTATTTAACATAATGTTAGGAAATATTCTCGGTAACATTTATTAAAAACGCCACGCATCTTCCAGAAAGACTTCGCTCTCTTCTAATGTAATGTATGTTACGTTTTCCCGAAAGCGGAAGAATAAGATTATTTTTTGCGAAAATAAAATGAATATAAAAAGATATAATTTTGAATCGCGGTATTAACTTGCGATACTCGTTTTTCTCCAAACGGACAGTGAGACGTCCGTTTTGGGACCGCTTTGACCCGTATTTCAGCCGGGCTTGGCATCTCAGTCTGCCACGATAAAAATTGTGATTTTACGAGGAATACGTTTCATCGATCAACTATGCACTTATTTATATTGCATTCCTCATGTTGGATGTTTGACGATTTTTCACGTACATTTGGAAAACCGTACGTGATAAGTTTGTTGCGTGAATGGATACAATAGGCGAATATTCTTTTACGTTGTACGTAATATGATGACTATGTGACATTATAACGGCATACTTACGGCATTATTTATTATACTTTCCATTTTTAATATTTGTGTTCACTTATAGTAAGATTTATATGTATATTTATCGTTGATATCATTTATAAATTTTCTCTTTAGCTTAAAATATATGCGCTCTGTCCTTGTTGAATATAATTCTTTTAAAGAAGTTATATAAATGTTACGTTATTGTTGTATTTTTCATAACGGTGTATAGCATTGTATGACCATGCAGCTTAATGTTAATAAATGTATATAAAACAAAATGTCTTATTTCTATAGTGGAGTTAAGTAATCTGCAATTTTGAAAATTAATTAAATTAAAATACTTTGTGTTCTAAAAAAATGTTGCTAATTTAATTTCAACCAGTTTTTCTCGAAAAACATCGGAACTGCCTTTTTCAGATAATAGTCCAGAGAGAAATCTCTAAATAGCTGAGAGTAGATGCCTGTGTTTTTAAATGAAATCTGTATTGACGCTTCTGTGTGCAAAGAATTATTGGGTTGTCCGGAAAGTTCGTGCCGATTAACCTATATAATTTATACCTATATAATTTAATAAATGTATACTAAAATTTAAATTTTCTGCGTTTAAATTTTCCTTCAACATCGGCACGAACTTTTCGGACAACCCAATACATAGCCATAAATATTTTCGACGAATGACATTGTTCTTTTTTATGAATTTCTAAGAGGCCTTCTACCATCCTCATTGATTACAATCGATAGTCTTCTTTCTTTTTTATCTTTCAGCAAGTTGAGTTTTTACATCAAAATAGCATTAAAGACATCATTTTGATAACAAATAATTATAATGTCAAACTGCTAGATTTTTCTTTTTTTTTAAATATAATACATAAAATGTACATTACAATAAAATCACATATTTCCTGGCAAGTATAACATGACAAAAACAAATTAGCTTGGAAAAGCTTTCATCACCAATGGAAGGCCTCTGTCGATTCTAATCAGCGGACCTCTTTTCTTGGAACTTGTCATATTATATTTGTTGAAAAATCAGAAAAATATAACTCGTTAACTACAGATATTAATATATATATTTTTATAACATATATAAGATATTTCAAAATCATTGGCGAGTTTTTTTTTAAAGCAATCAGTTCTTGAAATATATTTCTCACGTATTTAATATCGCGTACAAATATTAATATAGTTTAGTAATATATAAGAATTATTGAATACCTTGTTGACAAATTCCAATGATACTTCCGAATCGTTTTTCTTGAATTAAATTAATGAGTTCTAATCGAATTTTGCTCTACCTTCCGAAAAAATTAAATTATTCGGTTTTGAAAAAAAAATCATGCGACTCTCGAAATCGAGATAACAGTTGTAGCCCTCCTCCGTGCAATGCAACACGACATACAGCAGGCGGCTGTAGCTCCAAGTTGGAGATATCGCAAATCGCAAGTTTGCAATAATTAGCAAAACGCGGGCGCGCGATTTATATAGAGCGCATTCAAGCCGGACAAAGCTGCTAATTAGCTCGCCGAGCGATTGAATGCGATTAGTTGGATCTATAAGTAACAACCAATCATATTCATTTGCAAGCAAACTAGCCTTCTTTATCGAACGCGCCCGAAACTTGGCGATGCTTCGCTGCGATTGTTGCGATCATTGAATTCGAACGCTCATTGGAGAATAGATTAGTTTTCGGATAGAGTATATAAATAAATCCTGAAAATTTTTTTTTCGGAAGTTAAGTGTTGTTTCTGGAAAAAGGCTTATATTCAGAACGCGCTTTATGATATTATTGCATATTTAGCATTAACGCCGTTAACATATGGTTTACATTACTCCAATGATATGGGTGCAGTCACAATAGAAGAAATTAGCTAGAAATAAAGATTTCAACCTATCAGAAATCGGATACACCGGAATACACGGTTTCTGATAGATTGGAATCATTATTCTTTATTCTTAATTCCTTATTCTTTCTATTGTGATCACTCTAACCTCTAATGTACTTTGTGGGTTGTGAATTCGTATATAATAAGATAAATTAAAGAATGTAAACAAAAATACATATTATAAAAACAATATTAAATTGTGAAATTATATAAATTAATCTTAGCTACAGTTATAAAAATTTAAAAATTATGTAAGTGTAATTTGTAATATAATAATAAATTTTGTAATAGAACTGCAAATTTCAATATAGAAAAATAAGTAATTATTTATAAAAATAAATGTCATAATTTTAAGATGCACCTTAATTAATTATTATTTTTTATTCTTTACAGATGTACATTTAACGATTCTTGTTACATCAATAATAGAACATATATTTATTCCATGAACAGAAATTACCAGTAAAAAGCTTAATTTTTTTATCAGAAAATCCTGCAAGTGATGTATTAATAACATTGGTAGTAAAAGTGCAAACATTAAATAAAAATATGATTATCCAGGAAGAGGATCATATGTATTGAGCAAATTGATGAAATTAAATTTTGTATTTATAACAAGGCATTATTTCCTAAGCAAAATGCCTTACTATGCAGTAGCCAGGGGTCGAAAACCTGGAATTTATGCTACATGGTAAGGAAATCAATTTAATTAATAAATTATCAGCAAAAAGAAATTAGAGTAAAAATGTTTGTATATTTGCTAAACAAATTAAATAGATTTGTGGTTTATTTTGAGCTTATATAAGAATCTGTTTAAAAAAAAATTAAATAAAAGTTTTTCTATTTTTAACAGGGATGAATGCAGTGCTCAGGTTCTTAAATTTCCTGGATCAATATACAAAAAATTTGCAACAGAAAGTGAGGCTCGAAACTTCATAAAGGAGCGTTCTTCTTCTGAGGGAACAAATTCTAAGAGCCTTATTTCATCGAAAATTGTAAAATCTGCAAGGTAAATATTAACTCTTCTGGTAGTATGAAATTTTTTATTATGATTTACATCCTGAGTTGTTGAGGTCCATAACATAGATTTTTTTATTGATTTAAACTATATAAAAATCTGAAAAAAATTTTTATATATTTTTTAAATCTTTAACATCGTTTTTACCGTAATAGAAATAAAATTATAAAAAACATAATATTGGTTAAAAGTGCATAACTTTTATATGAGTGAGAATGAAAAAAAAATCTGTTTGAGTTACAATACTTTAGGGCAGTATTTAAAAAAAATATAATGATGTTGATTTAAAACGTTAAATTATTTAAGTACCTTTATGAATAAAAAAGAATCTCAAATTCTTTGGGAAAAAAATAATAAAATGATAGCGAACTCCATTATTTAATTTCTTAAAATTTCCACAATCAAAAAAATCGACTGTCTTAAAAAATCTTGCATTGCTGATAGAGAGTTAATAATAATAATTCCTGTTTAACATAAGAAAGAGATATTGCGAAGTTAATGAAACTCTGAAATCGTATTACAATATGTCATTTAAAGCTAATATTTTATGTAGATCTCAAACCTTGCCGAAACAATTGTTTACACTTGGTGGTAAGCAGTCTGCAATAATTCAGACAAAATTATCATCAATTTCAAAGAGGACTTTATCTACAAGTGACGATAGTAATGAACACCCAAACAAAAAGAGAAAAATAACTGACATTTCAAACAATTGCCTTAGATTAGCTCAGTGTCTTAACCAGGTTTGAAATTAATAATATATCAATAACTTCTCAAAAACTAAAACTGATCAACTCTATTATTTATAATTTTTAAATTTTAATATCAAAGCGCATAATTTATAATTTTATCAATTTTTTATTTTATAATTGAATAATTGATCTAGCTGATGTATTATAGTTGATTAATATGGTCTGAGAATTTCATATATTGATAAATAAATAAAAATAAATAAAATAAATAAAAATAAATAAAAAATATTATACTGCAAAATTATATTTCATAAATTTGGATTGTATAGGATGACAAAGTGGATTTTATCATGGATGAAGATGGCTATGTGAATGTTTTTACGGATGGCGCATGCAGTTCAAACGGATATAAGAATGCACGAGCCGGTATCGGTGTTTGGTTTCAAGACAATCATCCCTTGTATATTTTATTTTTCAGTCTTGTCCATTATCTACTAAAACTCAATGAATCTGCGCGTAATATAGATATAATTTTCGTAGAAATATATCTGAACCAGTAAATGGACGACCTACTAACAATATGGCAGAAATCCAAGCTGTTACAGTAGCTATGAGACAGGCGAAAAAGGTAGGAATCAAGAAGTTGAAAATCAACACTGATTCTAAATTTCTCATCTCTTGCATTACACAATGGATGCCAGTGTGGAAGAAAAGAGGATGGAAAACTGTAGATAACAAGCCAGTTATAAATAAAACAGAATTATTAGAAATGGAGAAAGAATTAGAGAACTTGACTGTTGCTTGGGTAAGCATTTTTTTATTTAATATATATATATATTTACAATTAATATAAATACTATTGTGAAAGACATTCAATCTTCTAGAATCATGTGAATGGACATGCAGGAATTCATGGTAATGAAATGGCAGACAAACTGGCAAGAGAAGGCTGCCTGCGATATAAAAACTAAGTTGGATAAAAGATGTAAAGTACAAGTACTAAATTATATCTTAGATTATTTGTTTTATTTTTGCATACATAAACTTTTCTATAGAAAATATTATGAAGTATTTATTGTACATTGAAATATAATTAACTTTTGTTATAATATATAATAAATCTGATCTATAATTCATTCTTTCTTTTTTTAATGAGTTTTACTATTATAAAAATAATACAATCAGACACAAAATATGATTAAAATTGTAGAGTATATTATACTTTTGCGCATATAAACAGAAATTGCTATCACAAAAATGGTTATAATATATATGACTAAATCATACTTAATGACAAAAATGACTAATTCTTGTCAAATAAAATGAGAAATACGAATGGATAAATTATATTTTCCATACTATAAATTATTTCTAGAAAAATACATTGCTATTTTTATATTTCTATCTACATAAATACATTCTTTATTGCGATGTAATTGTTAAAGTTACCAATTACCAAATCAGTAAACTAACATACAAGATCATTGTTTCATAGATGAGACAGAAGCTTGCGCATTCTCGTTTATTGTTTGTTGGTTCAGCGATTTCGACGATCTCGTCGATATTTGTTTAAGAAGGGTATAAATATCCTCCGGAGATACTCGTAATGCTAATAATTCCAATACAATTCTGTAAACAGAGAAAATTGTATTATGACAAAACCGTACAGAGAGGTTATGTCCGTGGGCGAAATTCCACTTTTGATAACTCTCGACAAATGTCTCACCGAAAAACTCCGGGTCCCGTGGAGATTCCCGTTATTTCGGCCAGTTCAATTAATTCTTGTTGATGCGATTGTGAAAATGCCATTTTTCGCGAAAATCATCGACCGAACGGATTCACAGACTTTTGGATTTACCGCGCGAAGTTATTCGCAGCAAGCTCGAGATTTTAGATAATTCAGATCTGACAATCGTCGCAATTGTAGTTTTTTTTTGTCAAAGTCAGTGAATCACAGCAATCTCAACCAACCAGATGTTACCATCGGCCTAGTGAATTTATCTAATTAAATTTAGTGGAAAAACTTCAAATCAGAAAATGTGTAATAAATTAGCCAATTAGCGACGTAGAATTAGCTCCATCCCAAATTTTCCATTTCCCATTTTCTGCCAATGAAATTTCTCGAATAGTCACATAATAGGATCGTCGAAAGGAATCATGGATTCAAATTTTCTATACATAGCGTTCTATATGCATCGTTCGCTAATAAAAAAAAGGCCAATAATCATTCATCATTTTCGACATTTCGTACGACTTTTTGTACTGAACGAATGTTGTTAAGTAGCATAGGGCTGAAAGTTTTAAAATTACTACACTAATTGCTGACATTGCAAATAATCAAGTAAGTTTTGATGACATTTTTGCTTGCAAAAAGATTATAGATCTCGGATAATGATCTTCGGTTTATCGAACAGGCGAGGATTTGTTGCTTCATTGCGTCATTTTTTTATTACTTCATCATATCTCTTACAATTGGAACATACAAATGTAAAAATATTATATGTAGAATTATTGATCAATATTAATTATGAAGTTATTATTATTAATTAACGCAATCATGATGTTGAGGACAGAAATGGATATTTTATTGAAGAACACATACATGGCCTGTTATTTTTGATTGAACTTTTGTACCAGTTCATTTTCCTCTCCAAGAGGAAAGAAAAGGAAGAAAGATGAACTGGTGCAAAGTTCAGCCAAAAAGGACGGGAACACGTATTTACTGGAAAGATAATAATTAAAGAAATTTAATAATAATTTAATAATAAATTTAATTAATAATTATGAGAATATCCTGAGAATTGCAATCAAGACTTATATAAATATTACTGAAAATATGCTTTTTTTGTGATTATGTTCCTTCTGATACATTTAATAATGTCTTTAAAACTGTAATTATAGATATAATAGAGAAAGTCAAAAAAATTTTTTAATGCAAGATTTGCTCTTTTCTGATTATACTCTTAAAATTTATATTTGCAAGATAAAGAAAAAAGCAAAAAAACAATTACATGATTGCGTTGTTTGAAATTCTCCAAAATTTTTGAACTTAAAATGTGGTAGATAGAATAAATTATTCAAGGAGCATAAAAGCCAAATAAGATATTAGTGTAATAGTACTTATTCCTTCATATTATATATAACGATAATATAATGATAAGCGTCGACCTTAGATTAGGTCATCTTCAGTATCAGAACAAAAATTATAAAATATCTTCAGTCTTATATTATTTAACACCACATGAATTTTACATATACTTATATGTTACAGTTTTAATCAATTTTGTCCTATAAGACTACACCTATCTTATGTTATCAGTTCAGATTTCTCCATAAATCGAATTTGAGATAGATATATATTTGAACGTTGAAAAAGAAAGCAAAGATGTTGAGTACAAAAAGTGCAGGCAATACAAACAGATTTATAATTGTATTTTCCTTTTTTTGATATTTTCTTTTTTTTGTGAATATGATTTGTTAACGTAATAATAAAAGTAATAAAATATGGGTGCTTTCTATTTGATAATATAAGTTGACACAAGCATCGTTTTATCTTCTTTATATTTAATAAATAATAAAGATAGAACGACACTTGTGTTACCAAGTGAAAAGACCTTATATATAAACTAGCAATGTGCAAAAAATTAAAGTCTGAAATTTCTGAATTTTTTTTCTTGTCAGAATGCCTTACTATGCAGTGGCTAGCGGTCGTTCGACTGGAGTTTATGACAATTGGTAAGAAAATTGGATAAAATAATTGAAAATTATGCTTTTTGCAATCAGAATCTAAATTAATACTTTATGTTAGGGAGGATTGCAAAGATCAGGTTCATGGATATTCCCATAACAAATTTAAGAAGTTTGATACACTAGATCAAGCTTGGGACTTTGTTGACCAATATTCTTCAAATGCTGGACAGTTTAAAACTAACAGTAAAGCTATAGCTTATCGAGATAACAATCAAATTGCACTAAGAAATTACCGTGGTGAAGTTACCGGCTATCAACGTACTAATTACACGGTATGAAATAGAAAATATTTTGGAAACTGCTAAGGGCACTTTAACACTGAACAAAATAGTTTTAGTCATTATGTATTAATAATTAAAAGGTGCAATGTGATAACATTATATTTCACTTTGTCTCAACTCTAGAAATGTTTTTTAAGTTTTAAATTGAATTTAACACTACATTAACTGCTTTAATTTTCAATTTCCCTTGATGATGACAATAGACTGTCGATTTGCAGAAAGGAAGAAACATTGTTATCGTACGCGAACGTCTTTACAGGAGTGACAGGAAAATGGATATTTTGTCGAAAAAGGCACACGTACTTACTGGAAAGATAATAATTAAAGAGATGTCATTATGAGAATAACTAGAGAATCTCAATTTTTCTTCTGAAAAGTTTATGTTATCATATAGAGTTTATATTATGGAAAATACAAACTTAGTTTATTAAAAGTTTAGATCAGTTATGGAATGTATTATTAATTTTGCATGTTATTGACATTACATATAAGTACTCGTGCATTTTCTTTAAAAATATTCCACGAGGTTAATAAATAAATAAATCTGTATACAACTACTTATTTTATAATTTTTAAAAAATTATAATTTCTGATTTCATTAAAATGGCAATTTTTTTTATTACGAGAGTTTGTAAACAAACTTTATCGAATTCTTGCCTGGAAAATTGGAATTATTTTTAAGACTTGAAATTTTTGTTCTTCAATAATAATTGTCTTTTTATCTATCCTTAGATTAATCTGGGATCAAATTCATATTTTAATTCTTTATGTTTATCAACAATATATCTTTCTAATCTAAATGCCTAATGCCATACATGAAGTAGGTACGTAATAAGAGTGGGAATCGAATTCATTTTTGCTTAGATGATCACTTTAGTATTTTTCCAGCATCTTATATAAAAGCTAAAAATAAAATTTAATTTATATTTTTACATAATTTTATAAATAGGTTATTAGATATTATAAATGTTTTTGTAATATAGCATTTATATAAAATTATATATTATATATTTATGAAATATAATTATTACATAAAAATATAAAAAATTTCATTTTATTCTATTATATTGAACTATATTTTGAACTATATTTTTTTTAATATTAAATGTTTTCTAGAATATTTGAAATAGTAGAAAATTTGTTCTTCCTTATTGTGAGAAAAATAATTGAATTTGAAAAATGCGCCTTAATAAAATACAATATAAGGAAATCTCCGAACTTCGTTTTTTGTCATGCTAGAATAAAACGTTTAGGAGCTTCGCATAATAAAAGGAACAGGGAACAGAAAATAAAAATTTCAACCTATCAGAAATCATGTATTGTGGAATACAGTTTCTGATAGGTTGAAATCTTATTCTCTGTTCCTTATTGTGCAGAGCTCCTTAATATATTTACTAAATCTCCAGACACATGAGAAGAAATAGCGATAACAATAAAAATAACTCGATTTCAACTCATTGGAAATTGTATATTCCAATGTATCTGATTTCTGATGAATTGAAATCGTGTTATTTCTTTTGGATTGTTCTGGCTGCATCATTGAGCGCATTCAGCGGACTCAACAGTTGAGTGAGCGCTAACTGTTAATAGTGTATTCTTTTCCAATCAGAATTTTAGATCTAGAAGAATACATCAATAACAACGAGCGGTCACTAAACTTGAATTTGTTGAATGTGCCATTATGTTTGGAGCTTAACGATTGCATGCGATTGGAATATAACCTATATAGATTTTTGTTTACTGTATCTGACTGTATCCTTCATCAACTAGTGGAAAACAGACAAAATATTGTTTATTGACTTGATATAAACTTGTCTAAGTGATAAATTTATTTAATACTTTCTCAAAAATTTAAATTGAATTATATATTTATAATATTTCAATCAATACTTAATCATGTTTTACCATGTAAGTTAATTTCATATTTCTGTACAATTCTACTATTAATTAAATTCAAAAGAACAAAATTAATTGCTTTTTAATTTTTTAAATATATAGATTTCTTTAGAACATGAGATTTTGTTACATCCCCGATACTTTGGTCCCCAATTACTCGACACTGTAAAGCAAAAGCTCTATACAGAGGTAGAAGGAACTTGTACAGGAAAGTGAGTATCTTTTGTATATTTTTGGTATTAAAAGTTCCGAAACCTTAAGTCATATTAATTTTATATGTTTGTTCAGATATGGCTTTGTTGTAGCTGTCACGACAATTGATAATATAGGAGCTGGTATTATACAACCAGGACAAGGTTTTGTAGTATATCCAGTCAAGTATAAAGCGATTGTATTCAGACCATTCAAGGGTGAAGTACTAGACGCGATTGTGACTCAAGTAAATAAGGTACAAATAGATGCTTTTTCAAGAGTATAGAACGATCTGTTTAAACATTCGTTCTTTTCTTCTTCTTTTTTACGTTAGGCTTCTGGCTATATTAACCTCTCTCATATGCTTGTGGTGCACACATTATTCAATCGCTACAAGCATATGGGATCTACAGTTTTAAATGTCAGTTCCAAACAATGAATTTTCGAGAGGTGTTTTTGTGAGCAACGATACTCTCGGGAGGCCTCAAGGTTGCCGGCCTTTTCCGAGAGAAGACACAAGCGTAAATATTTTAATTCTTATTGGGATCGAATTCGGGATCTCTGGCATGATAGACGCTGTCTGCCATGCCACGCGCTTAACATTCGTTTATTAATTGTTAAACAACTTGATGTCTTATGATTGTCACATTTACAGGTTGGAATGTTTGCTGAAATAGGCCCACTTTCATGCTTTATATCTCATCACGTAAGTAATTGTAATAATTATGAAATATAGTAATTAAATTTGTGTTATATATATGACATAAATATTATATATAAATTTAAATTCCTATAGTCAATTCCAGAGGATATGCAGTTTTGTCCGAATGTGAATCCAGCCTGTTACAAATCAAAAGAAGAAGTAAGTCATGTCATAAAATGTTGCAACATAAATTTTATAATTGTGATGTTTATAATTTTGTAATTGTGAGAGTAATAAATCAAACATATCGTTCAGGACGTAGTTATTCAAGCAGATGACGAAATTAGATTAAAAATTGTGGGCACAAGAGTTGACGCCACGGGAATTGTAAGTAAATTAACAATGAATCTTTTTGTTTTACATCAATTTACATACATATTCAATTTTTTGTTTCAGTTTGCTATTGGCACGTTAATGGACGATTATTTAGGTAACAGGATATTTAACGTTATTGTTTTGCAAGGCATTTAAATGATACATTTATAATTTATTTTTCCCTTTTTCAGGCCTCGTATGCAACTAGCATGGCTACAATCTGTCTTATTTAAAAATATTTATTAGTTTATCTGAATATGTTTTATATTTTGAAAACAAAGTGTAATCTTAAAATATTTTCTATCTTTTTATAAGCAGTGTAATATCAATGTAATCAATCCGACAAAACGATATGAAAATATAATAATAGTATATAAAATCATATTTAGATAGAATTTAGGTAACAATTTAAATATCTTTTATAATTGTTAGAATAATAAATTAAAACAATTCTCAAAGAAATTATAAATTGTGAGATAGATAATGTAATATCTATAAAATAAAATTAAGTACACATATATATATATATACATATATATATACATATA
>NW_017259370.1:3614409-3625368 GCF_001594045.1 Atta colombica
GCCTTATTAACTCTGGTAAACAATTATCTCATTTTCTAATATTTTTTAAATATACTGCAATATAATTGTCATCTTTTTACGGAAAAGATACGAAATAGATAGATTTTACTAATGCAAAATTATATAGACTTGCTATTACTAAGCAATTAAAAAATCAGATATAGGTAATTTATAATCATACAAGATACTATTTAGGTAATGTACATCTTTTTTAATTCACATATTTCTCATTTACTACCAATCATCGTTCCATAAGGATTTGCAATGAAATTGCCAGCAACATGCGAAACGACTGACCTGTGGAAAAAAGCATTCTTATTCTGTTCGTTGTGATAATTTGAATAAAATTGTATAATTCCATCAGCCAGCAGTGATTACAACGATATTCAATTCATAGAATTTTCGTTGCTGCCAAATATATTTGCAAGATTTGTGAATAGCGCTAATTTCGATGCGATACGAAGATCTTCCTTTTTCATGACTATATCTTGATCGGGCATCATCTTGTCCGCAATATGCTTATAGACTTTGCCATTAGCATTAACATAAAAAGTAGAGAAACCATCGTACCATCTGAAATAGTTCCCATACATATTATTTTCATAGTTTCTATAAGGAAAATTAGTTAAAGGGAATTTAAACATTTTATTTTTTCTTGAAGATAGAATAAAAAATCTCTAATACAGAATTAGAAAAGTAAAGTTCTTTTCAAATACAGTAAAATTTCAATTAATTGGAATTAATGTTTACGAGAATTTATGACAATTTTATTACAATTATGTTTTTGTTAATATGAATTTTGAAATACAGATGACACTTACATATCGTGATTGGTATTTATGGCATCTTTTATTTTCCAAAATCTATACTTCCAAAACGTAGTAAACACCTTCCAGCCCGTGATACCTCGTATACGCCAACGAACTTGTATGGTATCACTTTCAGGATGCATTGTTATCTTTATCATATCTAATTTGACATATGCAAATTTCAAGTGACCAATCATTCTAAGCAGTATTAATTGTTTAATATAATTGTTAATCCCCCTGCAATAATTTTTAAATATATATATGAAGAAGAAATAGCAATATTTAAAATGTAAGACATTCCTTATTGTTTTAGAAATTAATTTATGTAATAATATTACATATATTTAATATTTTATTACATAAATTAATTTATGTAATAAAATTAATTTACCTTGTTGTTATTCCTCTAATATTATTGATAAAAACTATATCATCAGTATATATCGAAATATCCAAAGGTTTCACAAACAATTTTGGTAACTACAAACAATATTTCAATCAGAAAATAATAGCCCAGAGACTTATCTAGCATAAGAGAATCTCTTATCCTAGACAACTATGCCTAAGAAAATTGTCTCAGAATTATTGTACTTCATTTCTGAAGGAGTGTGATTGTAAGTTCGAATCCAAGTCAATGAAAGTGCAATAATTCTGAAATATCCTGTAAATTATATAACATACATCGTGACTAAGACAATCGACTACGGATTGCAATTGTTTCTGCGATGGTTTACCCTCGTTTTCTTGTAGTGACTGTTCCGAGTTCATTTTTAGAGTATTGCTTGCAGCAGAAATAAATAAGATATTTTTATCAATTGTTTCTTGACTACTGTGTAAACTTTCTAAAGAAATCACCCTATTATTACATAGAAATGAATTATCGTTAACATTTCCTATAACACTTTGTGCCTGAAACATTTTAGCATTGTTTGACATGATTTCTGTAGGAGGTAAATGATTCCTGCCTTTCAAGAAGGCAATACTGAGTCTTTGTGACTTATGCAGCCTGCATGGGCTTTGGACCCAATACATTGTATTCTTGCTCTCATCGTCAGAGTATCGTTTGGCTAGCTTTTTATTCCATTGATTGTGAACGTCAAGATAAGTCAACGATAAATTTGGAGGAAATGTACATCCTGCAAAAGGTACTAACTTTTCTGTGGTGTTTGCTCTTACAGACAGTGTTCTCTGTGTATCCAAACTGAACTGAAAATTTATAGATATGGTAAGATTTTACAGCAGTATATAGTTGTAAGAAGTTATAACATAAAAGATTATAAATTGGAAATTATTCAGACTAAAATATAAATAACAGTTTTATATACAAAATGTCTCAACTACCATATTTTCTACTAAAAATATATTCTTAAGGTAATTTTGAGACGAAAATATAATACAAAAATATCAAGACTACAATAATTATTTGCTAACTCTAAGCTAACTAATTATAAGCTAACTAACTATAAACTAACTATAACTTTATAAATTCAAAACTATTTTATTTTTAGCCTCTATTATTATTTCTTGATTATTTCAAACATTCCATTCCAGAAATAATAATAGAGACTATATATAAAAGTAAAATGGCTTTTTGACTTATAAGCATTTAAAGTTAACTTATAATTCAAAAAATTATTGTAGTCTCGATATTTTTGTATTAGGATCTTTGTTTCAAAATTATCTGAAGAATACATCCTTAAGAGAAAATGTGAAAAATCCTGTGTATATATCTGTGTGTGTGTGTGTGTGTGTTAGATTTATTAGCACTCGTGTTATAATGGTTTCTATTTTTAAACTTAGACTACTTAAGTTTAATTTGTAGTTTAGTCATCTATTAGAAGCTTATTATCATAAATCTACAGTCATCTCTTGTATTTTTACTACAGAAAAATTCGCTTCAAATAAGTCTATAATTGCAAAGAAAAAATGCATGATTTTTCCGGAACGTTCTGTATACTATAATCAACAAAGTCCCATGTGTACAAGACATTTTCATTTTTGCGACAACGTGACGTGCGATGTCTCATCAAACCACTCTTAATCATCACGACTTAACAAGAATCTGAGACTCGGATTTCGTCGCTGTCGCAGAAATTACAACAAAAATTCATGTTCTGTGAATCGAGTTTCAACGTTGTTGCTACGAAATCACGCGATTATGTAAGCATTTGGAGGTTAGAACAGTCAGTCGCTGGCAGGTAGTCTACACGCTATGACACGAGACTTGCCAAATGAAATCGGTCAAATGAACGCGACGCACCTGCTTCAAAAAGGCGGATGACTCATTCTTCTGTAGCTGATTACGGTCGAGTTTTGACGGTGTTTTTCGGCTGCTGCCGCCGCTTACGAGCGACGACAGCCGACCGGGCAACGTGCGAAAGCACAAAGACATGTTACGCTATCGCGCGTGATGACAGCTTATTCAGATCAACGACATAGTCCACGACGACCCACAAACACAATGCAACACGGTGTGTCAAGTCACTATTAATGTGTTAACTACTATGCGGTGATCTACACGCGTGGTGTCTTTCAACACGATCTTGCGCGGTCCGCAGTTACTCTTTCCGGCTGTTTCCGGTTCGAAGAATTCGGACACGTTCTTTTGCGCTTCACGAGATAGCGCTTCATAAAGTAGCGCCAAAATACATATTTTTAAAATAGCTCGAAATTCGCTGTACACAATATTTTTTTATTTTATACAGCTGTGAAATTTTATGTAAATTTCTGATAAATAAAATCGGGGGCGGATATAAAACATCATCCCGCACTAAATTCATAATTTATTTAATATTTTATAACATGTTTATGTTTATATCTATATGTTACGATTCATCATCTACATATCTATATGTATATATGTTACGAATCTATTAAAAAATGAAATTAATAATTTGTAAAAGTTAAAATAAAATATAAAATATTATAAAACTATTATAAAATTTGTAGATTAAATCATAAAGCAAATATTAGCCGATTATTTTCTTAGAAATTATAACACAATATTTGTATATTAATACTTAATTTTTTTATTGACAAATCATTTATTGTAAATCAAGAACGAATAACACGCAACATTATTGAATTCTACTATAAATGTATAATGTAATAAAACTCATGCTTAATTTCCTATATTCCTTCGCCTCAAGATAATAATTTTACATGTATCAATATATGCAGCATTCTAAGACTTAATTTTAGACTTTCTCTTGTTATTTTGTAACATAATAACTTTATAAGTACATGTTATGAAAATTTTGTTCTCAATGAATTTAATTCTCATTAATGTGTATATACATACACATAGATAAATCATTCTTAACTCAATTTACCATTAAGTTCTAAAACCGATTGAATTTTATCTACGCACTATTTTATATATTATTTTATATCTAAACTAAGTTTAAGTACTTATATCATCATTTCAGATCTTTGATCAGACTTTCTAATTTATTTTATAAATTTTATCTCTCCTAATGAATTCTTTCCAAAAATAATACTTATATTAATAAATTCAATACTTATGTTTTAATATCTAATTTAACTATTTTAATATTTAACGGAAAAAGGTATCTCCATTTTTTTAATTCATTTTTGCATCATTTTCTTCATTTTTTTCTTTTTCATTTTTAACTTTTCTAAGCATACAAGATTTACTTCAAAATGAGATTATGGTCTTTCATATTAATCTATCATTTAAATGTTTCTAGGTATACTATACTATTTGCTACAATTATTCTTCACCGAGGCTCAATTTTTGCTTAATTTCCAATGCGAGTTTGTAACCGAGTTCCGGTCGTCGGTCTCTTCCTTCCACCATAGCCTTCACCTGGCTGGAATTCACTATCACGCCATTGCTACCTATTACAGTGGCCTTGGTCTTCTCGATGTCAACGAGGTCTACGCCACGACTGCAGTCATCGATCAGTATAGTGCGATAACCACTGGTGAGCGCATCCACTGCAGTAGCGCCCACGCAAACGTCATAGGCCAATCCACAGATGTAGATATCGGTGGCGCCTTTTTCTTGCAGCTGCGATGACAGCGTGGTCTCGGTGAGCTTCTTGTTGTCCCAAAACACCGAATACGAGTCGACTTCTGAATTCGTGCCCTTGTAGATCTTGATCGCTTTGTCGATGATCTTCAGATCCTTGTGGAGCTCGGCACCCCAAGAATCCTGTACGCAATGACGAGGCCACAGGCGTTGTTTCAGTAACGGTGGTCCTTGAAACGTTACTGTGTCATATACCTGCGCCGCTTCCTTCGAGATATTGCTGCTGATGTCTACTTCTCTGCGATAACGACATTTGCTAATAAATATACAAAGATTTTTTTCCCGCTACTTTTTCTTTTTTTATAATTGCCTGTTTCGTACTTTTTATATCAATGAATAAGTTTTGATATTTTAATAAAAATAGAGCAGTATCATACATCGAACATATAAAATTTAATGTTTTAAGATTGTATAGATACATCTTAAGTAAAGATATAATAGATTGTAAATTTTGTATTTTGTAATATGTTGAGATATAATTACCTCAAGTGCAAATTATCAATGAAAGATACATGGTCCACGGGATGCCAATCCAAAGAATAAAATACTGCATCGAACGGTACAGTTTCCAACAATTGGTTAATTGGGTCGATTACTTCCGAACCATCGTGTTGCGCGGCGCATTGCTTTATGTTTAAGGAACCTGTTATAAAATCATTTTGCACATCCACAATTAGGAAAGCGCTTTTAGGACGTGTGCATACTTTGATCCATCGGTTCCAGCACACCTACAAGTTGGACCAATAGAAACAATTTTATACAAGTATATATATATAAGAATTAAGAAAGTCATTGTAAAGTTTTGAATACATCAATTCAGATATTTATTAACACTTTTAGTAAATAATTTAAAATAAATTTAAAAAAGAAAACAAAATACTTAAATAAATAAAATTGATTGCGTTAATATCATTATATATATATATAGATATCTTATTATCTTCCCAGATAAGATAGCAAAAAAAATTGTTAGAAAAATATAACTAATAATATACTTTTTATTTAAAAAAAAAGTTTAAACTTAAATTATTTTTTTCTATATTTGATGTCTTAAGCTCTCTCTTAAAATGAGTATTATAAGTTGAAGTTTAATAATATAATGTATCTCTTATATACCTCAAACTCTTCCCGGTCGATCAGGCCGTCGCCTTTGAGATCGAAGATTGAATACACCTCGCGCAGTTGATCTTCTTCGAGGCCATAAATCTTGCCGCGATCATTTCGAAACAATGCGCGACATACGAGATCAAATTCAGAAATCGACAGGAATCCGTCGCCGTCTTTATCGAAGGCGTTAAAACACGCGTCCATGTCTCTCGACGCTACTTGCTGACTATCTGTAACTATCTGTTTCCAAGTTCCACTTGTTTAATCAATACTGAGATTAGCGTCTGTCCGATCACTTTACACCTGGACCGTTCAGACAAATATAGATCTATCGATGAAAATACTGCAGTATTTTATATATAATACCTATCGTTATCTGCAATATGTTATAATCTAGCCACTCTCAAAGAGAAACAAATGTTCCACAAGTATCGACTTTTACCGTCAAATCAATTTATTATCAAATGGCTCGGTGTATTACAATATTACATTAAAAAATTGTTTTATTTATCATGTCTTTTACATTTCAAGATTGCAAATGAAAGGATTAATTTTATTCCTTTACTATATATATATATAGTTTTAGATTTCTATCATAATTATACCATTTCGCATTACAGTATTATTTCATTTGGGCTATATATTACATAGACCGCGCGAGTCTCTGATGCGTTAACAGCGACACATCGACCATCGCTTCAGGATGTAATAATTCGTGTACGTCGTACTTAGACGATTCTTCGTAAGCATATGTCACGGAGGTATCGGATAATAGCATGTTGCATTGCGCCAGGATCAAGATGCAATTACGTAAACGTGTACAAACATTGCGATTTTCCACAGGAATTTTCGACAGATCCTCTGTGAAACCACCCTCGGATTTATCGATATTTTGAATGTTTGCACTTATCCATATGTAGCCGTTATAACCGAGTATCAAAATGGCTCCGCTCTCTAGAGTGTGATAGTGTGTCTTCTTGCGTTGAATTAACACCGGTGGTACCTTTAACATTATCCCCTGCGACAATTTGCCATACTTCAATACTCGTGTATGTAGGGAGAGTGAGCCGTCTGCGAAGATTGATTGCACTTCTGCACAAATCAGGTCTCCTTCCTGCAAATATCTGCGCATCGTCTGTTCATCTTCGACGGATCTTCTTCTCTGCAAATTTAAAGGATATTCAAATACATATATATTGAGAACTGTTGCATTTTTTTTATTATTTTGACACTAGTATTTAACTAAATAAAAGTTTTATAAAAAAATTTAATTACAAGAGTATTTAATAATTCTGAAATATATTTTGGTTAAACAATATTCTATTACATTAAAGAATAACAATAATAATAAATAGTAAAATTATTTTTTTCAAAGTAAAAAAATCAATTTATTATATAATAAGCCAAAACCGAATGTAAAAATAAGAAGTTATTATAAATTAAAGAGAATAATAATTACATACGTTTTTTTTTTAAATTCTAAATAGACTCTAAGGTCAATATTCATATTCAGTTCATATATTCAATATTCACAATCAGTTCTTATATTCGAGATCTTAAGTTCAG
This sequence comes from Atta colombica, assembly GCF_001594045.1. NCBI lineage: Eukaryota > Metazoa > Arthropoda > Insecta > Hymenoptera > Formicidae > Atta > Atta colombica. The sequence continues at coordinate 3,621,946 of NW_017259370.1, forward strand.
TTTTTTGAGATGTCACGAATCAATCAGAAAGCATTAATGTCTTAAGACATACTTAAGATAGTCTTAAAATAAAAATCAACTATGAATACCAGCCTAAGACTAACTTAAACATCATAAAAAAATTTAAATCTCAATAAAAAGCTTAAATTTCAAACAATTTTATACAAATATTTAAAAAATAGAAGTGCTTCATTTATATATATAGCTTACCAATTCACCACCAGGCAAATTAACACTGGACAATAACAGGACAGCATCAAGTTTAGCATTTATATCAACTTTCCAACGCTTCTGTTGAACTTCCGTTATCCTTCCTACGACAAGATCTCCGATCTCTCCATTATAACGTGCCTTCAAGGGTCTAATCGATATAAGTTTGTTCACCTTTTCCAAGATTCCAGCGACAGATGCACGCAATGTTTTCTCATCATCAACATAAGTTCCATGGCCTCTAATTAAATAATCAATTCCAATCCATTAGTTTCACAATCTTGTGTTGCGTAAAATCAAAGCAACTATCTACCTCAGAAAATCCGGTTGACTGGATATCTGCTCGCCAGGGGTGTAAAGCCGTGGCTGGATGCCATCATTCGTTATTAGATTGAAATCTACCCTGTTTACTGCCAGACGTACATTAATGGGCGGATATTGAGCCATTATACAATAATATTGACAAAATTTAATTGCCCTATTGCTCTCACCTTCCAACGATTTAATTTTTTTCTTTTTGGTTAAGCGTCACCGGATCGCCGTTGAATTATCAGCAGATTGACGACATACTCCATTTTAGAAAAATGCCACATTACCAATTTTAATATGCAATTTTCTTATTGGAGCTAATTGGATGCTCCGCACAATAAAAGAAACAGAGAATAAGAATTTCAACCTATCAGAAATTGTATTCCACAATACATGATTCCTGATAGCTTGAAATTCTTATTCTTTGTTCTGTTCCCTGTGTTCCTTTTATTATTATTGCGGATCCCTAAGAATTTCAACCTATCAGAAATCATGTATTGTGGAATACATAGTTTCTGATAGGTTGAAACTCTTATTCTCTGTTCTTTTTATTGTGCGGAGCCCCTGCTGTTTGTAAAATCATAAAGATGTCGCATCAAAACTGAGGTTACATGTATCGTTTAAGGAGCGGGTTCTAAATATTTATGTAATGAAAGAAAGAAATTAAGCTGATTTTACAATGAGTAGTCGGAAATTATAAGTTTTAATAATCAGCCTTAATTTAATAGGTGATAGTTTTTTTTCACATCTATGACTGCGGTCAATTTGATTTCTAGTTTTAAGAATAAAAAGAAGATCAAGAATAAATTGAACCGAGATTATTAATCCACATTGATAGAAACCACACTAATCGTACAAGTTGGCTATTGGCCGACTTCATCGATTCACGATAAGACTTAGGACTACCGACTTATTGTAGAATCAGTATGGATAATGCAATAGAAAATGCAGAAGATTCGGATGATGAATGTCCGACAAAACAAGCTAAAAATATGTCTTTCCAAAGTAAGTTACATTATAATGTTATTAGGTAATGTTATTAGGTAAAATATCAGTAATATGCTGTTATCAACAGATTTGAATCAAATTTTCATATTGTATCTACATGATTGTAATTTGCATCTACAAGCTTATGTTCTGTCAGTAAAGTCTGTTGATAATCTGAACAAATTACTAGTAGAGAAACTACAAAATCTATATATAATTTCATAATGAAATATTAATTGGTTATTGAATGATAAATTCTGCTTGATTTCTATAGTTAATTTATGATCATATATTCTGTGATCTGTAAATGTATTTCATATTTATTCCATACATTCTGTTGTATGTCTCTACTGGCATCTATGAACAAAATGTATCAGTAGACTAATTTACAAGATCTATTTTTAATAGTTTTAATTATTTAGAATATTACTTATAATACAATTGAAAATTTTATCTATATATCTTATAACTTGGATTTTTTCCAGCTGCTTTTAGCAATTTGAAGAAATCTGAGTTTTTCACAGATTTGCCAGCTTCTCTTTCTAAGCCTGAAACTTCCACGGCAATATCTTCAAGTAGAACCAGCACTGTCCTTGTCAGTCCAAAGCAAGTAATACTGTTTTCTTATATTTTTATCAAATATTATAATATAAATTTTTAAGAGTAAATATATTTTAAAAACTGTACAAACCAAAGTTAATAATATATTTTTATAGAAAGTAAATAAGTTTGTCAGTAAAATTTAAAACATTATGTTATATTAAAACTTAGTTAAATTTTAAAAATGTATAATATCTTTTCTTTCTCTCCAGAAAGGTAATCCGTTATTAAAGTTTATAACAAATGTATTATGGGAATATTCCGACATTGTGCCAGATTATGTAATGGGAAAAACTACGTGTGCTCTTTTTTTATCAATTCGTTATCACCAACTAAATCCTGATTATATTCATGAAAGACTTAAGTTGTTGGGCAATGCGTATAACTTACGAGTGCTTTTAGTACAGGTAATTAAAATTTATATATTTGTTTTATAAAAATATAAACTATTAATATAATTCTTTATACAACATTATTAATTATGATTAAGTAATTATATTATTTATTTCTATTATATGCATTCATAATTTATAATTTCTTAAGTTTTGTATTGATTAGAAATTTTGTAGGTTTTTGTATCTATATTAGACTTTTTTATTCAATTAGATTGATGTTCCCGAGCCTCATCATGCTTTGAAACATTTAACAAGGATTTCCATTTTGGCAGACTTGACAATAATGTTAGCATGGAATGCAGAGGATGCAGGAAAAATTATTGAAACTTATAAAATATATGAAAATAAACCTCCTGATAATATCATGGAACGCAGCGAAACAGCACCTTATCAAAAAGTAATTATTATCTACTAAGAAATATATAGATATATTTTAAAAATATGTATATATTAGAGAAATATTAGGTGTGGGAAAAAGTTCGTGACGTTTTTCCCATTAGATGGCATTAAAAAAACGCCACGAACTTTTTCCCACACCTAATATTTATATAATAAATATTTATTACAGTTGGTTAATGCCTTAACGACAGTAAGATCTGTCAACAAAACCGATGCAACAACTCTTCTAACAACTTTTGGCACATTAGCTAACATTGTAAGAGCACAACCCAACACTTTAACCTTGTGTCCTGGATTTGGTGTACATAAAGCTCAAAAACTTCATAAAGTTTTGCATGAATCTTTTCTATGCACACCAAAACTCTCTACAAAAAAATAAAGTTTTCCAGTACATGTATATTTAATGTTTTACATTAAAGTTTTATATTAACTGTAGAATTATTGCGCTATAATAAAATAATTAGATAAGGGTCACAATATATACACATAACCAAAAAATGTATATAAATTATAAATAATAAAA
>NW_017259370.1:3625468-3627116 GCF_001594045.1 Atta colombica
ATATGTACAATGATAAAACTAATGAATTTTTTAATTTTGAATAAAACATGAAAATTATAAATTATTAAACATATGATATATAAATAACGCTATGATTTATAATTCGCGCTAATTGTTTCTATTTGTGGATTCAACGAATTACGTTTTTAAAAAAAATAAAAATACTATAATTTAAAAAGTTCAGTTATAAAAAGCAAATATATATAGGAGTTATGGCTCATATTTTGGATGTCGATTGATGCCGATTGTCGAAGTACTTTGCCATGCGGCAAAGTACAAAGCGATAGCCAACGAACATGCAGCTCCTAAGAAAAAACAATATGTTATAATGTTATCTGTCTGTCATTGAAATGACAGGTTTGAGAAGTTCATGAAAATGTATCTTAATCTATATGAACACGCCAAAACGCGAACTGTTCTTAGAACAAACTTGTGATTTGTTGTGTATATTCATCCAATTTCACTAACGAGATGTGATTAGTTATGATTAGAGATTGCTGTAAGTCCATAAATTAAATGTCATGATTATTAATCGTCGAATACATGCATTTTTGTTTTTAAAATATTTTCAACGTTTATTTATTCCGTAATTCTTTTCGAGGTTATGAAAATTACTTTTCTTTTGTATACTGTTAATAGAGAGGTTAGACTAAAAGATAAATAAAGCATTTTTCTTTTAATATTAATTTTTTTTAGTGTGAGGAAAAAATGGAAGACTTTGTACCAACACGTGGCTCCCAAGTCAAGAAAACTATGACGAGTGATTATATATCTGTGAATTATACAGCGCCAAAGAAAAAAATGAAATCTGCAGATGACTTAAATAATAAAGAAAAGCTTGAGGAATCTACGAAACAAACACCTGCTGAACTAAAACAACAACAAGAAAAAGAAATGAAAAAGTTGCGATATGAGATTATCAAATTTGGTATGTCTGGTTTTGAGAAACCAAAGGCGAGGAGAGCAAAGGTTGAGCTCGCTATTAGCTTAGGTGCAATACCTCCCAAGAACAGAAGGATGAATTACAAAGCATTAAAGACGCGTCAAAAGATAGAGAAAGAGAAGAAAAAGGAAGAAGGACACAAGTCTGGATTCACCAGTAGTTTACTCAAACCTAAGTCTAAGAAAGCACAAAAGAAGGATAGTGGTATTCTACAAGTTTATGGGAAAGTACCGAAAGATATCTTGCCCAAGAAAAAGAGTTGAAAATAAAAATAGTTTCTAAAACTTTACTAAAACTCTATACGAAATTAGTAGAGTAAAGTAGAAATATGTTCTAAATAAAATATCTTGTAAGGACTGTTAAGAATAAAAACTATATATTTGTAATTAATAATTACAATTAATTTATCAACTAGATTTTAATTAGATTGTACACAAATTAATTTTTAAAAAAACATTAATAAAATTTACGAATTCAAAATAATACACAAATTGTGGTGGTTCCTTCAGAAAAAGGACAAGGATATATGAAGAAAAAGAGGCAAATTTATAACTGCAAACATTTAAAATATTTTCTGTTGATTCATCGCTTTTTCATTACAACATCAACTATCTATTGTCTAACAATAATATCTCTTCTGCATGTTGTATACTATGTATGAAGAATAACAAGTAATAAAATAATATATTTTTATATAATATATAT
>NW_017259370.1:3627216-3637495 GCF_001594045.1 Atta colombica
CAGCCTTGAGCTTTGTAATATATAGGATATAATGCTCTCGTCTGCATGTATTTAAAATAGGATATATTCAGGTGTTCATACAGTTCACACAATGCCATAATGGAATGATTCAGCATTCTGGAGAACTGTATCTTGATCTCTCGAAATGAAATCAGTCGAAGGCAACCGCCGTTGGAGCCACCTCTAGTAACATCTGCAGGAAGGCATTGACACCTTCTATAATTAGAAAACAAAACATACAATATAAATTTAAGATCAAACAGAAATTAGTAGAAATAACTTTAATAAAAAACGATTTTTTAAAATTAAAATTATTTAGTCAAAATAAATTTAGCAGAAAACGGAGAAAAGAAATTTTAATAAGAATTTTAATTTAAGATTATATATTTGGTAAATCTTTATTTTAAATTGAAGGGAGATTTAAAAGATTTTGAATTTTGATTTTACTTTCATACTTTTTGAGATACTAATTTGTGATCTTAATTTTATTGATCTTTTTAGAAGTTTATTTCTATGTATATTTCTTTCTGCAAGCTTAATATTTCAGATTTCTTGAAACTTGATTAGATTGATTTAAATGATAAATAAATCTTGAATTTTAGATTTGTAATAAGGATCTTGGAGTTTTACTTGTTTTTTCTTTTTAATCAATAAGATATTTATTTTTTGAAAATAAGTTTAAATATTTCATATTATAATATATTGATAAAAATTGGTAACAAGACACTATATAAAATTTTTAATCATTCGTTGACGAGTCTTTATTTTCAGTGTAACAACATCTATACCCACCCATGAATTTGGGCACATATCCAAATTTTACGAACGGGAGGTAGACGAGCATGCCCGCACCGATAAAGCCAGCCGCGTACAGGTACTCGATCTGGGGCTTGTCGATAATAGGCGCCACTATGAGATACGCGGAGATGACGAGCACGAGCATAGGTATCATTAGTGGGCATTTGTACGGACGCGGATGATTGGGCCTGGTCTTCCGCATCACCAGTAAGGCGACCATCGAGCCGCCATAGAATATCCATGCAGTAAACGAGAAGAAGTCAATCAGCGAATCGATGTTACCGGAGAGAACCATCGCGCCTGCGAAATCAGTATTTTGGCTTACAACACATTTAGATACCTTGAAGTCGATACAGTCCATATAGCAATGGTCTCGCCTTGAAAGTAGAACAACATATGTATGTTACATAAAATAAAATCTCAAATAGTCGGGAGGATACGTTCATGATGTAAGAAAATTTAGATACAATTCTTCTCCTAGAAGATATCTAAAAGACGAGCTGAAAATTTATATCGAAAAAATGTTTTTAAAAAACAATTTAAAAAATTCAGAGCGATTAGATGAAATCAAATCTCAAGCGAATGCTTGCAAACAAACAAAAAACAAATAGAAATGAGCAATTTGACTTTAGTGAATGCGAAAGCTAGTTATCTCTCAAAGCAAGTCCATTTAATCCAGGTCTGTTTTGATACCTGCTACGAGGGAATGGAAGATGAGGCCTGGGGCAGGAGTAAAGCGTCGCACGTGCACATAGCTCAAGCAGTCGAGCAGATGACCCTCTCGCGATGCGGCGAAGCAGAGTCTACCCGCAGCAAACAGGGTGCCATTAGCGGATCCGAAGGTACTGATCGCTACGGAGAGCGGCATTAGCCATGCCATCACGCCCAGAATCCGATTGCCGAATGTCTGCGAAAAAAAATACCTTGATCTATCATCAGAATATTGAAACAAATTGATCGGAGCAAAGTCTCTCTCTAAATTCCGATAACTCAACTCTACTTGCAAAGCGATATCGAGAAAATTCATGTCTTTAGCAAACATCAATTAACAATAATTTAGTTATAATTTTCCACTCAACAATATAATTGTAATATATGTTATATATTATAATTATATTGTTGAGAAATTATAACTAACATAACATTATGTCATTGTTAATTGGTGTTTGATGAGATCGATTCTACATTTTACGCGTCATTTTCAAAAGGGATTTTTCTCTGAGAGAGTAATTCTCTAAATAAATTTGTGTTGATCATATTTACCACCGCTACGGCCTCGCTCTCAATCATTTCTGACGGTGACATGACTGCTAGATAGGATACATTGATGAGCGCGTAGCAGAGCGTAACGAGCGGTATGCCGATCATGATGGATCTAGGCAAATTCTTGGAAGGATTTTTGATCTCCTCGGTTACATAATTAAGATTGTTCCAGCCGTCGTATGCCCAGAGGCCGGTATAGAAAGCGGTGGCGAGGCGACCGATGTTGATACTACTACCATCGATGGTGTCAAACGCCGTTTGCAGATGCTGTGTATTACCCTGTATCAATTTGTACGAGCCGCCGATTATCACCACGAGTATGGCCATTAGTTTGGCGGCGGTGAAAGCGTTCTGCACACCAGTAGCCAGGTTGACGCTATAGCAGTTGATCAGAAGTATCAGAACGATCGCCAGCAGGGCGACGATCTTGACCACTTGATCAGGTGGCTCGCAGTCGACAGTGAACGCCTCGACGGTGTACTGGGCGAACGACAGACAGATAATCGCCATCTGCGACGGCTTGAGCACCAGGGTGGATACCCAGGAGAAGAGGAAGGCAGGCGGGGCGCCGAACGCATCCATGAAGTATGCGTACTCGGCGCCGCTGCTCGTGTTCATGGTGCCTAGCTCGGCATAGGCCAGAGCGCCGCAGAGACTTAGCAGACCGCACGCGGTCCACACGACAAAACTAATGCCGACGCTGCCGGTACGCAACAGCAGACCCGACGGCGACACGAAGATCCCGGAGCCGATCATCGTGCCGACGATTAGAGCCACCCCACTGACGAGTCCCACCCGTCTCTTGAGGTGAACAGCGTCGTTCGCCTCTGCGTCCGTCCCCTCCAGCCCTCCGCTCCCTCCACCCCCGTCTTCGTCATCCCCCACACCTCCAGATTGGCCTTGTTGTTGTTGCTGCTGTTGTTGTTGCTGTTGACGCTGTTGTTGAGGATGGTGTAACGACGGTTTGCCGTTGCTGCTGCCGTTGACCGATTTGCCAGATCGGCAGACCAATCCACCGCCAGTGTCACCGGCACTTCCTCCCAGCCAACTCCCCAATTGTAGTTGTTGTTGCTGCAGTTGTGGCTGACCGCCGTTGCTCGTCTGCGGATCATGTCCCACGGTAGCTATAAAGGAAGAAATTTCTTGTTATTTTAGTACTTTGTGTGTTATTCATGTCATAATTGGGAGACTGAATACATTGAATGTAACCAAAGGGATGAAAAACTTGTGAATGTGTATAAAACAATTCATATTCACAATTTATCGTTACATTATTTAACTTGTTAATTTTGAAGTAGATGGGTGCTTAGAATACTTTAAATTTTATCTTTATAGTTACCTTTTTAAAAAATATGCATAAAATTAAATTTACATTATTTATACCCTCATGAAATAAAAAAATGTGAAAATAACTTTAAAACTTCTAGGCAATACTTTTTATTTTCTTTTTCAGACTAAAGTTTTTAAAATAGTGAGGTGCTGTGATCATCTATCTTATTTAAACATCAAAGAAATGTACGATGAAATATACACTGAATTATTAATTAAAAAATGCCTAACCAAATGTGAAAGTTAAATTAATTAAAGATTACAATGCAACAGATTCAACAATTACATTTTGTAAATTAGATTCATTGTGCACGCTGATTGGTTTTACCGTAATCTATAGTATGATCTTCTTCATCAAAGTTATAAAAAAGTTTCCATATCAAGCATGTCTAAAACTATCTTTATTCAAGTGAGAATAACTTTGTTTTTCCAGAATTAGCCAATAAATAATATGATCTTGTTTTTTCCTCAATGAAAAGATTACTCGTTAGCAGCGTTAATATTTGAAAAGCGTTTTCTAATTTTTCATTCTGAAGACGTCTTTTTACTGTCTATTATATTCTATTAAACTTCTTTAGCGCGAGTTACGTTAAGAAAGTCAAAGAACGAAGTACACAACAGTGGTGAACTTTTTATAAATAATATATTGATATTCTGTCGAAGTTTCATAATAACAAACTTCCCTGCATTAAATAACTACGGATCAATCACACACCTGTTTTATAAAGTAACAAAACTTATTCAAAGGATACTCGGAGTCACGAACTTGATTATTTCGAGGCAATAATCGATTAAGGATATGTCAATTTGCTTAATCTTATTCTTAGAGAAAGTATTATAAAGATTTTTATAAAGAGAGTATCGGAAGAATTGCAAACAATGTATAAACAATAAATATGTTTTGTAAAGTGTATGTGATATATCATTTTATTCTTATTATTCACCGAATGTTAAGAAAGGTTAAAATACATTATAGACATCATACGCTTTTATGAAATCAGGTCAATATTTATAGATCCTCTTCTACTTGGCCAGTTTCTCTCTATTTTCTGTAATTTGGTACATATAATACAATATAAATAATTGACGAAATATATTTACTTTATTGATCTTAAATTATTTGATTAATGTTATTCGAATTTCATCTTTTTACAGAGAAATTACAATGATTTCGCAATTTAATTTGATCACGAGGCTTATAATTCCATTCTAGTCAAAGCAACTATACATCAAAACTTAAAACTTAAATCAATTTAAAAAATTAGCAATTCGATAAATCCGCATTATCACGCTAATTGCTCGCAGAAGTCTGTTCTACTTCTATTCATCAATGGAGTTAGGATTCCGGGAAAGAATATTATTTGAGAAATATTGCGGCGAATGAGTATCGTTTAACATGGTCGATAACACCGAATACACGAAAGTTGTATAAATGAATCACGGATTAAAATCGAAATTATTATGAAAATTGAAGCTCATGCGAATTTATATTTTTTACATATTCCAATTCATTGTGCGTTTCGCACGTTTGTGAAAGGAAAGTACAGAGAATACTAGAAAGAATACAAAAAGCGCTGCGAAACCAAATGGACTTCGTTATATTTGATTTGTGCCGGTTCCTAAGTTTAGAGCCACCCGGCGAGAGAGGAGGATCGAACCACGTGGTCTGCCTTCGTCCGCATAATTCGCGTTTGGAGTCTTGTTGCGGACGCACTGAGCTCGAAATAATTCTGGATTTTGCTGCTTCTTACATAAACGCGAGAACTATTACGCGAGAGCTTCACTTCCGTCTCTGGTCTTCGAAAGAAAGAGACCAATCGGCGTGCGTAAATATTTTATGAAAATAAAACAACATTTAGAGCAAATGTAATTACAGCATCCGTCACACTCAATTTTTTGGCAGTGATATGTAATCTTTTTTAAAAATCTTTTTCAGAGAACCATTTTTAAAAATAGATATAGTCTTTCAGACCTTAATATTTGTTTTATTTACAGGATAGAAAATGTTATTTTATATTTTCAGCAATGCTCAAGCGGATCGTAAAAAATTCACACAATTTATGCGTCTCTGTATTAAAACTCTCTAAATTCTTTGGAGTGAAATTTCACTCTAAAGAGTGAAAACTAATTCACTCTAAAGAGTGAATTAGTCTTGAAAAAGAGTTCAATTTTCAATCTTTAAGAGATTTCACTCTTCAGAATGAGATTCGTTCTAAAAGACTTTCTACAATAAGTCATTAGTAATAAAATCAGAAGTAAGAAATCAGAGAAGTTAGAAATCGATCAATCGTATGTAATCGATTATTCTTTTCATATTCGACTGTGATTGATTTCTGACTTCTGATTTATTACGAATATTGTATAGAAAGCCTCTAAAAATTTAGAGAGTATATAAATCGCTTTGTTGCGAATATTTCATCAAAATAAAACAAATTCACAATTAACATTAACGCCCCGAAGATTCCACATACCGGGTATCGTAAACGAGCAGATCGTCGAACACGAATAATTACTCGAGGGTGCGACGAGAAAACTGACCGGCCCGTACCGCATCCCTCTCATTTACTGGGGTAGCGAACTGCCGCGCGCGATTGGCCCATGGCGCCGGCGACCATGTGATCATCCGCCGCCAGCCAACCCTCGCGTAATCCCACATCACGTGACGACGATTATCATATTATTATCACGGAGTCATCGCGTCGCGACCGTAATAGTTCGCATGGCGGAGCGCCAGGAAAACACCCATCGCCCAGATTCCTCTTTTGTGGCAATAAATAACGAACGAAAAATGCGCGCGAAACTCATCGACCCTGGCGGGAATTTTGAAGCGCGAAGCGAGGGCGGATACACGTTCCCCTTCTCAAGGTGACCCCGCTCCAACGTTATCGATCTCATCGGATGCGCACCTACATTCCTTTTCGCGGCGCTCCGCTTCGACGTTGCTTGCGAAAATCGAACTATTCATTGAGAAACAAATAACGAGCAAATGAGATAACGCATTTTAGAGAATACATTGAAAAAAAATTATTAAATCTTATATATTTCTCTAAACAGAACTAAGGAAACAAATAAATATTTACTCAAAAAATGATGAATCAAATTCATGGTTCTTGTATTAAATAAATATACATGTTTGGTAAACATTTATTTCTAGAACTATTCAAACAAATATTCATTAAAAATTTAATATTTTGTTCAATGTGTAAATTTCATTCGAAGGATTTTGTACATGTATTCGTAAATAAACGCAAAAATAAATTCAATCGATATAATATACTTGCCCGAAAGAAATGTGTTTTTATTTTGATAATCGATTCAGAAAAAAATTCAATGTCGAAAATAAGCTGTCGGTCTCTCAGATATTCCACTTTTTCGACAACTATAAAAAATGCGCAGTTGGTATTCGTTAAAATAATAGGAATTTAGTAGAACAATCTTATTTTCCCGCTAATAAGAAATAAATCGTTGGAATTGATGAGAACGAGTCACTACCGAAGATCGTAAAACTTTTATACTTTGATCCTATACGTGTATTTCTGAGCAACGTTACACTAGTCACGTAGCGTTTGTCACTTCTCTCTTTGATTATCCCGTATGACAGCTGCATGTTTTGATAGTAAAGCCAAAAAACATAAATGTCTGACAAATTGGCAAAGATACGCATGTCAACAAAACAATATTTTTATTGTTTAGAATTTTATATAAACGACCGAATGCAGGTAATTGAATCCGTGAAAACAATTGCGTGATATCGCGAAACGTGCTTAATCATTGACCGTAAAATCGATAATAATTGTCGATGTAACATCATGCTATTAAGACCGCTTATTGTAATTGACCACGTGGACGGTTCTGCAAGAAATTATACGCAGATTTGACGTAATACTCACGATAGGATTCTAAAGTTAATCTCTCATTTCTTAAAATTTTACCAGAATTTTGCCAAAAAACTTTTTTATTGTATCTGATGTAATTCAAATACTGTCCTGGCAATTATTAAGTATTAAGTATGAATTCTGTTAACAATTTCTCTCATAAAGTTTATTATTTTTCTCTACAGACAAAATCATGATGCAAATAATATAAAATTGTAATATAATACATACCGAGAAAAACGTCTTGTAACAAAATTAACTATAAAAATAAGCAAACTCTATTATAAAATATAATTTATAAATTTATAAGAAAGAAAAAGAGAGAGAGAGAGAGAGAGAGAGAGAGAGAGAGAGAGAGAGAAATTTCTAAGAAAAATTAAATACAAATGTCAAAAGCTTTATCAATATTTTCTTTAAAGTATTAAATGCCTTCATCTATATGAAGTCTTCTAAAATATCAAATGATTATCGATCTTCATATATTAGTCGCACTTAAAAGACGAATCGAATAGAATGACATTATTCTCTCTATGATATGTGAGCAGCTGAACATATACATACTTACATATACATTATTATTGGGAAAGGGTACAATGCCCTTGCTAAAAGAAGATCTTTATATTATACAACACATTAAGTTAATTCAAAGAATGTACTCATGTGAGAAGGTTAACAAGGATCGATAAGCCTTTTATAAATTTAACGATAATAAAAGTAATTTATTGCCGAACAAAATTAAAAATAAATATAAATATAATTATATAATTATATAAACATATGCAATTTATTATAAAATAATAATTCAAATAAATAAAAATGAACTCTTAATAATAAAAAATTATAATAATATGGACAATGAGAGTAACGGCATGGTAAGTCAAGCGCAAATTGTTTCAAATATATATTTATAATAGATTTATTTATCACTTTACAATAATTTAAAGACATTTCGATCTTTTTTTTAGATCTGTAGCGATTTGATATTATAAATTAAAGTAAAAATCAAGTTCAAATGATGGTATATGATTGTTTTTAAAGATAGTTGATTTTTGCTTCAATTTACAATATCAAATCGTTGAAGATAGTCTAAAAAGAGATCGAAACATTCGGAAATTATTGTAAAGTGATAAATTTGTTATAAATATATGTGGAACAATTTGCGCTCGACTTACCATGCCGTTACTCTTATTGTCATGTTATTACACAATTTTTTTAAATAATAATGTATACAGATAGGTAAAAGTACATATAATCTTGTATATTATAAAACTTTATTATTAAATTATTAGCAAAATTTTCATCAGAGAAAACGGATTATCGAACAGATAATATTAGCTTAATTTCATATAATTTTTAACTTGCAATTAACGCAATTTATTAATTATATAGTTAATGAGCAAATTCTTATGCAAAGAACTCAAATTATGTAGGATTGATTATTCGTGGAGCAGAGAAGCATAAGAGGAACATAAGAAGATGAGTTGAAATTTCAATTATGTAGCTATGCTATCCGTTAAACATGTAATCGATTAAGCATCCATTAGACTTAATTAGATTATCATTATTATTGTGCATTGCGAAGCTGTTTGAAATTCCTTGAATTTTCATCGAACGATCTACGATCTGATGATGTGTCTTAAAGAGTAATTGGAAAAGGAAACATAATTTGTACCAATTATCAAATGCAGATTCATTGGCAAGAAACAACGTTTTTAAAATCAATTTAATGGAACAAGATCGGATCGCGTGAAAAACAACAAATCTGAATGAGAGAAATGATTGCTATGCAAACACATGCCAAATCAACTCACAGAATAGATCGTAAAGTGCAAATTCTGTAAGTAAATTTGAATAAATTATTTTAATTTTATCCAATTTATTTTTTATGAATAATGAATTATTGATTAAAAAATTCATCCTTTATGAGAAATAAAAATTAAAAAATTAAAAGAATAAAAAATATAAAGTTGAAAAATACGAATTTTCTATTTCAATTAATTGCATCTTCTCAGTTATTAATATTATCACAACAATTCATAGCAAAAGCGAAATGGATTCTTGTACATCGTCTCGTTAATTAATATTTATGATTAGTTTTAGCCTTAAAGCTGTCAAAGATTGATTAAAATTAATAATTGGGATATTTCACATATCAGCAGTGAATCCATTACATTGAGAGAACAATTATAAATTACACGTTACTGTTCGTAAACTGGTTTAAATAGTCTTTGGGAAAAAATATAATTAGAATTTTTCAGTAACAGTAATGATTAGAATTCCATTGCCTATTTAATCATGTCATGTACTTAAACTTAAAAAATTAAGTAGTAACAATGTGAAATTAGTCAGACTGTACTTTATAACAACAGAAATTAGCTATACTTTACTTTATAACAACAAATTATTCTGATTCGTACGCATATATTTATATGTTATAATTCCTTCTATTCTTTTTGAAAATTCTATGACATGTGACATGTGACTATAATTTCCTTGTTCTTAGTTCAAACAGATTTGCGTACAATATGAAAAAAGCGCGTGATGAGCTTTGCGGCTGTTGAAGATGTTGCGTCAACAATCAGTTTTACTGCTAGCGTAATAACTGGTAAATAATCCCTTTTGGCCGACTCTAGCTGTCTCACATTTCAGCAATGTATTTTTCAGTTGGCGTCGTGAATTGATTTACGTGTCTCCATAATTCATTCACGTTGTTGCACTCGTCAAAATTTTGCTATTGTAACAACTGCCAATGTACTTGTATACAAAATGAGAAGAAATTATGTACAATGATACATAAATACTAATATAAGAGGCCGACACGTAACGATACAATTATTAATGAGAGAATATTCTGGACTCACATTCAGATAAAATTATTTGTAACCTATTTACTTTGGGTTATTAATTACATATTCTTAAAAAGGTGCAATTAATAAAATTACTAAAAGCAGTGTAAAAAATTTTACTAAAAATATATATAAATATATATATATATATATATATATATTAATTTA
>NW_017259370.1:3637512-3641302 GCF_001594045.1 Atta colombica
TATATATATATATATATATATATAGTATTACCGATATATATCGAGAAAAAAAGTTTTTTTATAATTAAAAATGCATTAAGAACTATCGGATCTTCGTTAAACCTATTAACTCCTAATCAGCAATGTAATTTTCGACTTTGTAAAATTTATTGTGTGAGATTTATTGCAGCAACAAAGTGGAAATTGTGTCGCTACTCCTTTTGCGTGACATAGCAGTATAATCCGACCTCATTTAAAACCGATCGCGACCGATATTCCGGCATGTCGTTTAACGATGTAATTGCCAATGACGCCAGGGAATGTATTCGCTTGCATGCGTTTCTAATGCGCTCTAAACGACAAAGATGACGATAATGATGAAAACGAAGAATAAACGTATGACAGCAAGAAGCGAGGCAAAGACCGATGATTTCCTCTCGATTCTTCCGTCTTTTCGGGGCAACGAATTGGGTTAAATTATAAAATTCTGCGAAATGTCAGTGCGACAACGACGACATCAGATTAGCCTGGACTGACCGATTGAATGGCGTTCATCAACGTGTCAGAGTTGATAATCGTCGTCGACGCATGGCGCGTCGACATACACGGGGTGTCGCGAAAGACGACCAAGTAAAAGGAATTAAGCTTGAATTTTACAAGATAAATTCAATAACTAGGTTTTATGTAATTGAAAAGAAATGTAGAAATATAATTAGAAATTGAAGGATTCCAGTCACGCAAGATATCCTAGAAAGTATCTCATAGATACTTGTATCTCTTACAACTTTCAATATTAATTTTTAATAATAGATTTGTGCTATTTCAAATTAGAGAACTGAATTATTTTTATATCAAGTTTCGATTAAAATCTCTAAGCTAAATATTAAGCAATTTATAACTAAAATTTTTACATATTTAAAAGGATAGTTAAAAGACTTCGAGATATACAATCAATAAATCAAAAGACAATAACAATATAATTGATAGGATACAAAATAAATTGTTTCATTATAAATTATACGACCTGTCCGAAACACCGGATAGTTTTATTAATAATATGTATATGTTTCAGTTTGAAATTGAAACTTTTCTCAGCGAATAAAACCGAAGTAAATTGAGAAATATACATATCACTCTGATTATAAATTTTGGATCGATTTTGTTTATTAACTTTGCATCCGGAAAAAAAATTCCTAATTTCGAAGTGAAGCATACGTTTATTGTTAATAAAGCCATCCTGCCAGTTCACTGATGAATCAATTAATTGAAAAAATTCGTTGTTTGCATCTCGTCAACTGCGTATTAATTCTTATTAACTATTTTTTACTTATGAATCATACATTTGTTTCGCATAGCTTCGATTAGACACGGGTCGGTTTTCACTAGAATGGCGTCGTGTACGTTTTATCGCGTACTTCGTCATATCTTAGGAGATATATGACACTAAAGATTAAAGTAACGCGCATTTTGCGACATTAATAGCCTGTCGTAAGTGAAATTGCATTAACAATCATAAATATTCATCATAAAATATCACAAGGCTCCAATTGCATTTGATCTGAGACTGCAAAACGAACAAGCGTTTCCTATCTGTAGAGGTACCAGAAAGCGAATTACTGTACTGCGTTTCATGGGCAAGGTCGTGTCGATCGTAAGAATTCTATCGAGCTCGTTGTTGAGTCATTGTATTCATCTTAACATTTATTTCTTACGTTGAACTTGGAATTAGGCGAAAAAAATAATAATCTCTTAATCTATCCTTCAAAAACAAAGAGAATAAAAATACTACAGTTTTTGCCGAAAAATAAAACTTAGAAAAATTAGAATATTATAAATATAATTCGAATATAATTAGAAAGTATTATAAAATAAAATGCGTGCGTTTTAAAATACATTAAATATGAATAAATCTATTTTGATATCATAAAAGCTATATATTTTACGGAATATATTTTATAAGAGAATATTTTTCAATTAAAATTTCAATTTAATTACATAACAATTAAAAACAGGAATTTATATGTTACTTTTAGAAATTTATACAAGAGAATTTATAAAAAATAATCTTCTTGTTTTCAAATAGTTTTTAATAATCCAGCCAGATAGCAAGATGTCATTATTTGTTGTTATTTTAACGATATTAAAATAATATTTTTTATCTTTAGACTTTAATCCTTTTAATGTTGGTCAATCATCAGTTTAATTAACGATTCAATTAGAATCGACAATTTGCTACCTAACCAGAACTATGTCTCTAAATGTCTGTCTCTTAATTTCTTTTAATATTTCTGAAAATTGAGGACTTCTAGAACATCTCGTACGTAGGTACACGGAAAGAATGATTTTACTGAAATCTAAAAATTTAGCTAAATACAAATCTGAAAATAATTTGGCTCATCAAAATAATTTATGTCGGAAACTCAAGCATGATGAGCAATGCTGTAAAAAATTCTAATATTCTAGCAACCTGAGATAGCGATTCTAGATAATTATTTTATTAATCCAACAAAATTTTCAATCTATATCTAACTTTTTAGGTATTTCTATTTTTAAATACTTTAGCAAAATTGTCTTTTCCGTAGAGATAAGTCATTTTGAATTTTAATTGGCAGACTTTTTTATTTCAACGCATAAGATATCGAGATTTTAGAGGCTATTTCCTATTTAGGTCGCTTTTTACATACACTTTTTTATCCGATAATTCAACTGAAATGATAAAATAACGAATAAAAACCATCAAAATGAATTGAAATGACATTCTCTGCAGACTGCGTAGTAAAATTTTTGCGTTGATGAAATCGTGACAAAAGATGAAATTTGTAAAAGGATCCAATATATTAAATAAAGGAAACTTAAATAAAATTCTCTATATTTGTCATAACTTAAAAAGAGAAATTAAACAAATATATGTGTACATTGCACGTTTTTTAAAATTCAATTTAAAGTTTAATATTTATTCGCGATATCGAGATTATATTTAAAAAAAAAAAAATTATTTATCACACATATTTTCATTTTATGCACAGTTTTTCTCTCAAAAATTTCATTCATTATACATTATATTTAATAAATCTTTTTTTTACGAAAAACGAATTTATATATACCGTGACTATAATTTTTTAAACATTTATAACAGTCACGCTTTGCAAACTAATTGTAAATAGAAAAACTGTAATGTTTTTTTTAAAAGAATTCACCACAGAGTCATCAAAAACAAGTTTCTTGTCGTTCATAAAACAATCGATTCGACTTCGAAGTAAGAACGATTCTACGAAATTATGTTCGTCCCAAAAGCAAATTTACACGAGTAGTCGAAGTTAATTGCTGTTAAATTATGATTATCATAATTTATTCGTTAATAATCTGTTACACGCGTTATGCATTGAATACCGCAAGACTTTAATCCTTTCAACATTGGATAAACAATGGGACATACGTATTTCATCACAGACAAATACTGTTTCTCACGAAGACTTTGCTTGAAATTTGTTCAAAGACTTATTTTAGCACGATAATACAAATATTTGTTATATACAATCAGTTGACGTGTATTGTTACGTACACGTTTGAAATTACGTCACGCGTCATAATTGTTAATTTTTTCTTATAAGCTTTGCTGTTTAAATGTATTTAATTTTGTCAATGTGTGCTTTTGCTAAATACATCCTATATCCAAATCATATACCTAATATAATGATAAAGTATACTTTTGATAAAAAAATTATATATCAATATTATGTATATAATAAATTTATAATTATATTAATTTATTTATACGATGTGTATAATTTATAAAAGTATAAGTAATATT
>NW_017259370.1:3641402-3643493 GCF_001594045.1 Atta colombica
TATAAACTAAATTTCTTGAGTCTTAAAATCGATATTTCATTAAATTACATTCGTAGATGAATGCATTGCAAGTATATTATATTAAAGAAGTATAAAATTGTAAAGTTATTGATAGAGAGAAGAATTGCATCAGGACAAGAATGGAATGGTGAGTAAATTAGAATGCTACTAAGTAACTTTTATTGAGAGCTGAATTAAAGAATATCATTGATTATTCAGGCCAGTATTTTATAAACTGATTTGGGAATGCAATTTCTCAGGGCCACCTTCGTTTTATGATCTCATGAGCGCTGCTTTATTAATGCGGCAACGCGAGTGTTGATCGCATTGTTCGCCACGTTATTCGTTTTGCCTTCTATCGATCGACACGCGTGCATGATCATATAATCCGCTACGATAATTCAGAATTTCCCATTCAAAAGTCTTTTATTGCGCGACGCAAAACTGTGACGTCGAAAAATCGAAAATTCAAAAACTAAGATTTTACGAGTTTACGACTTCTCATTATGAAATTATGACTTCTCATTATGATATTTTAATATACGAGGTGTACTAGAACAGACAGAGGCAGAATATCAAGGGGCAGCGTTGTCCCTTGAGAAGCTTAAAATGATTTTCCATTAATAAAGAGATGTCAAGAAGAGGTGAGTCATGATGAGGAAAGGTCATCAATTTCCATAATCTTTTACATTTCAATTTTTACTTACTGCTTAAGCCTTGGATTATTTAAATCTCATTTAAAAGCTTATGTGAAAACAATAATTAATAATAAATTAAATTATAATTCTCAAGTACAAAAAGATAAAAAAAAGAACTTCAATTAGATGGAATTCATACATGAAATTAATATACATACATTAATATTCTTCTATATTCAAAATTATTAACATCCTATGAAAATTGTCATTAATTCTATGCAAATTAAAAAAATTCGTTAGAAATATTCTACATTTATTATATTATATACATTCTATTTTTTATTAAAGTATAATCCAATTCAGATTCCTAATGCGTCAACAAATGTTACCTTCAAATTTTACACTCCTCGCATTTAATCGAATCACTTTGCAACATTTTGACCCTTATTATGCAATACGAGAGTAAGTGCGGAAAATGCTATGTGATATTGCGTCATCTCATGTAACCAGAGAAACGCCAGGGGAGATTCTGGAGCACGCGATACCTTCCGTTCAATCGAAACACGATTCGTTTCAAAAATATCCACGCTTCGTTGCATGTGTCAGTAACATTGAGCGTGAATGAGGTGAAATCGATTTGCTTGATCCTTCGTCGCTTATGAGATTAGATATTACATTATGAATGTGTTAACGCAGTGAGAGCAAAATAATTGTTGCCAGACAAAGTAATTGTTGCGTACAAATATTTATGTAACACATACATACATGTTTTTTTAAATATATGATTTTATATATTATATATATATATCTAATTATTTATTATCTCAATAGCCATGAGTAAATGTCAATGTAACAATTATATATAAAAATAATAAAATCAATTTGTTATTTAGCTTTTAAATTTATTTAATATAAAATAAATAATTTTTTCTTTCTTGCAATAAATACTTATCATAAAATTCTAACGTTTCGTTACTTCACTCAATTTTACAACTTTCTTCACAAATTCATACAAAGTATATTATTAAATTCTATGGGTTCCATTTGATTAACTTTTTGATTTTCTCTGATTCTTTAAACAATGCTTGAGGAAGTGTTATTTATTTAACCATAAAAATTTATGTAGAAATATTTCTTAAGTATATATTACCTTTCTTCTTCCTTTCTCTGAATATTGTACTGAAATAGCACAAGCTCTCTTGTGTATAACAGAAATATCATGCCTTCAGAGTTAAATGTTAAATTAGACTACTTGATTCTCATCTGGTAAATCATATGAATAAAATTCACGTGATTAGAGTGACCTGGCATTAAGTAGTGTCGCGACCAGATGCAGACCAATGACTTTTCTTCTGACGTATACATATATATATTCAGAGTATATAATAATAAATGTATAGAATATTTTAATGAATTTTTAATTTGTGTGTAGAAATAATAACAATTTTTATAG
>NW_017259370.1:3643593-3645109 GCF_001594045.1 Atta colombica
TGTATAGAATATATATTTTTGTTTTGTATCATTTTTTTTCTTTTCAATAATATGCACTGAATCTCGCCCACATATATTACAAGCTTATTTTTAACAATTCAAAATGAACATGGCATGTTAAAGTAGTCATAAATAGACGGACACAAGAAGTAGACAGATTTCTCTACGAACTCAAATCGATGAGAGAGAGAGAGAGAGAGAGAGAGAGAGAGAGAGAGAGAGAGAGAGAGAGGGAGGGAGGAAATGGCAATGAGAGGAGCCGCGACGTTTCGTTTAAGCCAATCATTTCGCACGCAAACTCATGCACGAGCCGCTTTTCATCAATGAATCCACGCTAAAGTAACGTGCGACAACACTCTATATTTCTCGTTAAGAGAAAAAATCTAAACAAAACTTGTCTATAATAGGTACAGTCGGAAGCGAAACTTCTTTTAATACGAGATGCTAAATA
Organism: Atta colombica; assembly: GCF_001594045.1. Classification (NCBI taxonomy): domain Eukaryota; kingdom Metazoa; phylum Arthropoda; class Insecta; order Hymenoptera; family Formicidae; genus Atta; species Atta colombica. Next base: position 3,644,045 of record NW_017259370.1, read on the forward strand.
GAATGCTAAACTATCATAATACTCGCGATATGTATTTTATAGAACTTACGATAATAACAAATTCTTACCTTTGGTAAATGGATTGTAAAACTATGTTTTTACACTCAATCATTTATTTCATAGAAATTATAACAAAAGTTTATTGCGTTCTACACATTAACTTTAAAAATTATCGTGAACATTTGTTAATCTTTGAATAAAGCATCTTAAAATTTTTTACATGTATTTGCGTCAATTGTTTTTGTAATCATTGTTTATATATCAATGTATTTTATAAAATATTATAAATAGAGTCACATGTTTACTTATTTTCAATAGGTAACGAAATCCTCTAAAAGACATTATTAAAGTTAATATGAGGCAGACGTTATATATAAAATGTTAATCTTTTTATAACGTTTAGAAAATTCTAATTTCTGATTTTATTTATTAAAACTGGATATAAAAAATTTTGTATAACTTCCCTTTTAAAAATGTAATATTGCAATACATTTTAGTGTCATTTTCTTAGTATTTTATTTCTCGAAGTAAAGATTGGTTTGTAAACGTTGATAAAACACGTGCATCGTTTGAGATTAGTTCAATAATATTCGCAATAATTTGTTGATATTTAGATGAGTCACGGTCCGTAATGAAAATTGAGAAATGTAGGCAGGAATTAAAGTACATTAACGTTATCGGGAAAACACTTGTTTCGACGTGTAGGAAAAAAGAGAATGTGACATCGCAAATCTATTCTTGGCGTATAAGAGGTCATGCACATAAAGTAAGTCTTCACGCCATAATAAAGTAGAATAAACTTGCGAAACTTATTATAGAGAAGCAATTCTAAACAAAATCGATATCTCTACTATTATCTTCATCGGTTTTTTTTTATCAATTAAAAAAGAACAATGCGAAAGATAATGAATGAGAGAGAGAGAGAGAGAGAGAGAGAGAGAGAGAGAGAGAGAGAGAGAGAGGAAAAATAAGAATATGCAAATTTAGTATACTTTAATTAGAGAATTTTATATATATAATTCTATTATAAAACATAATTCTAAAACTAGATATATATACATATAT
>NW_017259370.1:3645209-3645436 GCF_001594045.1 Atta colombica
AAATTATTTTTTATTTGTCTTAAGGTATCTCTATATAAATTGCAAATTGCAAAACATAATTTGTAAATGCAGAATAAAGGTTTGCATTTGTTTTTTCATTGTGATTAATTTTCATCATCTGCGTGCAGTGGTCGTCATTCTGCATTAGCATTTGCGAACTACGTTTTGTGAATTACAATACATAGAGACATTCTTATAATTTTTATTAAATTTTCTATGTATATATA
>NW_017259370.1:3645601-3648401 GCF_001594045.1 Atta colombica
CGAAAATATTATTATTTCACGTATGCAAGTATCTATAAATTTATTATAGTATTTATTAAAATGTACAATATTGTATAAAAAATAAAATTATGTAACTGTAATTATTATCGATAAATTTTACATACCAAAGGACATGTGTATATAAAACTATAAGCACACTACAGTAGATATGAATGGATGAAATGAAACTCGATAGTATCATAATCGCTTCAATGACAATTAATCATTAGCGGCTCACAACGATTCAAGTGGGTACTTGACTTTATCGTGCGTTAAGCATTTGCAACAATTACACATCAACAGTCGTGAGAAAGTAGTTGATATCCAACATGAAGATCGTTATCGAGTTTGAAAGTATCCGATACTTTCAAAGTAGAAGCTCGCGCCCGATCTCGAGTTATCGTAGAATCGATTGCCCTCTTCCATTTCCGTCTGGCTATAACGCGTTGTTTTCACTTAACTATAATCGTAGCTTTTGACTTGTAATTTGACTTGTAATCTATACTTATGTTATAATGTTATATATTGTGATTGATCAAATGGAAATTAATAAGATAGTTTTATTATCTTGTTAATTACAAATATTAACAAGATTTTTAAGGTCTTTCTAATCACAAACATTATTAAAAAATGAAATAATTCCTTATCCAAAGTTTATCGCGTTTTTTATATTTTTTGCGAACTTATTGATACCGATATTATGGCTTATCCAATGATCTAAAATCTCGTATCACTTTCGTAGAAAAGGAAATATATGACATTTGAATAACGTCAAATCATTTATCATCATGATGTTGCTAAAGAGTTAAACAGAGAGTAGTAGTCGTAGATGGTCACAGAAGAATATCTTTCATCTTAGACAGTCGATCATAAAATGTATTTTGAGATGTAGCGACTCTTCTATTTAGTATTTAGGATAAGAATTATTATTTTACATATGTTTATATATGTACATAATTATATATATTTATATATATATTTACATAATAATCTTATAAATAATCTATTTATTATAAATCTATTCATTAATAATTTAAATAAAACAAAATGAGAATAATGTTAAAAGCAAATTTAATTTTGCCATGCGATTAAAATTAATGCAATTAATTTTTAAAAAACTTTATTTATAATCAATGAATTCCTATTAACAAAAAATTTCATTAAATATAATTTCATAAAATAAATAAAAGACATCACCATTTTTTATTAATAAATGACAAACTCATTATAATCGATGACATTTCAGTTTTAATTATAATTGTTTAATTATAATTTTTTATTATATTATTATTATCGTTGATATTCAAATTGTTGTCGGTTATTGGTGGTCTTAAATTTTATTGAGCATGTCCTCAGCTAACAATAAAATGGAATTCAAGCGCAGGATTACGCAATGTGTGGTTTCACGCAGTGCCACATCTATAAAAATGATTGACGCGAATTCATCAAGGCACACTCAGCAAAACTCGTTTTTCATTGACAAAGAGAATAAGAGACTTGACGGCGAGACATTTATAATTAACAAACATTTCACGACTTGAGCGATTGGGAAAGTAACCAGTGGATACACATCTTCTTGGCATACTATGCTCGACCACGAGGACGCGACCAACAGGTTTTTCGTAGCTAACCTATTCGAATGCATGCGTGACGCGAAACACTCGTTGCCTTCAATTGTGGGTACACCGGGTGTCTCGAAATTATTTATATCCCGCCAAGTAGCTAAAGGCTACGAAAAAGAAAGTTTTCTCTTTGAATTCTTCTTGTTATTGTTATAAATTCAGTCATAGTCTTTATCATTTTGACAGAAATCTAACACTGTCCAATTTATTACTAAAAGATAATAAATTAATTGCTTATTTGGAGTACTAAAAGCTCTGAACAACAATCCTTTTAATATTTGAAATAAGAAATTAATTATTGTCTTTCAATATTAAATCGATCAGTGTTAGATTTTTATAAGGACAGAGTCTTTATTAGAGTCTTTATTACTTCCAATAGTTTTCTCTTATAAAAAAAATATTAAATCATAAACACCTCTTCATAAAAAAAAAATCAAATATTTCTGTCTTTCAGAAGACAATCGCATTAAACTCTCAATTTTTTTCATTTTTATAAAGATATATCGTTTATGCGAAGATCTAGTTTTTCATCGATTACGCCCTGAAAAGAAACGTCTTTGGAATGTTCACATGTTTCTCACCGGCCTTCAACTATTCCTCATGTTTCATAATTAATACGAGTACGTCTAATGCCTTTTAATATTAGTTGCAACCATGAAACGTCATCGATACTCAATATCAACGTCAGCAGCGTTGATAGGAATTGTTTACTTTGCGCTTGAGATGTTCGAACTAGTGAGAAAATATAGATACTCTTAAATGGTAGAGCTATTTTTTAATTAAATTTTTTTCTTCCTTCTTGTAACTCCTCAAAAGTGCAAGCGCACTTTCCTTCCCCTCCTTCCATTGCACTAATAGATCAGATTATTATGTTTGCAGAATGACGTCAGTGCGTATGATAAGCAGTACATTTAGAATACGTATATACACATACATATATAGTTTGAGATAATATTGTTTTCATCGAGATAAATCCTTCTAAGATATTCTAGACCTAATAAAATATTCTTGTAAAGATATTTTCGTTTCCCAGCGCTATTTTTAGCTAAAGGAAGCAAACTCAGCCACGCGATTGTTATCGGTTTTTATACGGATGTTTGCTGTTTTATTTGCTTTGTTCATTTCATTATATTTTGTCAATAAAGAAATACTTCGGTTTTATATATATATATATATAT
>NW_017259370.1:3648501-3658874 GCF_001594045.1 Atta colombica
AATTATTAATAAATTTATTTATTTAAAATTGTATAAGAGTGAAAGTACAGCGCGACAGTTGATGCAATTTAACAATCAATAAAAATTATATTTAGATTTATTTTATTGTTTGAACATTCGGCTTCAGTGAAATTACACTGTAACGAACAATAAAGTAAATCTAAATAAATAAAAACTTTCTATTGATTGTTAAATTGCGCATCAATTATCGCTACACTCTTATCAGTTCATTCGCGATTTTAATTTTTCGAGAATCCTGTATAATCTTTTAAATTTATTTACATATTATACTAAAAAAAAGTCTAATCGCATTAATTGAAATTTCAAGAAGGAATGGTAGATTCAATCATAAAAATACAGATTCAATTATAAAAGACATTTATTATTAAATCTATCAAACATTCTAGTTGAGATAATCAGAAATTCAATTATGATAATCAAAATTCTGGTCAATATGATGATTTTGTTCATACTTGTTAGTACAACCAGGACATATTTTTCAGAGAATTAATAATAAATTTATAATAAATTTATGTCAGCCAGAAAAAAATTAGATAATTTTTAATAATAATGTATCAAATGCTCGCATTATTCCATTAATAATTTTGTTAAACTATTTTTATCTGAAATCGAGAGGCACTATAAAAGCCTAAGGTTGTAAGTAGAAATCAGATATTACATAAACGATAATTAACTATTAAGCGATACTTTATTTAAATATTCATTTTCTATTAATATCTAAAGTTGATTTCTCTAATACTGATTAATTTGTAACAGAAATTTTTTCTTTGCTTTTCTTTCAGAACATTTTATCGAACCGTCATGTGCGGACGGAGATTATTTAATAGATAATCGCATTAGAAATTTTATTACTCTTAAGCGGTTTTTTTTTCTGAAAGATTAATGCGATTACGTAATGAGAAGCGCGCCAGTTGTTTTCATTGCAAACAAACAAACGTGGGCGTATCGCGTGTATACCGGCGAGATACGAGACTGTTAATCGCGATTAGTTTGAGGCACAATGATCTCGCTTTTTAAGGAATTTGAGATAATTACTCATTAATTCAATTAATTTTTTTCACGAGACCGTTTTTGTATCGAAATCTTCAAATTCTCTCTCAGGACGAAAAAAATATAAAAACTCAGTGAATAATAAGTTCAACAAAACTAAAACTCTACTTCTTATGTATCAAGAGAAATCTGATCACAGGCTTGTCCACGAAGATGAGAAAATAGATGAAGGGAATAACAATAAAATAAATGAAAGGAAAATTTAATGAAAGTCCATTTTAAGAATTTTCATCTTCACACAAGGACAGATATATTAATTAACTGATTTGAACTTTCGATTATGTTAAAACGACTTTCTATTATGTTAAAAAATGGAATTGCAGAGCCAGATAAATCAACGATTACAACGACGATCTAATGCGACCGGCATCCCTATCATCACACAGACAAGGAGGGTTGCTCCAGCAATTACGCGCTTACCTCGTTTGAGGGGCGCGACATGCATGACTCTTGGAGGGACCGATAAGAAGGGCGGATCGTGAGACCGCCTCTCATGACACCACGCCGCTACTTTTCAGTGCAACCACCGCCGTTCGCTCCTTACAGCTGCTGTCTTCGCGTCCTTCGTCGTTCTCGCACCCCTTCTTCTTCTACCTCCCCGTCGACCTCTGCCCTTCTACTTCCGGGACCGATCCCTGTCCTCTCCTCTCGTCGCTCTTCTCAGCGTGTACTCACTCCTTTTTCCCTGTCGCGTACTATCTTTGTTCTCTCGTAAACTCTCCTCTCGTTTCTCGCTCGTTCTCGCAACGATGCTGTTCAATCGGTTCGCCGAATTTACTTATTCGCTCTACAAGTCTCCTCTCTTCCGGCTCTCTCTCTCTCTCTCTCTCTCTCTCTTTTTAATCGCCTGTCGCTGATGTCTCTGTCAGAATAATATTCCACGACGCTCCCTCAACGAACTTTCGCGCTTTACTGGGCGTTCGTCGGAGTCGTCGGAGGCGAGGTCTATCAAAGCCACTGCTATCGAGGGTCGAGGGAGTGGAGAGACGCGAGGGCAAAGCATGAACCGGCGCGGTACGGCGCGGCGCAGCCCGGCGCGGCGCGACGAGACGCGCGCGTCGGAGAATTCGCTCGATACCGACAACGAAGCGACGCCACCGTGAATCCTTACTCCAGAATGGTGCGTAGCATCCATTGGTTATCCCTCGCTCATCACGCGACTCCTGCGTGCGGCAGCCACGCAGGACGTCTGATCGTCGGCACTTAATTTCAATGCCACTATTGCCACTTTGTTGAACTCGTTTTCTGTATTCGGGGTCAGATGAATGTTTCCGTATGACCTTTGCAACAGAATCTTTATTTATCAATGTATAAATATACTATATGATAATATAAATCTATTATATTATATACTAAAAAAAAATTAACAATTTTGATGTTGATATATTCATTTTCTTATATACAGAAAGAATAGTTGTTGAAGCATTAAAAAATTTGGCTAAATATAGATTTAAATATTATTTTGTCGGATTATTAATATTAATTTAAAGTAATTATGTAAAATGGTCGAGTTGGTTATGAGAATAAAATTTTTTGCAGTATTACGCAATATCATGCTTGAATTTTTGACTGAATAATTATTTTAATGATCCACTAAATATATACTTTTTCAGATGTTATCTAACTAAATTTTTTAATAAATAACAAAATTATTTTTTCTGTATACAGTACAATGCATTTATTTAAGAATGTTGTGCAGTCGAATAGTTTTAATAAATATTTAGGCTGATATTTACAGTCGACATTCTTAAGTAATGTTTTTATCATGGTGATTGATTTATGACGTGTCAAGACTGCACTTGAGTTAATTATAAATATAAAAAGCGATTGTGAATACTAATCTTAATCTTAGAATATTAAATCTCAGAATCGATCTAAATTAAAATCATCACAAGTATTAAAATTCTTAAATTTTATATAGCATTATTATTGTTTGTACATGTTTGAATTTTGCGATTTATATGCATTATTATTTAAAAGAAATTTTTTAGAAATCTATTATGTTTTTATTGGTAAATTGTAGAAAAGATAATAAATGTGATTACAAATTCATTATACTCATTATAAAAAATATTTTAAAAATTATTTTAAATGCAGCTATTTTATCTCTTCATCAGTGCAGTCGATGCAGTCTTCTTGATTGATCTGCTATAATATATAAATAATATTAACAAATATGATCACTCGTTTCATATGTTTTGATCGATGATCGAATTACTTCTATTAGTTATTGTCTTCTTGTAGTAGTCTTTTTCTCATTTTTAAGGATTTAAGGACCAGGTTTACTTCTTTATTCCGTGGGAATCCTGCTTTCTAAGGAATTAAATTAATTTATTTCGTCAATTTGGAAAACGTCGCGTATGAACGCTACATGTACATATGCATATATATACTATGTGTACAAATGTATACATATAAATATATAAATGTGCGTTATTTGTATTATGTATCATTATATAGTACATATTATCGGCCGTTTCCTCTCTATCTTCCTTTCTCGTGAAAAGATCCTAGGCCAGAAAATGCATTATTTGGTTCATAGAAAACAACAATACGCGACATACATTCGGAAAAATTGTACAACAATTGTTTATCAATACATATGTATACATATATATAGTTGTTAACAAGTAAATAACATGAAAAAAAGGCGGAATGTTTTAATATGCGCTGATAAAGTTGCGATAGACGATGGTGGCAAGCACCCCAAGGGCAATTGGAATCAACCAGGACCACCAAGAACTGCAATTGCCAATCATCACATCACGATGCAGTATCGACTATTTACACATGACGATTCATATTTACACATGATACTTAAAAAAGAAACAGGTTTTCTGCTTGTATTTAAATACAGATAGTATGAACACGTTGATATTTGATTTTATTCATGCAGGTGTTAAAAATTAGTAAACTGATTTTGTCTATACTTAATATATATTTAGCAAACTTAAAATTTTTTTTTAACAAGAAGAAAGAACGTTAATATGCTATTAAGACCTACTTAGAGCTACAAGCTTTGAGTATGCTTAAGTATTTAATTGATCAATTGGTAGAATTTTACTAATTGAACAATCAGGAGATGCATTTGATGCATTTATAGCATATTTTCAATTATATCAAAACATTAAAATTTCAGGAAATTACAGAAAATAAGAGCTGTTTTCAAACTTAATTAATTCAACTTTTTAACATATTGTATAATATTAGCATTGTAAATAAAGCATTAGCGTTGCTAAAATTACTTTTAAAACGTAGAATTGATTAAATAAGAAAGTTCTTGGGAGTTAGATAATGAATAAGCTCAATACAAATTTACTGATAAACTCTTGTTATTATAATACATTTGCACATTACAAAAATATCTGAATAAAATAACATCAGATAAAGTATCGTTATATTATGATTAGACACTGATTTTACAAGATACCCTTACCTTGGATTTAATAACATCCGTAGTTATGAAACTAGCTAATCACAGTCATTCCATTCTTCTGAGGAACAGCTATGATTGCTAATTTCATAACTACGAATATTATTAAACCCAATTAAGCGTACCATGTAACAGAGGTCACCTTTTAAATAAAAAAGATTTCCATTTTCCAGTATTCATACCATCTGTGTAATAATCAAAATTAAAGAAAGTTAAGAAGAAAAGAGTTAATTGAAAAATTTAGGAACATTTGTGAAAGATAGTGTCAAAGAAAATAGATTTCTAGAACAGCAAAAAATATTCTGAAATATTAAAATGTGAAGATATAATAGAATTGTGAGAATGTTAGAATCATCAAGTCTTTAAAATAGTACGATAGAAAAATGAGAATAAGATCATACCTAGAGCTGTCTTCATTTCCATTAGACCAGTCCCTTGTTTTCTTTTCAGAATCATCTGTTCTATCTACCTAAAAGGCATACCAATAATAAAGAAATACAAGAATAATGTAAAATGCAGCTTGTGAAATCAGCTCTTACTTCTACCAACTCTCCAATTTTATATGATTCCATCATTTGCCTAGCATCAGTTGAATGTCCAATATCTTCGAAAGCTTCTGTAGCATCTTGTCCGTTTTGTTCCAGGAGTACCTCCTCACCACCAGGATGCTATTAAAAAAAATTAACATATCAGAATAGTTTTAATAAAAACTGTATATTTAAAAAATATTATATAAATATTTCAGTAAACAAAAATAAAGATTCAAATTGAATTCAACAAAGATCAGTATCAAAGTTTTTTTGTGAGAAGAAAAACTGCAACCTCATTGAGAAACGAGGTGACATTGTAGACATTATTATGAATGATGATCCATGTATCTTTGGAAGTTTCAGTATGCTTCTCCACTTCTGCCCGCGTGAAGAGTTTGCCAGTTGAAGTAGCGGTGGCGGTGTCGTCTTTAAGATCCTTAGTTGCCATCTCAATTAGCGTGTCTTTAGCTTTCCTTTGCTGATGAGATTCGAGATCACTATCTTTTAACAAACGACTTATGTCGATTGACTCAGCGTTTTTTCTCTTAATTCGTCACCGATGTTCCCGTCAGAGCATCAATTGTGGCACGACTAGTAACGTTCACGAAATAATTCAACAAGTTGAATTTTGGTCACGATGTAATCAGTATTTTTGATAGATCTTGATAATTTTGAATTATCATCAGTTATTGATGTTTAACTTAATTCCTGATTCCTGAAAGAATAAAGAGAAATGTGTATGATTTTTCAAGCTATTCCGGATTAATTTGCGAAAGCGCCGTATGAGGGCAACGCGATCATGGTCGAATGCAGAGATGCCAACTGTCAAGAACTTAAAGAATTTCACCAACGTCAGTTACTTAATCGACTGTTAACTGACCAATCGCATTTACTGTTTAGTGGAATTGACCAATTATGGTTGTTAATCAATTCTGATTAAGATTAATCGACGTTGGTTTTATATATATATATATCATCGCATATATATATAGATGAAGCATTCTCATGCTTTTCAGTGGGGTTGAAGCCGGAAATTGATAGTTTATGTGGCGTTTTAGGACCCGTGCTATTTCACTCTATCATACTGTTCTCTCATCAAAGTAGAAAGAGACATCACGGTTTTAAACGCTATATAAACCGTCAATTTCCTTCAAGCTACGAGCAGAATGTTTGGTCTATATATATATATATATATGTCGTTGGTACAGATCTATCACATTGCTTGCAGTGCTTATATTTTTTACGTCTTAACTCTTTTCAACATCCGAATATATGAATGCGTTTTGTAGAACGCAACAGTTTTGTAAAGACTCGTGTCCATCTCGGTAGAGAAAAAATTAACAAACGTCACCATTCTTTGGTCAATTCTTTCTTCATTCGAAGTTTCGGACCGATTTTTAGCATCGAGGACACAAGGCTTTAGAAATCGGTCCGAGATCTCGAATGAAAAAAAAATTGACCAATCGCATGGTCATGTGATAAAGGTTACAGTCCACTTAACGTTTCAAACGCTACAGAGCGCTTGTCAGCATTTGTAGCACTAACATGACTGTTCCATTTGATACTTCGGAACGTGCTCCCTGCAACTCTAATTACGTCATCAATGTGTCATTGTTTTTGCTCCCGCTTCGCTCCAATGGCTCCAACTGCCTCAGAACTCGAGGACTCGGGAGGTGGGTCTGGTGGGTTGGCTGGAGCGTTCACATAGTAATTGTAGTATTTGGAACAATAATGAACCAATCGGAGCGTAGCGTTTGGAATATAACGTTCATTTGGAAGAAGCAAGTAGATCGCAGCCTAAAAGATGTCTTTATAACAATTTATGCCCGTATTCATAGTCAGACCTTGTACTTAAGGCTTCCTTAAATATAAGGCCTGACTATGAATACGAGTATTAGTCGTCTTTTAATTATCTTTTAGACTTTGTGCTCTCTCCGGGGAGACTCCGGGGAAATTAATTGAAAAACGATGACATTATCGATAATTAATAAAAATTTACTATTATATTAACATAAATATTTCGATTTATTATTAAATTCATTATTAAATTCATTATTTTTATTATACAAATGATAAATAAGTACGCTGAAAAGTTATAATTTTTTCTCTGCATTTATCATTTCATATTGATTATCAAATTCGAATGATAACATTAAAATCATAGTTTTAAATAATCGAGTATTATTATATTTTATATAGATGTTTACGAAACTAATAAATCATGGAGTTAGTATCATATTAGTTTCTTACTCTAATGCTCATTCCACTAATGTAGATTAACTTTAATCTCGATTCAACGATTTTTCTAATCTTTAAAATTAGAAAAAGACAAAGAATAAATTGAACCGAGATTAAATTAAGTTAATCTACATTGGTAGAAACAACTCGCTTAAACTCGCTTAAATTTTAACAGACACGCGAACGGCGAACTTTCATAAGCGCCATTCCATAATCGTCTTTAATAGTATCTCGGTGCTTCTGGTCATTAATTAAAATTTTATCTTTATAAAATTATCTTAATAAGAATATATTAATAAGAATTATCAACAAAAATTATATTTCATTAAATAATTAATACTATTTAACGTATAAATAATTAAACTCTCTTCTTTCGTCCTGAATCATTAAAAAAAATATATATATATATATATTTTCTTTTCTTATAATTCAGATATGGTTAGGTATGATAATTCTAAAGACCGATTCCAGTAGTTGAACTAGTATACTTTTGGAACTGAAAATGAGATAAGTATACGTGATATTTGTCAAAAGCGAGAAAGAGAGTTCCGGTCTAGAGCATGATGAAAGAAGATATTTTCCACCATGGTCTAGAACGGTCTGGAACAGACTTTAATGCAATGGAGAAACGATAATACCAGTTGTGATGCTACTACAGTTGAATACATATAGTGCAGTACAATATTATGGTATGATATACCATCGAGAGTCTGTGTTGACCTGGGAAGATTGTAAGAAAATAATAGCCGAACTTGCCGTTCTTCTAATAGCGAAGTAGAAGATCAAAGGAAAAAGAAGAAAAAGAAAAAAGAATTCGATAACATGAATCTCATCAAACGCGTCCTTATGCTTTTACTAATTTTTATAAAATTTCTCGCGTTTGCACAAGGCGAACTTATAACACTCGGTGTATTAAGTGGTGCATTAAGTGGTTTAGGTTATTATGCGTACGACAAGTACAAATGTGTGTACCAGGAATGCTGCACAGATGAATACATTCCTGCTGACTTAGATAGTAAGTGTGAATCCATAGAATTTCTTCTTATAAAAAAAATTTAGATTTATGTATTGTCATTAAATAGAATTGAAGATATTTTCAATCTAATAAGTGATTCGTATATTTATTTTTGTTAAAAGTGATTTGATGCATTTTAATATTTTCTGATGATCATTGATTATCATTAGTTTTTGTTTTAATTATTAATTTGAAATCAGAAATAATTTAATTATCAATTTTTACCAGAATATTATAATTTATTTGAATATTATAATTAATTATACAGTTTAGTTTCCGCAGCTTAAAAATCAATAAAATTAGACTTATTCGATGTGTTTTTACACACAAAAGAATTTGGCAGAAAAAAGTGCCGCTCTGCCCCACGAACTAAGATATTAAGCGTTGAAGTTGATTATTATTGAGGTTAGGAAATCTGTCAAAGACGAAATGGTCTATATATAATGTATTGTATTGTGCACATAGATTTCAACTTTTTACGCGAAGCAACTTTCTTCTCCCTTCCCTTTCCTTCTTTCTATCAAGGGGCGCACGATTCTATTCTTCTATTCTTTTTTCTATCAAATTCTTTCATGCAAAAATGCAGTAAATGCATTAAGCATAATTTTTTTGATTTTTGAACTATGGAAATTAAAGCTATATAATTACCATAATTTTTTTTATCTTATACGTATACATTTACACAGAAATATTAAAAAATTATTGAAATTATAGGATTAGAATATGCACTTACTGCTAAATTATACGGGCAACAAATTGCCCATGAAACGATCATAAATGCACTTCGGGGCCACTTGGAAAATCACAATTCGCATAAGGCGTTGGTCATGAGTTTTCATGGCACACCAGGAACAGGCAAGAACTATGTTGTGCAGATGATTGCCAAAGCTTTTTATAAAAACGGTGTTCAGAGCAACTATTTCCATTTTTTCAATGGCCGTAATGATTTTCCTCTGCAACGAAAAGTAGATGACTACCAGGTATATGCATTCAAATATGTAATTCATTATAATACAAGTAAATTAATGGACAATTTGTTTTTGTAGGAAGAATTATACAAAATTATTTTCAACGGTCTGCAACAGTGCGAGAGATCGATGTTTGTGTTCGACGAGGTGGATAAAATGCCAGAGGGTTTACTAAACGTACTGGTACCATTTCTAGACTACAACAATTATCATAAATCCACTAAGAATAGCAAATCCGTGTACCAGAACAAAGCTATTTTTATATTTCTCTCAAACACTGGCAGTACCAAAATAGTGCAGCATCTCAAAAATCTGTGGGAGAAGGGCAAGAAACGGGAGGACACAAAACTACAGGATTTTGAAACACTCGTAGCTGGTGGAGCGTTCACTGAGAAGGGTGGTTTCCATCATAGTGACACTATACAGACTAGTGTGATTGATCATTATGTGCCTTTCCTACCTCTTGAGGAAGTGCATGTTAGAAAATGTTTGGCAAGGTCTTTCACAGATCGAGGTGTCACTCCGAAAGAGGAGATGTTACAGGAGGCACTGTCGTATTTAACTTTTGGCCCTGAGCCGCTTAATCTGTATTCGATGGCAGGCTGTAAGAGGATAGAACAGAAAGTTGCTACTATTGTATATCGTAAACAATCAGAGTCCAAACCTATTGATTGAAATAATTTGAAATACTGAAATTTTTAATAAAAGTAATAATACTGATAAGACATTGTGTAAGTATTTATATAACATCTCGATAAGATCCTTTATTGATAGAATTTCTTATTGGCACACTCAGAAAAATATATGTCTAACAATTAAAAAAATAGTAAACTTAATTTTTTATACTTACAATAAAATACAATATATATATATATATATATATATATATATACTTAAAATAAAATTGGAAAAATCGTTGCAGAAGTACGTATTTCCTTATAGTCATCCAATCACTTTGTCACTTCATACTTTTCGAACTCGTCGAAAACTACACAGCTGAGAATTCTTCGAAATTGTTATTATTTGATAATGACAATTAAATGTCACAAAACTATTTTATAAAAAAATTTTTTTTCAAAAAAAAATTTTTTTTATAAATTTTCTTGTGTGTCAAAATT
>NW_017259370.1:3658974-3668883 GCF_001594045.1 Atta colombica
ATTACATTTTATATAAATATATACAATATTATAAAAATTAATTAATAGATCTGTAGGATATTATCAAGAATCATAACATCAAATATTTATTGCAAAATAAATTGATTCTTCGATACATAGTTAACAACTCGAAATGAATATAATTTATGAAAATTTACGTTGCATAGTTAACGATCTTATTCTATAATGAGAAATTGCTCTCTTTGTTCTCTAATTACCGAACACCCTGTATACAATTTGTGTACGCGTTTGTTCGTAATTTAAATATAACTAGAAATACTTTTTATTAATTGTACGGATAGGATTATGTACAATTAATATCTGGCAATTGACTCTGAAATTTAATCATAAAGAAAAAAGTTGTCGGCAAGATACAGATCGCCATAGAATATGCCCATAAAAAATGAAAAAAAGAGGATCGATAGCAGATACATCTTTTAAACGAAAAATTTTCACTTTTTGTTAGATTTGAAATGGAGAACTATGCATCTATAAAGACGTTAATTCTTTGGTATAATGTCTTTCTTTTCTTTTAATTTCTTTTAAGAAAAATTTAATTCTCAAAGAAAACAAACCAGTTCCTATCTTTTTAGGGCATTTTGTAGGCACTTATAATTTTTTTCTAAATCACGCATTTTCGGACAAACAACTTTAGTCTTTATGATATCATCGCCTAACGATAATCAGGAATGCCGTATCGCAGTAAAATATATATATAAAATATACATATATATATATATATTTACGCAATTATCCTTATAGTTCTATACACGTAGCTAACAATATTTTTCTAAGTAGTCTAAGTGAAGCGCCAGACATACATCGACATTATGCGTTCGGATCTTATTAAACACAATAGAACAGTAGCATCACCCAAAGAAAGGTTTTTTTTCAATTCAAAGAAATGTTTTTTTGCGATTAAAGAAAAAATTTCTTTAATTTAAACATTATTTTTTTAATCAAATAAAATTTAAAGAAATTATGTTCATCAAAGAAACTTTCTTTAACTAGCAAAGAAACATTTTTTTTAAATTGAGAACCTTTCTCTCAGTGATTGAAGTTGTGCGTGCGCTATGCAAGTTGTGCACATATTTATCTATTTTTTTATACAACGCAAAAATGCCTCGTGAATAAACCCGTCTTCTTATCCTTTTCTACTGAGGTACGCGTCGATATCATGATTGCAATGTAAAATGATTACCACGATGTTTATCAGCCATCGAATGGTCAACAAATTAGATAGTTGCATATAAAATTTCGGTTTTATAGTTCCAAAAAAGATATAAAAAAATTATAATAATATGATTTAAATCATGTCCAAACCTTGTATATTGTAGCATTTTATTTTTTACGTTTTACCTTCACTTTAATATTCTTCATATTGTTCAATTAATAGTTAACCAGAAGATCGATGTATCTCTTTTTGAATATAAAATTTTTATCATAAACGTCATATGATTAAAAAAAATATCAAATAATATACGTATCTACAGAAATACTTTAGAAATTTTTACCAATTTATATAAAACTTGATAATTTAAATTTACATAAGAAGGATGCAACTGTAAAGAACTGTGTCAATATTTTCAAAATATATAATAATCGATGGTCACATATAAAAGACATCTAATCGGGAACTTTGAAATCCGACATTATATGCACCGATATAATAATTAATTCATTCTTAATAATCCTATTCCTCCTCCACGTACTCTTTTGGAAAAAATCCTATTTGATCACCTATTTTACCTTTCCACCATCCTTTGGCATCACCTTCCTTGCTTAAAACCACGACTCGACAACCACGTCGTAAGCTTAATTGATTGCGTTCGCAGCCACGGAAGTCGAACAATGCCTTGGCCAAGACACGCCGGTAGGGCCATAATAGACGTTGATCTAATTTCTCGAAGTTCTCTGAGAGTGATGCCCGCTCGTAATATTCAACCAATTCAACAACGCTCTTGAAAAATCGGGACTCGCTGAGATAGTACAGATCCGCTCCGTCCACGTCACGTTTGAATACTCGAATATGTTTTACCGCTCCTTCCGCTCTGAAAAAATATAATATTTAATGAAAGACTTCAGAAAATTTAAGTAAAAGAAAGAATTAGAAAAAAAAAACGTTTAACTTTAAATATTTTTTATTTCATAGTGTTATTTCATTGTGTTCGACAGAAAAATTATACGTTTCGGCTTTATTCAAGCCATATTCAGCGATATATTTCAATAATGGAAAGTTGTATTGTAAATAATTTGCCTGATAGATATTCGGAATATATCTATTAATGCGGAAATAATTGTATATCACTGAAGGTTTGAAACCAAAATGTATGATTTTTCTATTGGACACAATTATGAAGTAAATATATCCTTTATTGAAAACTTTTGCATTTTTTGCTAATTACCGCGCTGTTACTCTCAATTGTTCTTTAATCTGTTTATTTTAAATATCAAAGGGGAAAGTCATTTATAAATGTTTTTTTCTAAATATCTATTTTGATACAATTTATATATTTAAAATATTCAATCAATATCAAAATTCAATGACACAATTATATATAAATGATCTAATTATATATTGCTTATTATCAAGTATAATATAGAAACGAATATGTATAAAAATTAAAGTTAAATTTTCCTAAAACAAAGAAATTTTCATTCAAGAAATTTTCGTTCAAGCTTACTTGATACTAAGGGCATAATTAGTTTCATGTTTGAGACGTGGTTGTCCAGTAGGACGAACGCGCAACATGTAAGTGCCATCGTCGCGGGATTCCAATTTATTGGAAGCTGCATCTCTGCCCATCTCCCCGACGAACCATAATTTCGCGGCGAGCGCACGTTCGCAAGGTAGTGGCGGTGGCGGAGTCGGTGACGTCGGTGTAGGCATACAACGACCTGAATGTGCGATACATTGCTTGTGCACGGCAAGGCGACATGTCTCGCATTTGTAGCCCTATATGATACAACACTCGATTAAAATTGTGATTTGGATTTTCTGATATTTTGAGAGAGATCAAGAAATAAAATTGCAAATTTGGAAAACGTATAAATTATTGATTTATACATTGCATATTGGTCATTTTTTTATAATAACTTTAAAATATCTTATTTCTTTAAACAGAAATGTAAATTCTAAAAGTTGTAAATCTATATCTTATTATCTATATATAATTTTAAGCATAAATTTTACACGTTTGAATTGTATATTCTTCGTACAATTATAAGTTGATAGTGCAAAAATTTTAAATATATCATTAGCTAATTATTACCTGGAATATGCGGCCTTTAAGGAATTTTCCACATCGTTGACAACTTTTAGGAGTATCAAATGTCGTTAATTTGAATTTATGATTGGTATTTCGACAGGCTGCGGGATTAACATTATCCATCGCATCCTGCAATGCCTTTATCCACATCTGCTTCTGCTCTTCTGTTCTCGCATATAAAGTATATGCCGTGTATGCTTGCTTATGTACAAGTAGCCACTGATAGGACCAACGTGAATCTCTGCCTAAAGTTCGGCGTCCTATGTGATCTTCCAGTCTATAGTCATCTAATCGTAGAGTTTCCCGGTAACAATATTGGTCTCCTCTGCCGGCTTTGCAAATCAATACCACTTGCTCGAATACGAATGCATAACGGGCTTTTATTCGTTGGTCGCCATGAGCTTTCACCTGCAAAAAAACTGAATTAGCCACGATTCCATATTGAGTTAACTTTAAATTCATTGCAACGTTTTCTTGGAAACTAACAAACTAAATGTACATATTTTTGTTTGATAATATATTAGACAAACCTTAAGCTCGCCGTCACGAAGTAATCGACCGAAATCCTTCAGCTGCGCGTCTTCAGGGACATCCCAGTCGATTATCGATGCTTGGATGTCCTTTATGATGTCCAGCGTGTCGGAATCGCGTTTCACTTCATTTATGTATTGAGCAACATCGACCATCACTTCCCTTGCTTTTGCTAATGCACGGAAATCCTCTATCCACTCGCGAGGAGTTTCTTCTACCAACTTATCCAATAGCAAGTGATACTTGAGCACCCTCTGCATCGGCACAGATAGTATATCGCTCAGCTTAAATTTATTACTATTAGCTTCTTGCTCACACCTCTGCAATAAATATCATTGTTAAAATAATAGCTCAAATATATTACCTTCTTTAATCAATTAGTATTTTTTATGGCAGGAATTTTTAGAGATATCGCAGTAAATTTGGCAAAATATTGACTTCTTTTTCTTTATAAAAGAACTGAATGTAAAGTTTTTAATTTTCTTTGATCGTTTAATTTGATTTTACGATTTGCATTATGAAACTTACGACAACTTCTTGATTGACTATTTCATTACGCGAGCAGGCTTCCTGCAGGGTATATTGTGCTAGGGTGAGATTTGCGCAGTAATCGCCATAAATGAGGAACTTCTCCCGCCAGTCGAGGAAGACTTGGGCGATTGCGGCACCATTTCGCGCCTTACGTAGCTGACTGTGGAAGCCCACATGAATTTCTGAGAGTTGCTTGATACCGAAGAAAATACGGGCGGAATCTTCGGGTCGGAGTAACGACGACAACGGTCGGACGAATTGTCTAAGTAGATTACTGAGAACCTCTGTATAATTTCGCTCAGTTTCCACGAGTTCCTGGATTACGTAATCTCTTTTTTCTCCTCCAGAAATGGCACTACTCTGTTACACGGAAATTATCTCGATGAGTAGAAACGATTTTGTGCAAATTATAAAGTAGTATGCAAGGTGTAAAGCGGAGCACATGGTGAATAACAAAATTAATATGAATGCGATAATAATAAATTCACTTTCCTATGGACTCAACACTGAGATTAAATACTGAATACATTCATACAATATTTCTGCATTTTAATACAAGATCTTTCTGATTAGCTGCATCTCCTTCAAGTGATGATCGAAAGGGAAGTTTGAGGATATTTTATAAAAAAATTATAAGAAAACAAGAAAAATAAGGACAAACAATGATGACCTGCGCGACTGATGGAGGTGGTGGTAAATGTAGACTACAGAGGTCCTGATAGATCTCTTCACTCTGCGCGTGGCTGCAAAAAGCTCCATACCCATCCTCCTCGCCGACTGGATCCTCATTATCTCCTCCGCCACCCGTTTCGTCGCCTTCGCGTCTCCTAAATCTCCTGCGACGACCCTCATCTTCGCGGCTTTAGCATAAAAACACACACAAAAAAAAATACGGCCATGCACTATGACATGCATACTGTTGGGAATTGCTAAGTTCTCGGCAAAAATCAAATACAGCACAATTATAAGGTCTGCCACTGATGATAACTGCGATCGATATCTAACTTCAACCTGAAGAATAAAACAATGCCATCATTGTATCATATAGACGGTATATATATATATATATAAAATTTAATTTTAATGCATCAACATATTATTTAATAGTATATAATATTTGTGTATGTGTATATATATTTTGGAAAAAATATTTCAAAGTTTGTGCTTCATAAAGCACAATAAAGATCCTGAAATAGAGCTTCTTTCACACAGAAATATCCATTTACATCAAAAATATACCATGCACAATAAAAATCCATCTATATAAAAAATAAAATATATATGCATAATAAAGATTTTCAATATTTAAAAAAAGCTTTTCTTAGAATAAATGTAACTTATAATAGTAAATTTATATAAATGAAACAAAGCTGGGGCAAATTTGAGTTTTAAATCGTATCATATCATCTTGTTTATGTATTTAAGAATGTTTTGATTCGTGCTTTGGATCATTTACTATTTACAGATTGAAGAAGCTGCATTTGCGAAAAAGAAGGATACAATGATGGTTGATATTCTTTCAGTAAAAAATGTTCTTAAGATTGTTAAGCCATAAAATGGCGTATACCTTCTCCGCAGAAGGCCAGTTACGTTGAGAATTACTCGAGAAGTAGAGCAATTCTTCATAAACCCGAGATTCATCTATGTCCACAGTCCTAGTTTTTAACGCCACGTACCCATATGTGGCACTAAATCAATTAACATAAAAGTTAACTAACTTTCTGTTGTTATTTTTCGAAAGCCAAACAGTGTGATTACTTTTTTTATCGATCGTTATTAAAAAGAAATACATATATATCTGTATAACGTGAATGGAAAGAGAAATTTTATTTTAACAAAGAGACAAATCTTAATATTTTAGAGTCAAGATATAACATTTCTTGTCATTTAATATTCAATGATTTGTATATAAAATAATAAGTTACAAAAATGTAATTTAGTAATGGATTCTTACCCTGCTCCGGCACTTTGTAAATCCTTATAAATATCCTCTTGCGATCTTCCATGACCAACGGAGAATCCACTGTAAGAAATATATATTTCTTTATTATTTCTTATTCATATTATAATTATTAATCTATTTATTTTTTAATTGTGATAAATTGATGATCAAATTTTCAATCATGAATCAAATTTTAATATGAATGAATACAGATATTGACAGATTACTTACGTTATACCCTTTCGCCTCAGTCGTGGACAGTTGGACAAGGCGGAGAGTGTACAGAGGACGCGATGGAAGTTAGAAAGGTCGAATAACATCGACGGCTCGAAGAGTTCCGAATCGGAGAGACCAAAGACATTCGAGCATGCTGATAAAAATACTTTTATATTACGCAAGCAAAGAAATTGTGCCATTTGCGGCTTTTGATTCACGTCTTTCATGTCTATGCATCCTGCATCTACAATGTTCAACAGATTGCACAGCAAAACACCATCCCGTAATGTATAGGCCAAGTCGAATGCAGTTGCCTGTGGCCAATTGGCTTTGTGATCTGCTCGTAGTGCGCCACATCTGATCAACCATCTGGCAGATTCATGCCAAGCCTTATTAGCATCCACACTGTCTGTCCTATTCATTTTGATACTTCTTTGTTCAACGATTAGGACATTGAAGGCACATTTATAATTTTGTTCAATGATTAGGACATTGAAGGCACAGTTATAATTTTGCAGATATTTCATGCATTAGATTCCAAGGTTCCATTCATCAGGCTGCTATCCTATTAAATATAAAAATATTATAAATTAAATAGATATAATTATTATAAAAAGAATATGTGTAAGTTCTTTAGCATTTATTATAATATAAAAAAAAATTATTAAAAGATAATAAGATATTGAGAAGTTTGAACAAATTGAGATTACAAATACTAGCAATTTTTTATGATAAATACTTAATGTGACATTCTTTCACAAAATTCAAAATAACTATTAACATAAAAGTTATATTATGAAATATTATATTATATTGAATATTGAATATTATAATGTAAGAAATAAAATATTCTTTTATATACATGCTTTGATATTCGTTGCAATAATTAATTATAAAATAATAATTATATCCTTTGCTAATACATATTTGCTAATATATATTCATAATATTATAAGCACTAAAATAAGAACTAAAACACTTGTGTCAATAAGGTTTTATCCTTATTATAAAAGCTACATTCACATATCACAAAAAAATGTTAGCGTAAAAAAATTTTCCTACAAAATCGCCGTTAGAGAGATCAATCTGTGAGATTAAATCGCGTGTACCGTGCGTGATCTTTATCATTTCTCAATCTCGGCTATTGCAAGTGGACTGACCAACAATTCCAAGCCGAGCATCTCTCGAATCATGGAAGGGCCTCTTCGGGACACTGAAACGGAAGTCATCGCGCAGCTTATTATTCTCTGTCGAGACCAACGGTACTCAGTGCGCGATCCGTTGTAGCGGCGCTTGTAGATTCACTCGGTAGTCCGTGGATGGTACCATTGACTATCCCTGCGAGAAGGGAGAAAGACGACACGGATGTAAGAAACGGAGGAAAGGCGATGAACGCACAGAACCCTTTGGAGAAGCCTTAGAAATTGGAGTTACCGCAGTGTGCGCGTATAGCCGTGGCGTAGCCTCGTGCTGCACGTCGCGCGTCACTCGGTCATTTTTACCGCGACACTTGTGACGTTCACACCGCATTACCTGCGCACGGTGAATTCGCGTTCGCCATACCACCACAAAAACCACTGCACGAATTGATTGTGACTGACGATATCGCTATTCTACTCTGTAGTCTGAACAGCGCCAAGAGCCGAGAGGCGAATCACTCCGTCAGCTCCGTACGCTGGGTCGATTGGATATCCCACAGGAGTCAGGACCGGCAACACGCGTTCGGGAGCCTTGCGTGTGTACCGGATGTCACGACGCGACCGGATGTAGATTTTTTTTCAGTTTCATCGTGTCGAATTTTCACTACTTTGATTTTTGCTTGATGAAAATCAAAGAAGCAAAACAAATTGCACGAATCAAAATGTAGAGATTAAAAAAAGTAAAATATAGATTTTTAATTTAATAAAATTTAATAAAATTAATTTAATAAAATTTTGATATTTTCATATATTGTAGGTATATTTTATGTATAGTTTTAAAGATTTTTAAAATTTGTCCGTGTAATCTATAAGTATACTAAATTAATTTTCTTTGTGTTTTAAATATATAATTCTATAGCTTTTTATACATGATGAGTTTCAAATTTTAAATGCAAAGAAAACATTTGTATTAAGGCGGCTTCAATCGAATTTTGATTAATTTAATCAACGATTAATTTAACTGGCAGAATTGCTTAAAGTAAAATTTCTGGTTATATAATTCATAGTCCTTAATCAAACTTTTTGATTAACAAAAATTAATTATGCTATCTTACTAAGATAATACAGATATTACTTAATAAGATAAATAATTGAAAATTGAACTTAGTAGCTTTAAAGATAAATATTTCCACTTGAAGTTACGTGAGTAGCAGTATAACAGTAATTACTCGAATTTCTTAGATCGATCTTGTGATTCAAGTTCGCGCTATCAAGTTAAACGTAGATTTCTCTTTCTCTCTTTTCTTCCATATTTATTATTTTGTTTGTTATCATTTATTATATAAAATATTTTTTTTTATTTCAAGTTACTAAAATTTTTTAAAATAATTTTCAAAAAAATGCAATGAGCATAAATAAAATGAGTATAATGAATATAAAACATCTATTTTTCAATAAATAATAAATCAGAATATTAACAAACTAGAACAACGTTCAAATTGCATTAAAAATAGATACACAAGATAGATGGAAATATAAAAGTAAGTAAATTATGTGTACAATAAATGCATAATGCAAAATATGTTTCGATATTCCGTTTTATTTCTTTAAACCTGGATTTTTCATGACTCATATCTAAAGAACAATAGTTAATAATTCTCTCTTATTATTTATGTTATTTTTAATAAATAAATAAATTATAATAAAAAAAAAATATATAAATTGTAAATAAGTTAAATAATTTATAATGGCATGACATAATATTATACGCAAGTGATAACCTGATTTTTTTATACACTCTGTATAATGTTAAAACTATTTTCATCATGCATTACATTCATTTCTCGCAAAGCTTTCATATTTTATTACAGGAATGTAATGCATAGTCTAGATGCATCAGGTGTATGAAAGTAACTATGTGACGTCATTAGAAGTCTTCATTCTTCATGGTCAGTTTTCTTTCTTATGCGTCTTTGGAGGTTGGAGTCCTCTGGAATCTTCACGAAACCTTTGTCACATTTATATTTATTGGAATACCTGCTCTACAATACAAACTCTGTTGTCAATATCATCACTCGAAGAAGCAACTCATAGAAAAGAGTAGGTGATCATATTTTCTTAAAGCGTGTTCCGTGTATATGATGTTCATGATGTATCATTTTATCATTAATTGTTGTTAACGGAAATTGTTGTCAAAAAAAGATAATATATCATGTAC
Source organism: Atta colombica (assembly GCF_001594045.1). NCBI lineage: Eukaryota > Metazoa > Arthropoda > Insecta > Hymenoptera > Formicidae > Atta > Atta colombica. Next base: position 3,668,821 of record NW_017259370.1, read on the forward strand.
ATTAGATGTAAAATAGAACGCATTCTTAAATGTATTTCTCATTTCGATATATATATATATATA
>NW_017259370.1:3668983-3669372 GCF_001594045.1 Atta colombica
AAATTTTCACATGGCGCTGCATTCTCAAAGGTCATTGTGTGAACATTGGCGCAGATTGCGTATGGGGGCGATGCACAGCATCGCTACCTACATGACATTATCTACATGTGGAGGCGGCGCGCTATCGCTTTGTCTTCTTCAAATCTCTTAGTTTTATTGTGTATATTTGCCTTTAAAATGTTTAAGATAATTTAACATTTTGAAAAATGATAATGCGTGAATATTTTTAATATATTGACTCTAAAAGATTTCTGACACAAATTATTGTTGAATTAAACAGCAGAAAAATTAATGTAATATTAAAAATTCAAGGAAAAAAAACAGATTTCATTTTTTTTTATTAAATCCAAATAAACATTTTGTTAACTGAAAATGAGATTTAATAGAAT
>NW_017259370.1:3669472-3672138 GCF_001594045.1 Atta colombica
ATTTGAAAATATAAATACTTATTTTATGGGTTTTGCAAATATTATTCTAATTAATTAAAAGCCTCAAAAGCCCTATTATTAGCCTCAAAAGATAGACCATTATTTTTCGTTATTTATATATTGTGTAACGAATGCATTTAATACAAGTACAAGTTTTTCACAAAGAAATGGAAATTTCATCCAAATTTGATTGGATGTTATACTTCTTTGCAATTTCTTTTGCGAAATTGCTTTGACGACAAAAATAGTAGCTTTTATCATTTTACATATATATTTTTATGTACATTTTACACAACTGTATTTTTATCACTATGTAAATAATTGTGGAATATTAATGATAATGATTGCAAAAGAAACAATTATTTTCATGACAAATTAATGTTAATTGTTGCAGCTGTGTTTATGTGTAAATTTGCATGTGTTTCAGATAGAATTTCGATAGAAATACATGACATTCATTGCAACGAGTCGAAAGTAATGCAAACCGAACTATTCAGCTTTTGTTTTGTAATTTGTTGCTACGATTTAATCGATCCGCAAGTGTAGCGGCATATGTACATATAGCAGAAGTGTGTGTTTGTCGATATATTTTAATTAACACCATTTTCATAACTTATTAATGTCTGCTGGTTTGGAGAGCACAGATCACGAATCGGTGTACTCGCGATCGCTACGAATTTTTTTTGAGTTTGGATATCGTAATTTGATGATGTTCTTATTATTATATATAAGTATTTTGTTATTTACATGCAATGCGGCAAATCCTCGGTGTAAAGATGAAAATAATCAAGTTGTCGATTGGTGAGTGCCTTCAATATATACGTATTCTTATGTTTTCAAACTGCTGGTCACAAATTATAATAATTTTTAAAAAATAAAGTCGATTATTTTAAGTTACAATTTATAAAAAAATATTTTACAAGAGTAGGACTAAAAGTGGAGGCGCGTTTTTTGAAATATGATGCAAAAGATTTTGCATCATATTTCATTTGTTGCAAAAGATAATCCCTTGTGCTTATATTAGGTGTAGTAAAAAGAAATCCATTATTTTTGCATGAAATTGAATGGAAAAATAATGGATTTCTTTTTACTACACCTAATATTAAAAATTTAAATTCTAGCTACAGACAAAAACTTTCTTAATTTTTTCAAAAATTAATAATAAAAATAAAAATTTTGATGTTCTTGATTAATCATAAGATAATAAATCTTAGGGAAAAGAGGAAAAAAGTTAAGTATTATACAATATTTCAGAATCAATTGACTTTTATTTGAAGTGTAGGCAGTATAAATGTATTTCGGATTAAAACTCGGATACAACGTTGCTATCTGTTGCATTGTCGAGATGGTAAAAGTGTATAATTCGAATTGTATTTATATCTATGTACAAAAAAAGTCAATTGATCTTATAAAATATTGAATTGTATTTATATTTATGTATAAAAAGTCAATTGGTCCTAGAACATATTGTAATATTTATAAGTTTTTTCTTCTTTCTTTGAAATTTATCACATTGACAAATGATTAATTAATACGGTGACTTCAAAATTTGTATGTTCTAATATTAATTTTTGAAGAAAGAGTAAAAAAGGGTGTCTGAAATTAGAGTTTTAATTTCTTAAGCATAAAAAACTATTTTTTGAATTCAACTGTATTTTAGCGGGTTTTTACTTTAAATCCTTTCCTTAAATTTAAGGATAAATAAAACAATATGAGTACATAGTATGTGAAAAATAATAAATAAATAATAATATTTAATATGTATAAAATTTACATACAATTTTTTAATTGTTATAATTATTAAATAACTAAATTCAAATCAATTTTATTTTTAAATTTATAAAAAAAAACTGAGTATAGAACGAAATATATTTTAATAATAACGTGTAAACAATTATTATTTTTTTAAATTTATAATGAATATTAAACAAGAATAATTATATTTTGAAATGCTTCTATATTTAGAGTTGATAAAAATCATATTTTAGACATGTTTTAAATATTTTATAAGAGGCTTAATTGATTTTAACATGTTTTAATGTTTTAAACATATTTTTTTTTATAATACTATTTAAAGCATGAAACATTAAAAACATATTTAAAAACAATTTCTTAAAAAAGAACGTTATCTTTTGTCAACCTTGTATTAGTCTTATATTAATAATTATAATTATTATAATGTCATGTTTATCTTGCAATCATATTGTATTTGCGCTTTCCGCTATCGATAACTTTTATAACAATTACCGCAATGTATGATTTCAGGTATGTGCTTTACAAATTGCCGAAGGTATCAGAAAGCAGCAATCCTATGATTAGAAATGGAACAGCGTATTTATATATGACCAATAATACTGTTGCTAAAGGTTGGCAGTTATCCACGAAAAAAATCAGCGCAAAAAATTCTATACCAGGAAATACTTTAGCACCTTTATACAATGACGTAAGAATAAATCGTCATATAAAAATGTATTTATTTATTCAGATGTGTTTGGCAGATAAATTTTGTCTGGTGCCAATTATATTATACATACAGCTCCAATACCCATTTAAATCTATTATTTGCTGCGCAATAAGTGATAAAATTATATTTTTTTTATTAAATTAATTTAATTATAAAATAATCTTTTATTCACAATTTTTAAATTAACTTTTAATTTATTATA
>NW_017259370.1:3672238-3673895 GCF_001594045.1 Atta colombica
ATAGCATCGAAGACTTTCTGGGTCTTATACAATGATGATCCACCTAACAGATCTACCCATGCCAAATATGGTCATACAAAAGGCACTATGATGGCACACAAACAAGAGGGTTTCTGGTTAATACATAGCGTTCCGAATTATCCACCCGTACCCAACAGCGGCAACGATACAAAACGAGTATGTACAAGAGTCTTAAGAATATCGATATTTTATGTTATTTCAGTATTTTCCATAAATGCCTGATAATTTTATTAATAGGCAAAATAGCTAGATAAACAAATTATATACAAATATTGATTATCTTGATTAATTTCGTTTTTTCTAAAAAAAAGTCTTTAATGAAAAAGTCTCTTTTTCATAGATTTTCTAAAGTCTATCAGTCATTCTAACATTTTGATTATAATAATTAATTTAATAATTAAAAATAATAATGTTTTGAACATGTAAAAAATACCATATTCGGTTGGATTTTTCATATCTAATAATATTTTTTATGAATTTATACAATTTCCAAGCTAACTGTAACAGTCATAATTTGTCTTGAAACACAGCCCTGAATTGAAGCTGGAGTAATAATATCACAATTAACAAGCAATTTAATAATTTGCATTGATGCTTATAAGCATCTTCAGATCTTAATAATGTGTGATCTTAATAAGTATTTATAAATAATTTTCTTTTGAAAAATATTCTCGGCCGAGAGTCGAACTGAATATTTTATATTCCATGCGAGTGTCATTATTCAATGACCGAAGCAATGTTTTATCTGAATAGCTCATTCAACTTTATGGCAATGTTTTATAATATACAAGATATTTTAGATGTAGATTTTCTTTAAACTAAAATGTTCTCAGATACCAGTGAATGAGACTTCGACTTTGGGAAACCGATCCGAATATGATTATCCGACATCCGGAATGCAGTATGGACAGAGCTTTTTGTGCATCTCCGTGGACGATGATCAATTTGATCTTATCGGTCGACAATTGATGTATAATCAAATAATAGCATATAGGAGAAACATCCCCGCTACATTCGCCATGATGTTTCCGGTGCTTACGGACGCGGCTAATCAGAAGCGTATTAAACAAGCACCTTTCATCAGCAAAACCTTGTTAAAATCATCTGGTGGTGTTGAATTCATATCATTTGCTAAGAGTGATAAGTGGCAAAAAGGTAAATATCCTTGATATTTTTATGTATTCATATAATATATTGCGGGAAATAATTTAAAGTGATGTCTTCAAAGTGAAACTCAAAATATAATATTTTGACTATCTTGAAAATTAATGCAGCATACATCTTTTGCATAGAAATTTTTTTTTTTTAAGTCGGTGCGTATACGACCAACCGTTTTTTAAACTCGTTTGACACTTGAATAAAAAAGACATCACAGAAATGGAGTTAAGTTGACCTATGTTCTATGTAATATTGCGCACTCTCTTCCGCTAACTTTTATTAGTTTCGAATTCATTATTATTGTTATTTTATAAATATAATTTTAAAATATAAGCCAATTACAGAGCTATATTAATATCTTAAGACATTTCTTAAAATGGTCTTAAAAATCAATTGTGACTTTACACATTTTTTTACATACTTGTTAGCAAAATACATATTATACATATACAATATTTACATTATATATATATATATA
>NW_017259370.1:3673995-3680419 GCF_001594045.1 Atta colombica
AAATCTTATCAATAAATAATTATTATTTATGTTTATTTATAGATTTGTATGAAGATTTCGTTGCACCGACGTTAAAAACAGATTTATTTGCCGAAACATGGTTAAACGGACGAGGCAGACTGCCATCGGACTGCGAACGAGTAAAGTAATGTTACATTTTTCATTTTTATTGTTAAATTAAAAATTTTTCCATATCTTTAATTAAATTAAATTTTTATTATTTTTTTAGAGTATACAATATTATAACCATTAATTTGGCATCAGTTAATATCGATTTTAAAAGTAGTCGCGATCATTCCAAGTGGGCGGTGGCTGTTGAAGGTAAAGCTAATCGAACTTGGACTTGCATAGGTGATATTAATCGAGCAGTAAGTACATATTTTTTACAGAAAAAAAATAGAGATTAGGGCTGATAACATTAGTTTACAAATAAGAAAAATTTATTAAACGAAGTATTAAACATAAATTTAATTAATTAAATCGATTAGATTTTTTTCCAAGTAACAGAGGCTATAATTTAATTTATAACATTTCTTTCTTTTATGTCTTCTATATTTTTAAAGCTAATTTAGAATAATGCATGATTTGTATTTTATTATTTTCCAGGATACTCAATACATACGAGGCGGTGGAACTGTCTGTTTTAACAATCGAAACGTCTGGAATAATTATCGAAAAGCGGTGAATGATGTGGAACCATGTCCTAAGCAATATAAGACAATTTTAATTTAACGAATTTTAATTTGGACCAAAGAATAATAGATTCTAGAAGATCTAATAATTTTATTCTCACTGCATATACTGCATTGGATGCATTCAGAATGGCAATCGTTTACTAAGCGCTCAGTGAACAGTTGTCATTCTGAATGCATACATTGTAATTGAATAATTGAAATATATATTATAATAATGAGTTAATAAAATAGGTTTGTTCGCGTTGCATGTTCCAGCATGCTCCAATATGCTCTTGCTATAGCTTCTACTTACTTCAATGAGCGCGTTAGAGTGAGTAAATGGTATGGAGCATTTTAGAGCATGTTAGAGAATGTGACACAAATAAACCTAATATAAAAAGTAATCAATATAATCGATGTAGAAAATAATAAAAATAATATTTTTCTACACAAAACGAGCTGTATGTTTGAACTATAATTAATAAATAAAAAAAACATTATAAAAATACATTTTTATTAATTCCTAAAATCTTATCAATAGATTCTTGAGACTATGTTACCGACGATTTGGAGCTTGTTGATGCAGAATTGTAACATTTCACACGAGAGGTCTCCTCATTACGAAATGCGAATGAAATGTAAAAGAATCGATATAAAATAAAAAGATAAAATATATGTCGAAAATAAAAAAATTAATAAAATACAGAAAATATATAAATACTGTAATTATTTGAGAGGAACATTATTTTCTTTTTGTATATAAAATATCTATTTTTATTTCTGGAAATAGTTACATAGAATTTAATGAGCGAAGAACAAAAAATAGTGCTATAAGTGATTTATTATTTATTATAATTAGTTTAATAATTAAATAAACACCTAAACTAAAAATTCTTGCTTTTTGTTTTTGAATAATTATGTTTTACACTAAAAAAGACAAAAAAGGAAAATATACTGAGTTCATAGCTCCCAATATTCTGCACATTTTTATTATGCATTAACTACAATCTTGAAGAAAAATGTCCTGTCGGATCTTCACTACTTTAGAGAAATAAGGACGAACGAGGAGGGGAGGGATCAGGGTAGTTCTTAAATTGGATTTTATGAAAAGCTGGGGCAAGTGGAAGGGGAAGCGATGTTTCTCCTCATCCTCGTACCTCTTTCTTTTCACAGCTGTGCTTATTGTCTAGTCGAGGAAATTGTAGAGTAACTCGACGGGTCGTTAATGAGAGAGAAAAAGAAGGTGAAAGACGTGGTGAAGGGGAGAGAAATACGATTCGCTCTCTAATGAAAACTGTAGGAAATCGAGCGAACTCCGGCCGCCGCTACTTATCGTCCGACAACTTCGGGGTTTCATCCTTATGATCGGCAGAAATTTTTCCGTCTAAAGTTATCGCACGGACTTTATCCCGTAGCAAGATGAATTTTTGCCTCTAAGCGCTTTACGACTTTCTTCGACTTTAACCGAAAGCTCCGCTGACCGCACCCTCCGCGATTTCTATTGCATGATGGTGTCTGGTGATCCAAGTGTAAGATGTATTCGAATGGCGCAGAAAATTTATGGTTTCGCTGTCAAATTCCATTATACAAAATATTCAAATAAAGTTACTGATTCCAGTTTCTTTAAGCTTCTTTTTCGAGCTCTATTTCTTCTGAATAAAAGAGAATATTTTGAAGCCAATGATTACTTTAATCAATAGGAAATCAATTCAAAAGATGTTTTCTTGTTCTATAAAAACCATAATAAATCCTTTTAAATTATTTTACGAAACTAAGAAGTTTAGAAAAATAACATCTCAAGCTATTTAAAAATTCCATTTTACACTACAAGATTATTAAAAATAATATTCTAAGAATTCATTTAAGTATGTTAATTTGTCAGTTTTTTTTTTTTCTAATCATTTCCACAGCAACGTTCGCTCGATATAATTCGCATTTTTTTTTCCTTCCAATGCACGTAGGTGTACGTGATTCGCAAAATACCGGCGATACATTACGACGACGACGACGGCAGATTCTTTCTTGGCTCGTCGAAGCCGACGCGCAGTCTGAATACTGCGACTATAGACCAACCCAGTTCCGAGGAATTGGCTCGAGCGTTAGTTGCCAGCTGCTGGCTCAGAATCCTCTTAATCCCCTTATCCTGACGACAGCCAGCTTGTTTTTCCGAGTACTAACTAGGAGCTTCCAGATGCCCTCAAAACTTCCTTTCCGCCCGCTTTCCGCCTCGGCGACTCGTTGTTTTGTCGTTCAACTAACACTCGAACTCGAGACGTTTGCTCCCACTTAAGTAGGCATTGATTAAGCACAAAAGGGATTCAACTATATATCGATGGGATTACTAATTTTCTGTCCATGTAATCTATTTCTATGTATAGTTCATTTAACACTGCCAATGGCTTTATTGCTAAATTACTTGGTAAACACCTCTCTCACAGAGAATAATAGCTGTTGTATAATATTAAAGCATTAGAACTCTTCTAGTTACTTAACAATGATAGTTGTAACTTTATGTACACGCCACATAACAAAGCAGCATGACAGCAAAGGGGTAAATTTGAATGTGCGGTTAAGGGTTTTGCGTACTCGGGTCTCGAAATATCGCGCGGCAAGACGACGACGATGATGACGGGGCAACATTGCGACGTTCTAGCGATATTTCAGCATTAAAGGTTGGTCTGCTCTGCATGCTAAAACTCACTGATTGTGCACCGGCCAAATGTACGCGCTGGCGTATATGCATGGACCTATCATTTTATGTGTTTTATGCTTAAGTATTCGTGCAACGTGCGCGCATATCGTAGGGCTTCTTCTATTTCTAACGCGTTATTTCCGATAACTAACTTTTCTTCGCCATTCAGGAAATGATTCATTTCGTATGGAAATGTCGGAATATTTGCAGACTTTTTTACAATATTTTAGTAATTGAGAATAAAGAGAGTTCATTGACGAATTAAGCACAGAGATAATGAAACACAGAGATCATAACATTAAATTTTTAAGTTAATTTTTTAAGTGGATTTTAATTGGATTTTAATCTTACTTATAGCATTAAAGATAAAATTGCGCAGAGTAATTTTTTTTACAATAGGATAAAAGATCTTCTGTAGCTAAAACAATGCAAATATATGAAGTACTTTGCATATGTATGAATATTATATGTCGAGTCCACATTTTAGACTATATATGAATTCCTCTTATAATGTAGAATCAAAAAAAGATTGTGAGTATATTCATCAATTGTTAATATAATATCGAAAATATAGAACATGTATAAAACATTCAATCGATTAATAAGTGTCTTTTCACAAATTTCTCAGCATCAATGAAGAATATATATTTAAACATTTATAAAATTTTGACTTACTGAAAAATTTAAAAAGGGAAAATTAATAAAAACTTTATTCGCAGAATCTTAAAAATTTACAAACTAATTTTAACAAATTTTTTATTGCTATTTCTCGCACATTTATAAAAAGACCCTTTAAGTATATATTTAAAATATACTTAGTTTGAAAATATAAATTTAGATGTAAGACAAAGCCCTCGAGTCTCTTTATCTACACGTTAAAAATATAGCATAAAAACAAGACGACACGCAATCAAGGAAAAAAGATTTGTAGGATCAACTTTGCGTGTACTGGGATATGCATATATCCTATCCACTTGTACGCTTCGTTGAAGCAGAAGGGATATATGTATCGTGATGGATAGCCCTATAATGCAAAGCTTAATATTGCCTTATACGTATTCATACAGTGTGCTAGAGGGTCCGGGTCCTTTTAGGTGGAAACGAGCTTATGTCCCGCGTCCCACGAATGTAAACGGGATACAGTGAACTCTCTGAAAATTGCGAACAGCTCGACAGATTGGAAAGCTGTGTAAACGAAGGTAACGCGTACCTCGTTGCAACTCAGATTTGTTTGCCTGTCGATCGCAAAGTGCTATAACCGGTACAGTGGCTGATCCGTGTTAATTCCGCAATACTAATATAAACACATAAAATATATGGTACTCATAGTGTGCGCGCTATTAACAGTGTGTTAAATTAGAAGGGTATGCGAATTTCCTTATCAAATATTCCGTGCAAAATTAACAACACGGTAACCTAACATTGAATATATTTTAAATTAAATTTTTATAAAAATACCGCATAACAAAAACATCAGTCATTAAAAAAGTATCCTGCGATAGTAATTCAATACGATATAATATTAAAAAAAAAAGGTTTTATTCAATTGATAGGATAATTCTCAATCTGGATTAAAAAAATAATATTCGGAAAGGGATGTTTTACACGTTCGGCTCAGATTTCATTAAATTCGTTGAACGATATCGCGTGCACGGCCTGGCGTATTCGTTCTGTATGCACAAACAAAATGAATCGAGCAACATTAGGAAGTACATCGGACGGACGGCACGTTTAACTTTCGTCCGACCCCTTTCAAGCGAACGTTCCAGGTAGATGGATGCTCATTATGTAAATTATATGCAACGCGAATGTATGGGTGATGCGACTTGAAGTTACAGCGGCGCTGCATCTCCTCGTGTTTAGCATGGGCAAACCCATGTATGCGTGCTCCGTTATGACGCATTACAGCGTTCCGGCGCCAACTTTAGTACAGCCTTATACGTATTCATACCGCAGCACGCCGACGAACCGTCCGGGAACGTCCAGGAAACATCTCTCTTCGTCCGTGCGCTGCGCCGACGCGACGGGTTACGTTTGCGGACGGGATAAAATGAGCTGCCAAACTTACGCTCCGCACCCCATTTTCGCGCAAACCTCGTTTTACCAATACTGAATAAACGAGCGAGTGTTGGAATTCATATTACCCCAGTTCGAGCTCTATGCGGTCAGACGAGGAATGATATGTTGATGGGACAGTGATGGTCGAGGGCGATTAAAGCATCCTTTCACGAGGTGTATATAAAGCTAATTGTATGATGTGAATACATGACTAAAGCAAGTGAAGAAGTTATTTTCACACATTCTATCTCTTCTGGGATAATTCCACATCAAAGAGAAGGATGTAAAATTTAACTTATAAGAATATGTATATATATTTTAATATAATTTTAGAATTTTTAAATATATTTTTAAATGTTAATTATTCGAAAGTTACAGATATGTCGATACATTAAAAAAGCATTTATTTATTAATTTAGTAATAGGAGGTAAGATGATATCGGTTTTCCACCGAAGACACTGAGATCGAAGGTAACGTTGCGCACACCGTTCTCGGCTGAAGTTACATAAACGGAACGGAACGGCGCAGCACTTTCCCGGCCGAAGTTTGATATTCATGCTGCACTGGATAACGCCCTAATCGAGCCTTTGCGTCGTGTTAAAGGGTCACCAGCGAAGTCCGACGACAAAATCGCTCCGTGTGCATGCCGTCGTCCAGAGCAACTTCCGGGAACGGGACGCTGAGAGTAGAGCTTCGATTAACAGCGAAGACTATTACCACGAGTAAGTTTAAGACTGAGTTTAGTTAAGCTCAGATTACGTGAAAGGACAGAGATATATACGCATACGAGGAATCCCTTTACGAGGATTAGAGTGATTCTCAACGGTTCCGTTTCCCATTGTTCCACGAGAAACTGTCATCAGCATACGTTACGGATAGCTTCGTTGATAATTTATCTCTCTCTTTCTTTCTCTCTTCTTTCTCCTTCTGAATTTATGTAATCGTATATTGCGTATAAAAATATACATATAATAAATCCATTATATATATATATATATA
>NW_017259370.1:3680593-3681198 GCF_001594045.1 Atta colombica
TTAGAATGTTAGAATTTTTTGCTGCAGTCATCAATGTTTAAGCATCTTATATATAATTATTTTAAAAATAATTTGTTGGATCATTAATTATGTATAAGAAAACTTTAGTATGGATAATACTGCAAAAGATTGTGATATTCTAGCAATTAATTAATTTGAGTGTTTTATATAATTATTTTGATAATTTAATAAAATAATTTTCAGATCTATCTCTAGTTAATTTTATCTCTAGTTAATTTTTTAGATACTTCAACAAAATCCTTCCTTCCGTGTTTACATTGCAACGTTTTCTAATTTTTTATATCTACAATAATATCTTCTTATTAAAAACTTATCTTTTACTTCCTTACAATTTTCCTTTTGTATTTCGAGATGTTATTTGGTCTTCTAATTATGTAGAAACATCGTTCATTCTATAATGTGCCACGTATTCATTATAAAACAGATTACACACTCTATGTAATCTTGACTGACGCACCTGACTTGACACGACACAAACGCTAAAGTTGCGGTAGCTGGAGATTGATCTCGCTGTCCTGTTGAAAGAGAGAGAGAGAGAGAGAGAGAGAGAGAGAGAGAGAGAGAGAGAGAGAGAGAGAGAGAGT
>NW_017259370.1:3681331-3693544 GCF_001594045.1 Atta colombica
AGAGAGAGAGAGAGAGAGAGAGAGAGAGAGAGAGAGAGATTACATTATTCTCAAGGTAAATACACGACCTGACTAACACTAACAAGGTTACACGACTGATGACGCGGTCGGGAGCGAATTGAAAGTTTCCGGTATCTGTCGACGGGCGATTCGTTCGCACGATGTAATCGGTCGGCGTAAACCGGGATAACCGCTACAGCGAATTTCGTTGTCAGTTATCGCCCCCGAGGCAATTACTCTGAGTTCCGTCACTCAGCGGCAACTCGCCTGTGCATTTATCTTCCGGTTTGGTAGCGCGTTAAATCCCTTTCTTTAAACAAGACTACAGAGGCAATAGCGAATACCAGAGAGAGAAGAAATTAAATCAAAAAATATTTTCTTAAAGGGAAAAGGAATGAAGGAACAATAAATTGTAATAAATTGTGTATAATAGTACGAATACTTGAAATCTATTATCACTAATATATTTTGTAGAAATATAGTACAAGATATCTGACAAATATCCGGTGCTGGAAAGGTTATTTCAAGTGCGAAAGGTAGTGCACCAAAATTTAAATTGGAGTATATTAAAAGCACATAATTAGCACTAAATTATAGTATAAGCATTTTATTATTATCGTTACTATGTTTAATGAGCATTTTAACTATTTTAAAAGTTAGTATAAAACTGATTTCTTGCTAAATGGTAGTTTAAAATTCAAATCGCTACCTTTCACATTTAAAACATTTCAAAACGTATATATCATTCAAGAAAAAAATATCAAAAATAATAAATATATAAGACAAAATTTTACTATAATTTAGAGCTAATTATGTGCTAATTTGATAGTTTTCTATTATGTGACACACGTTTTGAAGTTATTTCAAGCGTAAAGACGGGAAGCGCACCGAAATTGGGATATATTAAAAGCACATAATTAGCATTAAATTATAGTATAAGCGTTTCATTACTATGTTTTCATTACTATGTTTAATGGGCAATTCAACTTTTTTAAAAGCAACAAAACTGATTTCTTCCTAAATGATTAAATTCATAAAGTCAAAATTAGAGTAATAAATTAGCACATAAAGAGCATTAAATCTTCTGTACATTTCACCTTATTATACTCACGTTGGTATGCCAGTTTAACAGAAATGTCTAATTAAACATGCCAACATAATGTACAGAGGATTTAGTGCTTTGAAAAAGAGGGAGGAGGGGCCAGCTTCACAGAGGTCAGGATCTCGCGTTTTACGAGTAATCTCTATCTACATCATCATATCTACATCGTATTATCATCGTTTACTTTGACCCAGATTTACGTTCACAGGGAGAACGGTGGATACTCAGAAAGTTTTCGGGCATCAGATCGTTGCCTTGCAACTAGCGGCGATGAAGAGTTACGGCGCCCTTTTAATGGCGCGCTCGTGACTCACATCCTTCAGGAGTTTCCTTCTTCGTGGGCTCCAAGTGAGAGACTTTACCTGACCGGAAGTTGCGCGAAGTCTCTCTCTTAAACGCTATCTCGGCGATGTTAAGACGTGAATTACGAGATACGAAATGCGCGCGACGCGACTACATTTAAATTGTAAGTAGCATAACCCACGATGTAGGCGGCAGCCTCCGTCATTGTCCCGACGAAAGTCGGAAGTTAACTTCGACTTCTGCGAATGATGGAGACGAGGAAGAAGTGCGGAAGATTTCTGCAGCGTGACGCAAAGATGACTGTGCCTGCCTGTAAGATGTCGGAAGTATTTTGCTAGGAGTTGCAAAACTCATGAAAATTATGAACTCTGGATGTTAGTCAAGAATTTGAATGAAACGAAAGATAAGAGAAAATCAAGAATGGATAAGGAAGACAAAATAATAATGAGGTATAAAATCAAAATTTGATTATGTTGCATCATTAATAATTTTGCAGCAGAAATAATCTTATTATTGTTTTTCTACTTAATTAAAAAATATATGTTGAAGTTGGATAGTTGAATTTAAGTAGAACGAAAAAAGAGAATATAAAAGAAAATGAATATAAAGTTCTGAAAAGTCTTTTAGAAAGCTCAGCAATTTTTCACACATATACACACACATACAAAGTCTTAACCTCGTTTTAGTAAAGTCTTAATCCTAATCCCGATTTAAAAATTTTTAAATCCAAAACTCACGGAAAAATAATTATTGATTAATGATGTACTTTACTGAATGTAACTATTCTTTTTGCTCATGTATGTGGCTCTTTCAATATATTAAAGATTTAAAATAGTACTATAATTGGTAATATTAAAAATAAATGTAATAATGAATTTATTAACTAATAATAATGTACAATAAATAAAATAAAATAAACTGATAATACATCTAAGAGAAAAGTTTGATAAATTTCATAAATCTCAAATTTTTGCAAATCTAATTTTCATAATCCTCTAATAATTAGATGTAATTTAAATCCTTTAATCCAAGTTTAATTGCATCTAATTTAAGATCTTCTCTAGTAAAATTAGCGAATTTTCCATCTTTCTCGTAATACGATCGACGTATTTCAAATAACCACTTTAAGATTATCGAACTTGAACCCGAACGTCGGTTCAGATTCTTCGTCGTGAACTTATCGACTGGCGGAAGAAGAGAGTCATTGACTCATAACTACCCATCCCGTTACTTTCACATTTCCGGTTCTCGGAAATTCCCTAAGGCTAATGGTGGTTTAATTCGTTCTGCGACGAACGAACCGTCGCGCTTTAAAGACGGAGCATCATTCTGGATAATTGAGAGAGCAAGAAGAGATATCCATACCAACTAAAGAAGGAACAAAGAAGGAACAAAGGAGAAGTATTCATCATCTGCAAATAGCTCCTATCATGATCTTATTAATGTTGCCTGCTGTTTCCGTAAGACTCATTTATTGCATCTAAATCTTTCTGATGTGTTTGTCGTTTAATTATATTGCATTAAAATTCATAAGATATTAATTATATTTTTATATGGTATTAGAATATTCCAAAAATCAATTAAATTTTTCACATTATTGTTATTACGAAATTATAAAATTTTTTTTATTACTTAATTATTGTTACTACATAATTATAAAATTATTATTACTAAATTATTACTAAATTATTAAATATTATTTACTACAATTATTGCGCTGTTATTCTAAATACAATTATTCGCTATTTTATTGTTGAGAAATACTCGAACCAAAATTCTAATATGAATCATATATTTATCAAAAAGATTTTTAAATACGTAAACGGAGTGGGAATTAGAGATAACGAATTGGGCGTAAAGACACAACTTCACTATCTATTTGAACACCATTGTTAGTTTATCAAACATGACTACAGAGAAAGAGGAAGCGAATCAGGTCATCGGAGCGCTATAACAATTATCGTTTTGCAATCGCAATGGTAGAGAGTGCGGTTACATTCAGACATGACTGTACAATAGGTCGCATAGATGGTACCAGTGTACGTGCACTTATCGCGTTCTCTCTGTAGGCTTCGTCATTATCGGTTCATGTGGCCATGATGAGTATTCATCTATAAACGTATGAATACGAACAATAATTTAAATCAATTCCATTAATCTAACTGAGATTGATCAAAAGCTTATCTAAAATGTTGTGATTTCGTAGATTAAATTAATTTATTTGTGTTTACATTATGAATTTTGTACTTACTGTAGTAAGTGTAAACAACGTATTTAACTTGAGTTTTAGAATAAGGAAGGAAGAGAAAGGATTACGGGGGAGAGTTACAAGGTTAAAGTTGAGATGCAAACACTGGTGGTGAGACACAGGGAGAGCAAAGTTCATCTTAGACAAAGCTTAACGAAGTTCCTATTCACAATGACAGTAGTAGGCCGAGGCGTTTCCGCGATTTCACTTCCATTATACTTACTCGCAATGCGGCGTCGAGTGAATTTCATCCATCACATAACATAGAATTCCAGTCTAAGCAGCCTCTCCGTGCTGGTTCTCCTAAAACATTTCTCTAGTTTCGGCATTCAGTGTAGTTTATTTATTTATTTATTTATTCTTTCTTTCTAGTACATCCCCTTTGTGTTTTGCTCTTGTGAAAAGCTCGCCTCTCACGCGTCGGCAACTTCCTTGCAGTGCCATGCTTTATCACGACAACATTTTGCATGTAGTTTGTGTTTATAACGTGTGAGTTTATAACACAACAACGTGTGTGCAACACACATAAACCACATGAGGCTGTACCTCTTTCTGCAAGTAGTGCAACAACTGAAGGAGGAAGAAACGTGAGAACTAGCTAGACTCTCATGTGAGCGAGATTTCGAAATGGCCTGTTTCTGTGTGATTTGGTAATAATAATGATTAAAAAAAATATGTGCTAATTTAGCAACAATGTATGCTAAAATTTATCAAAATAGAAATGTTAATTTAAATAAAAATTTCAAAATTAATTTAAAGAAAAATTTCAAAGAACAATGATGATTCTTGTTTTTGACAAAAATGAGTGGTAGGATTTTGTATCAGTATCCTTTAACTACACATATATTATGATTTGAAGCATATAATTGGCGATATAATTCGATGATAAATATCTTTAAAGTTTTTATTTATTTTATCTATTTTTAACTGTAATAATAGAAACTTATGATGTGTTTTCAATGTTATAAGAAAAAATATTTATCTTTTGTATCAAATACAAATTTTTAAATAAAAAGTTTAGATATACAATCTAAATTTTTCCTGTTTTAATTTCCTATTCATAAGATATAATATATTTAAATATGATATATACAAATACATTTTTATTATCTAATTGGTTTCACCAATAATTATATTCACCATAACATACGCGAGTTTTCGAACCAGTTAGTTCTGGTTCATCACGTACATCAATTGTGCCTCAACACAATTTTTGTTTCTCCAGTTGATCCTTTTTTTCCATGAGGTTCTTCAAGTTTTTCTTGCTCTTAAATCTATCGATGATCGATTGGTTCGAAGAAGAAGGAAAGTACGAGGAATAGGAGAAGCGGGATAGGGATATGTTAGCGCGGATCTGTGGTCGAGATAAGCGTGTCCCCGACGTAATAAAACTCCCAGGGGAGGAGCAGCTAGCGGCTTCGTTGTCGAAACTTTTCTACAAAGAAGAAGAATCAATCGGGCAGCGACAACCGAGTTCTCTCCTTTCTTCCTTGCATTGCGGTTACGCTAGGTTACGCGGAAAACTTGCAGACGGACGAGCTCGCAACGAAGTTTGTTTTTCCGCTGGGCAGAAACTTGCGCATTTATCTACTTCCCGATAGTGAGCACCTCGGTAAAATCACGCCTTTACAAAACGATACGAGAATTACGCTTCGCAATCTTCGGCATATCTTCAGTTTTCAAGAAACATCGATTGAGCTAATTACGTCTGTAGTCTTAATCCATTTTTACTTCAAGATTATATTAAGTAATGTCTTAAAATGCTCTATGATTTAGTTCGACTTAAGATTTTAAGACTGTACTTAAGACGACGATCTCAAATGTAAGAACCGAATCTCAATCTGTGTTAAGTTTTGCTTTTAAACAAACGTTTTTAAAAAAACGTGTGATTTTAAAAAAAATTAATATCAAACATATGAAAACAGATGATATATAAAATGATATATAAAAACAATAAAAACTTAATTAAAGTTTAATTATAAATTTATAGAAATATATAAAAAAAAAGTATTTGTATATGAGAGAAATTAATCTCGAATTTTTTCTTCTTTTCCTTCCTTTAATATTCGTCTCTTTTGGGAAATACTACGGTTAATAGCTTGAATTTACATCATTCTTGTTATTTATCATCTCTACTGATTTACACGTCAGTCATTCATAATGAGAAATAAGAAGAAAAAAGGAACTAGGAGAAGAGATAAAAGTCCGGAAAAATGCGGGAGTTCGCAATGCGCCCAGTCGTCGCTATCGCGCTTTTACTGCAAAATCAGGTCGTGTGATTTGACGATCTAACGAACTGTGGTACGTGGATCGGGGTTACTCGGCACCGGCGTGTTTTACAGAACGATACCGCTGAAGTTTTTGCCCGTCATAGAGCAGCGGTGAGGGCCAAGGGATGGAGGATATTGAGACACGACCGGGTCAGTCACGAAACTCTAGCTTCGGTTTCTTGCTTCGCGGGAACTTGCTCGTCCTCTCGCTTCCGGCGTGCGTGTGTGCGCTTTATCTGCTTCCCTGCCCGATTCCCTCTCATACTCGGCGTACTGCAGGAAGTCGGCTGTGTGACCGGAATCGTAATATTTCGAGACGTTGCTTCGACGTTTTCCACAAGGTTGACCCCGTACTCCTTTTCTTCTCCTTAACACATTGTTGTTACGGACTTCCACCTTATAGAAACTCTACAGTTTTCCCTTTTTCTTCGTCCTCTCGCGATACTTTTATTCTTTCCTCCGAATGCCTCGGGACTTTGTAGTTTGGAAAATAAGAGAGTACAGGGGCTAAAAGGAAAGGGTGCAGCGGAAGGAAGATGTTGTCGACAAATTCGAAAGTCGATCCGGACACATGTAAAAGTTGCGAATTTCGATTCGCTTTGCCGTTGTCATTGCATCCGCCTTCCGTCCTCACTTTATCCCTTGTTGCCGGGAAGTTCATCTTACGAAGAGATGGAGTCGCTTCATGGAATTCTTGAAAGGAACGTGCAGGGCGAATGGTGTAATGTCATTTCTTCTATGAAGTAGAATTCGAAACTGAATCAGAAGCGAGAGTTGCTACTGATATTGCACTGAATATCACATAAATAATTCCCGTCATGTACTATTTCGGATAAATGTCTATTTTAGAAATGATACGAAATTAGATTGCAGAGTGCGTGTCTCGAATTAGCTGCAAAACGAGAACAAATATTTCGAAGACATTGACAAATCAGATTTTACATTTTCTCAAATTAGTGTCAGATAATAAAATTCTAACCAAGACGTAATGGATTTGCAGTGATGAGATTTTCAATTAAAAATAAATGAGAAGGAAAAAAGGCAAATCATCCAATAATAAAACTCGTAAAAGTTGTAATTTTTAATTTACAAGATTCTAGTATATTCAAATTTAAAATACATTTTTTAATTTTTAATACAGAAATAAAATTTTTTTTGCGTCTACGTATGTTTGAGTCAAAGATTGGAATTATATACGAACTTAGCCGTTGATTAATGTTGGAATTTCATCGGATCAAGTTTGCTTGTAAAACGTGATGTAGATAATAACCGCCCAGGTACCGAGACTACTTGCAGACATCAATCAAAAATTTAGCGTCGCCCGAAGTAATCAGAAACTAATGCTTTACTTTGTCAATTAGCTTGCTTAAGCATGCGAGGAATTCCTATCTCGAGACGGTAATAAATCGCTCGGAGAACATTAAACTTTCCTAAGGTCCCGGTGAACGTCGAATTACAACACTCTTCTGCTATTCGCACAGCAGAATCAGAAGATAAAGGAATTTTCAGCATTTATGTATAATTTTTCTTCATAATAAAAACAACATTGTAGTAACGTATGCAAAGAATAAAACTTTAGTTTTATATAAATAATGTGGAAATTGTTAAATAATCACGGAATTTGCATAAACTGGACTTGTAAAATATTTTCAAAATATTATCTGACTCCAAGATTCGCTTTAATCTATCTTTTTCGCTTATCTATTATTTATGTCAATTTTCATTTATTATTGTTTAATGTAGAAATTCTTTTTACGTAATTATTAAAAAAATTTCTTTTAATAAATATGAAAAAAGATATAACTTCATGGAAAGAACGATTTCACTGCAGTATTCAAAAATTTAGCTAGGTACAAATTTGAAAACTTTATTGTATTATCAAAATAATTACGCAGAATGCCTCGAGCAATGTTGCAAAAGATTTTGACATTTTTAGCAATTGGCTTGAGCGTCCTATATAATTATTTTGATGGTCTAACAAAATTATTTTTGAATCTAAATTTAACTAAATTTGTAGATACTTTTGGAAGACTCCTTTTTCCATGTGGATGAATTATTTTTCTAAAATTTACTGTTATCTCATAATTGCTCTTCATTAATGAGAAAATAGATAACAATTAAACTTCTATTTGAAAGTATCAAATAAAGCCTGTTCGAAATTAGATGGAAACAAAACTGTTAGACGATAACATCATAAATTGTATTAAGTATATCAAACTATCCAAGCAAAATAGATATATTACATTATGTGGTACATTAAAGTTAAATGATCCGAGAAACAACGTTGCACGAGCATAATATGCTTGTTATAATTAGAGTGACTGTAAAACTGATCATTATTCAGCTTAACGCGATGTTAAATAAACCGCATGCGAAGCGAAAACGCCTTGCTATTGGCAATAAATACCCAGCGATAAATAGCGGGACGAGGGAGAACAGAGTCAGCGGAGCCTTTTGTGTCATCCAAATGTGTGTAGTGAACGTGGCGCACTAATTAACAGCTCGTTAAATGGAAGGGGATTAAATTCGCCGCCTCTATTCGGATCCTCTTCTTACATGAGAACGCAAGAGGTGATTAACAACGCTCGCTGAAAGTAAAAAAATGCTGTCATTCATCGCCCGTTCCATTTAGTTTCATTAAAACGCAACATTACATCTTTCTCAACAATTATATGTTCGTTGATTTTAATAGCTTTTTAACTGGTAGGTTTTAAATAGGTTTTAATAGCTTTTAAATAGATGTACAATGTACACCGAATTTCGTGAAACTAGAATATAGCGATGATTTATGATAGAACTTTTGATAGGACTGGTTATATTTAAGACTTACTTATATTTACTTTTATTTAATATTCCAATTCAAATATAAGATTTTTATATTAAGTATAGAGGTATATTAACACGCATTTTAAGATTAAAGATGATCTTTAAATTAGAACAAAGTATAAATAGCGGCCTGTATCTTAAATTTTTAGAAACAAATTTCTTTTGTTTGGAAAAGAAAATTGGTGCAAATATTAAAACAGCTTTAATACTAGAAAAATCTATTATGATTGAAACGGATCTTCATTGCTCTAAATAATTCAATCTTGAATTACTAATATACACTATATATATGTATTTGCATAAACCATATTGTAGTTTTTTTAGAACTGCGCGCCGAATTGTTTTTCCGGACTATAAACACAATAAAACTACTCTAGTAATCGCGAATTAAATTGTCAAGCAATTTAATAATTTGATGTTACCATCAAGCATCATATTATAAAGATGTTAATATGTTTAAACTGTTAATAAATTTATTTATTGCGAAAAATATTATCTCGACCGGGACTTGAAACCCGGATCTCTTGTATTCCGTACGAATGTCCTAAGCTATTAGACCATCAAAGCATTTTTCTAATATTGATTGTATTTCTCATATATGCGGTCTAAAATAAAGATTCTTAATATTGTTTAAAACAATTTTAATTGATGTTATTTTGTAAATTTACGAATATCATTAAACAACGGTAGTCTATACTGTTAAATTCATAATGTCAAATTACAATTTGAGTTATTTTTAATCAATTTTATAATTCATCACTGCATGCTAATATTCAATATGTTATTAATTTAATTAAACTAATTAAGTTAAACAAAATTTAAAAAAATGTATTTTTTACTAAAATTTTTAATTTATTATTTACTTAAGCACATATATTAATCCGGACGTTACTTAATTTGCCAACTACATAGGATTAATTTACATTCTGACACACATGGAAGTTAAAAATAACAAAATGTATTTAATTCAAAGGATTGGGTTATCATTGCTTCTTATCTAACAGTATTTGAATAATTTTTTATATGTTTTTATTAGTAAATAGATTGTAATACAAATTAAAAATTTTTTTTATTAAATTATTATTTAATAAAAGATCATTTTTTTATTTCATGTTTTAACGAAAAGAAATGCATTATTAATTTACAAAATACATCATAAAATAATTATTATTATAGGTATACCTTAATTAAAGGATTTATTATTTTATTAAATATTATTAATATATATTATATTATTCTTGTGTGTGTGTGCGTGTGTGTGTGTGTGTGTGTGTGAGATTATATTTTTCTCTTTTTTTTCTCTTAATATTAATAATATTAATAATAGTTTTATCGGTATCACATAAATTAGTCAATTTAAATCAGATATCTCATACACAAAAACACACACACACACACACACACACACACACACACACACACACACATACACACACACACGCACGCACGCACGCACGCACGCACGCACGCACGCACGCACGCACACACACATTAAACTAATATCTTCCTGCAATTAATTCTATATTTCTCACGGAAAGTCGAGCTCAATAACACCGATCGACAACGCCGGAGAAGAGAAATCTTGCACCTCTTGGCAATTTCCTTGGCGAACGAAGGAAAATTGATAATAAGGAGCGCTGCCATTAAGCAGCACGGAAACTACGTTTCGAGCTCGATGGGATTGATTCGTGAGTGTTCCCGAGAAATGGTCCGGCTGTTGCTGAGGCCGAAAGGAGAAGAGTGTCGGGAAGAAAGAGAGACAGGCGGCAGGCTGACAAATGCAAGGGAATGGCTCTGTCCCCGAGAGTGTCTGGCAAGCTCCTAGTCCCGAGTAATCGAGCGCGTGATCAATGGGCTTAAGTCCTCCTCGGTGGTGGTGCGAGTTGAAAGGCGGACGGGCGGAAAGGCGACGGCAAGTAGAAAATCAGGGTAAAACGAGACACGAGCGCGACAGGGAGAGGAAAAGAACGAAGGGAAAGAGACGGCGGTGTTTCTCATCGACAAGTTTCTCGTCTATTGCCAACAAGATCGTCCGGAATTATTGCGACTACGGGAAATTGATTTACAGCCACATCGAACGTGGAATTGCGTTTACGATTCGAAAGTGAAAAATAGTCTGATGTCGCAAAAGAGCGGTTTGTCATGATATGATTTTACGTTTACGACTAAATTCGACATTATATCATTTATGATTTTACATGGTAAACACACACATGCAGTCGTTTGCAATGAGTACGCGTTGTGTGCACGGGAAGAGACGGCGACAAATATTGCCTTGGAAGGACACTTAGTATTGGTCCTTTTTGCATGAAGACAAATATTACGATTGATATTCCTCTATGTAGCCACTATTACATTTCAAAATCATTAAATAATGTGTGAATTAAAATAATGTGTGGAACAAGAAATCAACTTTATACATTTGAGTATATAAATTAAAATATTTATATTATATTAAATTAAAATCTAAAATAGCATTAATAAAATTAGAGAATATAAAAAGTTAATAAATATTTTACAATGATAGATATAAATTTTTAATTAAAGGTAAATTTTTAATTAAAGATAGAATTTGATTGATATCGATAAATAAAATGCCAAACGATTTGAGAACTTGTATAAAAATAATTATTTATAATTTGCAAGTGACAAATGAAATAAAAAAATAATAATCATATAGTTTTTCTCTCGGTTTTTCTTTTCTCCCTTGTAGATTCAATAGTTGGTATCAGTGCACTCGTATAACACATTCACGAAAATACTAACATCGAATACAAAATGCACTCGAATTTTATCGTTATCATCAAAGAAATTATTGTCGTTCGCATGTACAGATATTGCAGATGTACAGATATTACTTTATAATTTTCATTTCTTGTTGCTTCGATTCTCGAAAAAATTATGAATAAATCATGCGAAACATTTGTTTCAGTAAAAATAGTTGATTTTACATACAATATGTTGATTGGGAATTAATTAATTGTTTGAGCTGATAGACAGGTTAATTGTTCGTAGAAAAAAAATCACTTTTGGTACTCACTACTTGATGGTAGTACGTGTTGTTACTTGCTGACTCGACGAGTGAAACATGCGACGTCTTTACATAAAAGGCTACAAACAACATCAAGGCTATACATCAGATAATCTCGTAAAATAATTTTAACTCGTATAAAATAATTTAATATTTCTACAAAATAACTATCGATATTCCGTTATTTATATTTGAAAATAATTTTGATGTGTATATAAATTGTGTTACTATAATAAAAATTTTAATTATTACGTGCGATTTGTTTTATTAATGATAATATTAAGTTTTAATTATAATTTTAATAATTGACGCATGTTATTGAATTCTTTCACTTAAAAAAAATTAATTTAAACGTATTATATAAAAAATTAAACTTTAAATATTTAAATTAATTAAAAATAAAATTTAAAAATAAAATAAATATTAAATATAA
>NW_017259370.1:3693704-3698009 GCF_001594045.1 Atta colombica
AATAACGTCCATATTAATATATACATTTAAAAAATAATGAACTATAAATTTATAATTATAAATTTCAAATTTAATATATTTCTTAAGTTAAATCATTTAACCATTGTTTTAATTAAATTAACGATACATTGGTGATTTATAGAAATGATTACAAATAATTCAAATTGTTATAATTTGACATTATAAATTTAACAGTATATAGAAATGTCATAACAAAAGATTTTAAATCTTAATTTTAAAATGCTTTAGATTTCGTTTAATCGATTTTTTAATACAAATTTTTCGCAAAAATGATTGTTCAGGATTCGGTAAAATATTACAATAATTAATACATAGATATAGTGTAATCTCAAGAATCGATATTAAATAGTGAAAAACAATTAAAGTTTTATTTCAGGACGAATTTTTCTTGAATGCCGCAATGATATCGATATTACAAATATAGACAAACACAACAAATATTTAAAAAATTCTCAAAATCTATTATTTTAATTGTATGAAGTCTTAAAATTATTTTTAGCTAAATGCATATATAAATGTGCGCTTTGTTGTCACGTTTTGCATATTGCCCCGCAACTTTGATAATTCGCGAAACGTCGCGCTGTTTAATTAAGTGTGCGCACAAAAAAGTAAACCGTCGTAAAAGTTTTATGTTTGTTGCGTCGTTCTTTCGTTGACAGATTCTGTGATTAATAGGTGCGACTACGTGAATAGAGGATTAAAGAATCTCATATTTTTTTGCCATGATTGTTAACAAAAACTTTTCTAGGTAGGTAACGCCACCATTTAAAAGTGTGACCTAAAGGTTATCAACTAGCAACTTTAAGAGGAACTCTTATACTATAAAAAATTGAATATTACAAAAAATAATAAAAAAAATATGTAAAAACTTGAAAAAATTTAGAAAATTTTAGACAAAAAAGAAATAGTCACGTAAACCCTCTTTTATATATTAAATAATTTTTTCTTACAGTCAGATTATATAGTTACAATAATTACTATATGTATAACAAAAAAATTAAATGTCTTTTAAATTGAAATATAAGCATCATTAGAAAGATTAATTTTAAATAAAAAAAGCTAAAAGTATGTTTTTTTTAATTATCAAACAATTTCTTTCTTTGAAAGCAACTATTGATTTGTGTGAGAAGAATCACGATAAAATACTATTTGGATAAGGGAAGTGAATGTGTGGATTGAAATTTGGACACAATAAAAGAGTTAAATACATAAAGGGATTGGCGAGAGGTTGGTCACTACTGTTGGAAGTTTTTCCCTGTTCAAGGGTGGTTCTAGAGAAATGGGCCAATTACACGTTGCAAATAAATCTACGAGGGGTTTTCGGGTCAGTATATGACTGTTGCGAGACAGAAGCGAAATGGAATCTACGAGCGAGAGACACAGAGATATAAAGCGAGAGAATGATGAAAAGAGAAAGAGAGAAAAAGAGAGACAGACATATATAGGAGTTGTGGAGTGAAAAAAGGGATAAAAGGATGATGGAGCATACAAAGGTTGGCAGTCTCCATTGTACGCCTCGGCAAATTTTGTTGGACAATGGAAAGGGTTGATTTGGCACTCGTAAATATATATTACATTAGCACCTATTACACTTTGAAACTTGAGTTAACAAGATTTCGCCCAGCCTCGCTACCTCTTTTCTTTTCTCTCTCACGCACATACATAGATACTATATAGGCGCAGACAACCTCGTCTCCCGTGAACATAAATGGAATACGTTGTTCATGATTTCGAAATAATAGTAATATTGATCGCCATTTCGCTAAACTGCATAATTAAAGTTTTACGAAGATATATTGTCTTTGTTATCGCATGCATTATACTATTCGTGCATTATTTATTGTAACTCTGTTTTCACAGTGAATATAAACGGTAAGAATTTAATAAAAATAACTGTTTAAACAGGCAAATTAATCATGCTTAATAATATGAAACTTATAGAAGCTAAAAATATATTTGAATAAATAATCCATTAACATTCACATTTTTACCATATTTTAGAAAAAGATTTTATTTTAATACATTTTTAGATATATTTACGAGTTACATAGAATTATAATTAATTATACTTATTCCCTAATATTGATACGTTAATGAAGGTAGTTTAGTGCATTAGACATTTAAAATAGATTACAGTTATATACATTTAAAAGAGTAAATATTATACAGATAAATATTATAAAAATCAATGCCAAGTCTTAAGAATGACGATACGCTATTAAATCACTGGAAAAACGCACGAACGATGTGTTTAGCATTCTGATGAATGAAACGAACAACGATTGTTGTATTCATTCGTAGGTGTTTTGGAATCTAATTGTCTCAAGCGCTTTTAACCTTAATCAGCGTCTCGAATTGAACGATTCGAGAAGCCGTTGCTGCTGGCAAGCCGTGAAAATGGAAACAGACGACAGACACAAGTACATAGATACGATACTGTACGGGTGATGGTAGTGGAATGTATACCCACTACCGCACTCCGGTCGGTATTTACAAGAGGAATCTGGAGCAGGCAAACTCGAATCACTTCGTTCTCGCTTCCATCTTTCTCTCTTTCGACGAGCATGGATGTACATGAGGAAGGAGGAGATGAGAAGCTTTTGTACGCCCTTTGCAGGGGAGATGGAAGCGTTGAGGGATGCATTAGCGGTCGGAAAAGGTAGAGTTAGGAAGAGAAAGGGGGCGAACTATGACGAAGAAACTCTCTGAAGTAAGATGGCTATAAAGTAATAAGGATGTGAAAAAGGAGAGAAATTGAAGATTCGAATAATGTGATAATAATGTTCATAATTGTATGAAAACTTCAAATTTTTTTGTAAATGTTTGTAAGATATATATAAGATTTAAATGTTTATAAGATTATTATTTAAAAAGATCAAAAAATGCATGTTTAAATGCATGTTGATACCTGAAAGGTTTCGAAATATTGTCTTTTTCTAAATATTTTGACAGTTTGTGTTTGAGGAGTTAATAGCGCAACATACTATTAATTGTATGCATTTATAAGTATCAAGCATTTAAGTAAATATAGTAAAAAATAAAAAATGAAAATAGTGCGCGTCTGTCTAGTAAAAGTTATTCAGTTATTTATATTGGTAATCGAAAAATTTGTATGTATAATATTGACAATGACAATATTCTTCTATTATCTCTTCCCCCCTCCTCCCCTCCCTAAGTCTCATTGATTGAAAATTTTTTCGAGGTCAATAATTAGTCCAATAATTAGTAATCCTGAATAAATTTTATCAGTCTTCTTTAAAGATTTCTCTCTAGCTTGGAGCAAAAAATAAAAAATTGAAGAACAACATCACACGATGTTCCCAAGCGGTCACCCATCCAGATTCAATTTAGAAGAAAGAATTACATCTCTTGTGTGCGCACGCGCGCACATCTTAGCTCATCTTTAATACATCTGAATAATAATGTTCAAATGATCATAACTCTACAAAAAAAAAAAATTGTAGAGATCTCGGTCAATTCGCGTTGTTCTCGTCTCGAAAAGCTCTTTTAAACGAGTCTTCACTTAACCCCATATGCTATTTAAGATTTTTCAGGCTCCATTCTCCTCCTTCCTCCGGAATGTTAAGGTAGGTGTTTTGATAGATTTTTTAGACGATCTCGTTGTATCCCTGTAAATTTAAATCCTATATCTCAAACCATTTAGAAATTCAAGTGGCTCGAGACTTTTGGCACTATATACAGTTTTTCTTGTAGAGAGAAAAAAAAAGAATAGATTATCAAATGAGTTTTTTCAAAAATAAATTTATTTTTAATAATTTTTAATAATTTTGCAATTCTGTAAATTTTATATGAAAACTTTAAAAATAAAAATCTTATACTTTACTATATAATTCTTAGATAATTCTTAGAAAGTTACATAATATAAAATTAGTATTTTAAAATTAATTTTTAAATTTGATCAAATAATTTAAAATTTTATATATAAGCAATACTTTCAACTTTATCATGAATCTCCTAAAAAATAAAATTTGAATTTTGCATATTTTTCTATATTTTTCTATATTTTGTATATTATCGATTTTTTAAATGATTATTAGTCATTAATTGCACTCTATCAATCGAGTAATAAACATTTTTTTTATTTAAGAAAAATAATATTGCAAAATGTCAGCACAGGAAATAGGTTTGTCTGACAGATAAAACGCGAATTGAATCTCAAGTCGTGAAAAAGCAGAGAGAGACGGGGGAGAGGGGGGGAGCAGAGAGAGAGAGAGAGAGAGAGAGAGAGAGAGAGAGAGAGAGAGAGAGAGAGAGAGAGAGAGA
>NW_017259370.1:3698109-3698763 GCF_001594045.1 Atta colombica
TTAATGCATCGTGATGGTTTCATCTGTGCCACCGCAGGCAATCGGCACACAACCAACGGTACAAACCACTTACTGGTTTTAAGTGGTGGTTCCGCCCTACGGGTCTTCGCTGTCTACCCGGCTGAAGAACAGGGCGAGAACAGGGGAAGAAGAAGAGGCAGAGTTGGCACGCGGAAACGAGCGCGGCACAAGAAGGAACCGAGCGATTGCTGGATGGAGCGAAACAAAAACAACGCAGTGAATGCAGTTCGGCTGCAGACTCGCCGTGTAAATGGCGCTCGACGACTACTCGCGATAGCTAGTCCTTCCTTGAGAACGGACGTTAATGGGTGGATAAGTTTCACTCCATTGGAATCCCGGTAATCGACACTCGTGTGATCTTGATGGAATCGTCTCTTATTTGTCGTAATTATTGCGCTTGATATAATTGAGAAATAATTTGATGCAATTGAGAGTTAGGTATTTTATCTAACTTTCCAACAAAGAGAATTGTGACAGGTTAAGAAAAACTGACAATTTTTATTTTTAAACTTTCAGTATTAAATAATAGTTATATCAAAAGTCTATTTGTTCTAAAAAGTTCAAATCATCCGAATATTGTTTTATATTAAGATAAAATTATAATATATTTTTATAATTATAAATATTTTATCC
>NW_017259370.1:3698863-3705473 GCF_001594045.1 Atta colombica
AAGTGAACTTTAATTATTTTATTACAGCATTTCCATATAATTATAATAAGCAATTATAATTTTAATCAATTATAAAAATGTAACACCTTTTGTTCCAAAATATTATTAGTCAATATGATAAATTCATTTCGAATTGTCGAATAAAACTTTTGCCTGATTCTACTTTTACTTTTTGTCACGTGTTCAATCATAGTCCGTCATTTCTTTCGAACAAAGAGAACCAATCTCATTTTGCGGCTTGGGAGTAGAAGAAGGAAATGTTATATATAGATACAAGATATATATATATAAAAAAAATATATATATATGAAATATTCTTCCTTTTATCTTCAAGTTCTGGGATTACATTGGCTTTTCTTGTTTCAAAGTATCGAATAACTTATACTAGTTGGAAGTAAATATCTAAAGATTTAATTCTAAAAGTAATGTAAAATCTTATAAATATTATATGGTATATCATAAATTATAATAGAATACATATATCGATTTTAAATATAGTTATTATTTTTCGATTCAGAAGAAACAGAATTAAAGCGTAGCAAAATATTATCTTAAAATTGTTACTTCTTATAGATTCGATATAGCTTGGAAATAATTTCTCGAATAATTATTAACAACATGATTTAACTTTATGCTACGAATTACTACATTACTTGAAAATGAAAGCCGCAGCTAGGACGCATAAAGAGCTTTCTATTCTTCTCGCATTTTGATTTATCATATTCTTCAGTATTTGTCTAATTAAACCTTCTTGTCCAGTGGGTTGTTCGCCTCCGGCAATGTCCTGTCTACGGGGAGATGTCGGCTCAGAAGAGTGAGGGCCGTAGCATGACGGCTGGAGAAATGTAAGATAGATACATGTACGGCGGAGAGCCGGAAGGAAAAGAGGTCTGCTTGGAAATGTGTAGGCGGGGATAACCCCGAAGGATTTAGTAGCATGATATCATAACCAACAGTGATTTCCCGCTAAAGCCGGGGCGATGCTATTCCAAAGGACCCCGGGGAAAAGCACCGCCGGCCGCCTTCCGCTCCCCATTACGACCGGTTATGTATGAAATGCAGGATTATGTGTTTCTCGCTCCTGACTTTTGCCCCTTAATTCACTGATAACAGCTTTTACAAAGTGATAATGTTACTCACAGTGTTCGTGTAAATCGAACAAAGTGTTCAAGCTTTCCTAATGGAGTTACATCTAGAACAGCGTTTTCATCCTATTTTGACATACGTGTCATTACCTTTGTAGATTATAATTTAACAGAGATTTAAATTTTAATAATTTTTAATATATATTATATTTTAGATATAACTGTACGCGCGTTTTTTTCGTTTTTTATCGTAGCTCTTTTTCTATCATTCATTCGGCCATAATTATCATATTTATATATATATTTGCACGTTATTTAATATGTTTAAAGCAAAAACGTAAATATATAAGATAGGTTTTTAATATGTTCACATGCAGGATTTTTTTAATTTGGAGCTTTTCCGAAAGTAAAATACGCTACATGTAACTTAATAACTTTCGGTTTTCTAAGTTCTTCTATGAAAGGATGCAGTATAACAGTGTGTTTGACTTACTTTTTTAAAAGAAAATTAATCTAAAAGAAAATTACATTCCAGAAATTTAAGTTTAATAAACAAATAAATTTATATAATTTTTTTATATCTTACATTTTATGTAAAAATTTTTTAAGCTAAGAAAATAAAATACTTTTATTGTTAAAAAAATAGATTATATCAAATCCTCCGATTTATTTCAAATATTTGTCTCGAAGATTCCACTTAATTTCTTGTCTTTTTCTCATTTCTGTCTCTCTCTCTTTCTCTGTTCCCCTTTCTCTCTCTCTTTACTTCTTTTTCTATGTGGAAAGTCGGTCGCACGTATGATCGAGTGTGTCGCGTGCTTCTCTGTTAACAACTGTCGTCAAGTCCGTCTGGTCGAGCTCCATAGGCTCCATAGACGAGGCGACGAGCAAGACCTCGACGTACGTGCCGGATGGAGGATCCTCGAGTTCAAGTGAGTCTCTCTTCAGCGTCTCCAGTACAAGCAAACCAGTCTCTTGTAAAAGGGGTTGACGAACCACCTTGCAACCGCCTTGCATCCTCCGTGAGACGTCCAGACATTGGATTTACATAAAAGCCACACAAACTAAATTTTAAAATCTCTCGTTATTAAAAAGATATTTATAGTTTCACATCCACATCTACATTCACATTAATTTTTCTATTTTATTTTTAAAATATTGATATAATTAATTGAATTCTAGTTAGTTCTTTCTTGGAGAAAGTCTACAAAATTTCTGAATACGTTTAGAAAAAGAAATTAATATTTAAAACAATAGAAACTCAAGCAAAATTTTTAAAAATAAAGGAAAACATTTTATACATACAAGACATAATAATCTATAAATATTCAATTACATTTAAAGCTTGAAAATTCTGCGAAATTACATTCTTCTGTTTAGATGTCTATTAAATGAAGCCTGTCGATGTCACAAAATTAATAATCGCGAGAAAATCGACCCGACAGATTTTTGCGGTTGCCTCTATTGAGAGTTAGGTCAACAAATAAACGACCGTGATATTGTATGCGCCACGGCCACGCGATCCGCGTAACCCACTCTCGATTTACCCATCGCGTACACCCGGTATATTACAGAATGTCCCGCGGCTTGTAAATAATGGCCGAGCTGTCAGGCGCCGAATTTCGGATATCTCAGCGATTGTATGCGCAAAATGCGTGTGAATGTGCATGCTTATAATGCACAACCATATACGCTTGTACCAGCGGTATGTTGGCCGAAAGAGTATTTGCCTCTAAAGGCATTCGATAGAGAAAATCGGGAAATTTTGCAACAAACTCGCGCAAACTCATTTTAAAAAATTGTGACGTACGAATTAACCGAAAAATAAAATTGATAAACTAGAAATTATAATATATTATAGTATCTTTTATCTCTTAATATAAATTTTACGTTTGCAAATTTTTATTAATATTTGATTATTATATGCACTTTATTGCTTATAAAATTTATTTTATATTTTTATTTAATTTATAATAATGTATATCCTTCACTTTATCGTTTAATCAACATAAAATTTCCAGTATTATTAATATTATAATACATCAAGTCGTGATTTATAACATTTTATTTATTGCAATAGGTACATTTAACGGAGTTTTTTGTAAAGTATCTCGAGAGAGAGAGGCTTATGCGAACATTTTATTTAGTTATAAACAATATTTTTCTGTCCACTTAAATGTCGGCGGAATAACGGCGAGGAAAATAATGGCGCCGGTCTCGCTCCGAAATCAGTCGTTCGATAAATCCCGTTTTCAGGATTTACTCGCGATTCGACTGGTCGCGCCGGTACATCCAAAATGCTCCATTTGCAGCACTGTAAATTCTGTGTAGACCGATTTTTTTTTTATTCCACTCGTCCCTATTTCGCTGTCTCTCTTTTACGCCACCGCATCCCAGCCGCACTCTCGCTGCAGTATTTAATCCATGCAGTTTATCAGCAAACCACAGCGAGAGGAGGGTCTCGATACACCCTGGAATTAATTCGCGAGATTCTCCCCCGCTCCCTTTCTCACTCTCTCTTTCGTTCTTGTTCTCCTGCCGGCTTTTTTTTTAGCTTCACGATAGCACAATGGCGTGTCGATCGGCCGGTGCTCGTCGATCATTCGGGATTAATGAACGCGTGTGGCATGCGATTTTTTCTTGCGCTTTTCGTTGGTATCGCGCGTGTTGAATACAAGAAAAATCGCTCGCCATGAAATCGAAAGGATCGAAGAGCTGAAAATCTTGCAGATGAGCAGATTACTTATTACTGAGAAAAAAGTTTAACAACAAATTGTATTAAAAATTCACTTTGCGATGGAAATAATAACACAAGGCTATTTCACAAACTCCCTCAGATTTTTAAAAGAATTTGAGATTAATTTTTCCTAGCAAAATCTGATTCTTTGATTTTTTACAGTTTTAAAAAGTAAAATCTTTAATTACAATCTCATTAAAGCTCACTTAAAAATAATTAACAACAATATTTTATTTCTTATTTTGATCCAAGAAAAGTAGAATTTATAACAATTTATAAGTTCTCAATTATGAATTATTCAAGAATTATCGGTTTATTGATTATTTTTCATATACGTTTCTAATTTCATAACGTTTCTAAAGATTATTATTTCTATTTTTTAATATGCAAATATGGAAAGAAGTGTGTCCATAAATATTCTCTTAATACAGAATAATATAATCAGATTTTTAATTATGTTTTTTAGAAAAGTTTAGAAGTAATTTTTTTTAAATGTCAATTTAGATCAGATTTGAGACGTCTAAACAAATTTTTTCTTTGCATCGATTTATCAAAAATTCATATATAATTTATCGCAAAATTAGAAATGCGTAAACAAGAAAATTTAAAGAGAAAAATCAGAAAAAAGATAATTTTTTAAAATCACATGTATCATTTCTGAGATTTTTATTTTTTTTTTTCGAATGTAAGCATTTGATGTTTTTTTATTTGCTGATTTCTTCGGATATTCTATTTTTATCTATTTTTATGATAAATTTGCTCCTTGATACTTGGCTCAAGAAAAATTGGGCATTGATATTTAAATGCTTTTCCCTTTTTGTCTCATAGATCGAAATTGACAATATTCATGATATCAACGCATTATTTCACATAAATGGGTAATTATAATTATCATCGTAACAGGATGATTATAATAGAATGCAATGGAGTAAAGCTGAAGAGATAGAATCCTAAATGTATTATCGAGTGGTTACAGAATGTTAATAAATGTAAATTATGATTGAGATTAAAAGTAAATGATATGTTGTAATAAGAAATTGTATTTTGGTAAAAAAAGAAATCAGAAAAAAGAAAATCAGAATATTCGTATAAATACAGTAGATAGAAAACTATTTGACCCCACTGTAAATTATATTAATTATAATTGGATAGTTTATCCAATTATAATTGAATAAGTTATCATAATATCATAAATTTTTATTAAATTTTCATTATTCTATATATTTTCTCTTAAAATCTCTCTCAGTAAAGACTTATACGAACCGTCTTTAGAGACAAATCTCAGAAGATACTTTTTAAACTCTTTTTTTTTAGGAGAAAAACAAAACTTATTACAGAGCAATGTACATGCGCAGTTTTACTATTTTTAACTATATATACGAAAAGAATTATTTTTTAAGATTTACTCTGAAAATATGAGTTGTGGTATCACTATTTTAAAGATTTTTATTACGCACTTCAGAAAAATTAATCAAACTTATTTATATTTTATTGTAATTTTATTAGTGAATGAGAGAGATTTAAAATTCTTCGAAATATATTATTGTCACAACTATTATATTTTTAGGATAAACTCTAAGAAAAAATTCCCTCCGTGTATACAATTTTCGTCAAATAAATTTGTGATTTTTTAAATAGATTTATTATTTAATAAATTAATTATAATAGAGTAGGAAGAGTATCACGAAAAAGGTAAATTATTTGTATAAATAAATATTTATAGATGTACATTATATCACATAGACACATACAATAAAATTTTTGTAATTATTACATGCTACAGTAATTATTTCTATTTTTAAAAATAAGATTAGTTTTTGGAAAGACGTATATAATAAGAAAATTATAGTAAGAAAGAATCCTGTCCTAATTATTAAAAAAATTCATCAATTTTCTATATAAATTAATATGGGATTCTCTGAACTCTAAAAATGCTATAAGAAACATTAAACTATGTAGATAAAATAGTAAATTTAAATGTGTAATACGTAAATATTCTTTTGAAATTATTTTAAATGCATATATATGTAACCATTCTTGCAGTTTTATCATCAAATCATATAGATATTTTCGTACACTTATTATATTACTAATTTTTTTACACTTATAATATTAGTATTGTAAAGTAAAATTTTTCAATAAATTAATGACTTACAAATTTATGTAAAAAATTTATTAAAAAAGAATATTAAGATTTTGCGTGTAAATACGTTTAGTAAGGATTAAAAAAATTAAAAGTAATTGTTTCAAGGAAACAGTTTGTATTTGTCTAGAAATTACATTATTGTTCGATAAAAAATGTTATCATACATTATATTTTTATGTCAGCTTGTTAAAAGATGCTTGTTAGTTCACTTAAAAAATTCAAGTCTTCGTTACACGGCACTCATTTTGAAATTGGAGAACAGAGTAGATTTTTTTTACTTTATGCAAAACTCGACGATATTTTGCGTGAGTACACGACTCTCGGAGAACTGCAAGAACAACGTAAACAACATAAACGTATGGTTTTCATTGTGATGTGTCCTTGGCTGAATAAAATTGTTGAGAAAAAATCTAGAGAATGAATTGAAGGATGAGAAGGTTAACTAAAAAAGAAGTCTGGGAATCATGTTTCATTTTTTCTTGTGTTTTGATCAAAACTTTATATCAATTCTTTTATTATTTTGTACTTATTCGATATTATTTTATAATTTTGTATATTTATTATATATTTTTGCATATTTATTATATAAATCTATTTTTTAATATTTTTCTTTGGATATTTTATTAAAATAAAGGGGATATA
>NW_017259370.1:3705891-3707611 GCF_001594045.1 Atta colombica
GAGAGAGAGAGAGAGAGAGAGAGAGAGAGAGAGAGAGAGAGAGAGAGAGATTAATTAAATCCCCCTATAGCAATCAAGAATACTAGTAACAAGCAACTATTCCGAGGACATTATCTTACTTTGATTTTGTAAGTTTAAGCTGCGTGCGTCCTCGGTGCCGCGGCATTGAATTGATTCATCAACGTCTCGCGAATTCGTACTTCGTATTTCCGCGCTCTGGATCTCTCGTACAGGTAGTTTGGTGGCAAGACCCACCAACAAGTGATACAAGCAGTTCTGTGGTCGGACACTATGTACATGGCCACGCTATCACGACGTAAAGCGCAAGTCCTGTGATTACCGTCGACAAGAGCTTGCGGCTTACTCGCAAGACCTTCGCATATCAAACATTTGCGATAGAACTGTAGTGACGTTCTCTCGAAATTGACTCTCTTACATGTTTCTTCGCCATGATCAAACTAATCAAATCATTTTACAATAGATTATTTTGAAAGAGCTTTGCCTATAATTTTGCATCTCGATTTAAAAAAATATAATTGACGACAAATTGATAAAAATACTATTCTATATTTTATTTACTTTTATTATATCTTCTACTATTATTTTCTTGCGGTAAAAATATAAATTAGTCCTTCGCGGCAATATAAATTTTAACTCTTCTTAGTTAGTAGTCACGGATCTTTCAAAAGCAAAGCAAATTTTTTTATTGTTCTGGATTATATAAAAATCTGAAAAAATTCTGGTATGCCAAAGTTTTAACAATGAGTTTTTACCATCGCAGAAATCGGATTGTATTTGACTTACTTTGTTAATTTATCTAAAATCAAAATTCATAATCAAAGTATTGGTGGTGCCAACTCCAGTTACTGGAAGGTTAAAATCGTTAATTCAAATACAAAATATTAACTGTAAATTGTGTTGTATTTTACAATCTTCATAATATTCAGCAGAGATTTTTAAGAGTTCAAGTTTCTGGAGAATATCATTATATATCTTGCCAAGTCACACGGCCATCTTCAT
Source organism: Atta colombica (assembly GCF_001594045.1). Classification (NCBI taxonomy): domain Eukaryota; kingdom Metazoa; phylum Arthropoda; class Insecta; order Hymenoptera; family Formicidae; genus Atta; species Atta colombica. The sequence goes on from NW_017259370.1 coordinate 3,706,912, forward strand.
TAATTGTATTGCGACTTCGTCGACAGGTTTGTATTTAATTGAATTTGTATTTGGTCACGATAAAGTCTACCAAGTTCCGTCAAAGCAACGCGTATCCCTCCAATATAGCCGACTCCTTCTAATGAGCGTATGAAGGCGCCGCGGTGGCGACGCGACTCCGCAAGAAGATTTCCTTGCTTGCGTCTGTAAACCGCTTGCAAACGGAGACGGCATAAAGTTCAAAGGATTCGTCGAAGTCCGATCTGATGGTGAGCAGAGGAAGTTCTTCACTTTGTCGCGGCCTCATTATGTCTCGGAATTACTCTTGCTAACCGAGAATTCGGCTGCGCCCGTCAGAGTCTACGGTTACGCTCTTTGTTTGCAAATATTATAGTGTACTAGATATATCGAATGTACTAGATATATCTTCCCCTATCTCTACCTTACTTATGGAATGTTCTTTTAAAAAATTTCTTAAATATTCAAAGTTAATTTTTCCTTGATAAAAATTTCATACACGACTTTAAGCTGATCATAGTATAAAATATTTTTTAATATCGGGGATTAAACTCGACAATTCAATTTATCTTCTAAAAGAGAGGCATCAATAAATGTAATAAAGCACTTATTATGCTCTTATTACGTTTTCTTAAAATTTGAATGTTGTGCTTTTCATTACTATTATATATATAATATAATATTATATATATAATATATAATA
>NW_017259370.1:3707711-3715068 GCF_001594045.1 Atta colombica
GCGCGTGTGCAAATGTGTTTTTGAATTTAAAGATTATGCTTTTATGATATCTGACAATCCGCAATTCAAATAATGTAACACAAATCCACTTACAAGAGATGAACTTGCGTCAATCAAATGCTAGGATCGAAAATTAAGCATTGTTTCGCAATTGCGCTCGTAAATACTACAGCCGTGATTATCTTGCGTGCATTCAGTAAGCATTACTGGCAACAAGTTAAAATTTCGCCTAATGTTCTCCATCAGAACAATCACGATTCCCGAGCTTTTAAGCTTACATATAAATTACTCGCGAAATACGAATATTGTGAACTTTAAAATGATCCTTCGATGTACGTTCAATCCTTTATGCTCTTCCAGTTTTCCTAAAAAGTTACCTCAAAAATTTCAAAATAAATTTTAGAATCTATACTTGTTCTCTATGTTGCATTTTATTTATAATTCAATATATTAAAAATCAATATATTAATATATAAATATCAATATATAAATCAATATATTAAAATTCAATATATTAAAAAAAAGAAAAATTTTCTACAATTATTAGAATAAGAATTAATTTATTTTAACTAATTTTAAATTATTAAAACTAAATTAATTAATGATAGATATTAATTAAAAAGTATCGATTCTCTTATTACGTATATTTATTTTAATTATTGAGTTTGTCAAATTAAACTTTTTAGTATTTATTGACGTTAAATATCTTTTCTGGTACGTAAAATTCTTTGTAAAGATAAAATCCAAGTAATATTAAATAAGAAATAAAGTTTAACTGTCAATTCGATTATACCGATTTATCAGATTTATTTAAATTTTTGAATAAAATTCTCGAAATTTCGTTTGTTACAATTACATATCGCCATATAGTAACACTTCAAACAGTGAATCAGCATTGCGCGCGAGCACGTTTACATCAAATTCGTGCAGCTTTCCTGCTAGGAGAGCTTGCAGCAGCTAGCTGGAAAAAGGGACATTCGGCCGACTTTCGGTAAAAGCCCTCGATCATTCGTGCATGAAAGCTCGTAGTCGGCGCTCTTCTTTCTTTGAATGCTTTCAGCGGATCTCTCGATTTAACTTTCTCTTTTTCTAAAAAGCACAGTAGGAATAAAAATATTCTTTTTAAATTTCGTGTAGATTTTGAATAAAGCGACAGTTAGGTGGATATTGATAAAACTTGAAACTTAGATAAGAATTTCAAAATCCTTTCTTTTGAGTACAATATTTCGGACAAACGTGCTTTTTTGTGTGTTTTTATATAAAAAATAAAATAATTCTGAGAGAATTTAATTTATTGATCATATAACATAAATTAATTATAATATAATAGGATTTATGCCTAATTTTGAAAAAAAAAAGTAAATTCAATTTTTTTTTCAACAGCTAGATATAGGAGAAATGCAGGCCACTGTCTCTCGTAAGCTCTTGAGATTAAGCTCTCGCGAGCGAACCTGTTGGGAAGTCGAGATGAAAGCTGAAAAGAGGAACAGGGAGAGAAGAGTTGGAGTTTAACAAACTACAGAGAAAGACTGAAAACGGAACGCGTCTCTAGTGAGACTTTGTGAGCCACGGCTCTTTCTCAACAAATTGTAGTTATTGTTTTTGAATGTTGACACCCAACTGAAGATGCATTACAGTTCTATATGCTTCAGTTACAGTTCTATATGCAACTCGCAAGAATATTTAGGTTGATCGAATCTTTCACTTGCTGTGAAACATTAATATTCGTAGTTTCATAGCTCGCAGGTTTTTTTTTTAAATTCGACTATAAGTTTAATTAATTAATGCAACATTGCATTTCAAATCCAAAAGTGTTAAAAATTGAGGAAATTATATATAATATCGCGTGTAAGTTTAATTTAAAACAAATTTAAACTTTTTAAAGGTGGCTTGATAATATAAATATACAATTAAGGAGCATATACACCATAACTCAAGATGTTTTTAGAGATCAAATGTATTTCAAATGTATTTCAAATTAATACGTTAAAAACGTTAAAATTTGTAGACGTTTCGGTCAAGATTTGACTATCATCAGTAAAAGAACTCTTTTGACAGAAGATATTATTATTTTAATTTCTGTCAAAAGAGTTCTTTTATCATCATATCATTATTTAACTTACACAAATAATTTAACTTCATATAATAATTGTGAGGATCTTTGTTTCAAAGACACAGAATGTGAAAATTCTGTATTGATTGATAAACAACGGTCTATTAATATTATATTTCAACAATTATATACCAAGATAAATGTATTATTGACAAATGTATTATTGACCAAGACAATATATTATAATCAAATAAAATTAATTTTCAATTAGACAATAAATATCAAAGTAAAGATACACGTGGAAGACATCCAATGTTAATTTAATTTTAACACGCGCTATATATTGTACTGATGATGATCAAATCTTGACCGAAAACGTCTACAAATTTTATGTTTTTAACATTAATTCGAAATACATTATTTAATCTCTAAAAACATCTTGAGTTATGGTGTATATACTCCTTAATTGTATATTTAATTTAAAAATATAATGTAAATATTAATAATTTTAATACTATAATTATTAACATAATTAATAATATAATTTAAGTTAAATAATATTACTATCAGTCTACATTTTTTAAAATACATTAACTAATTCATTTGATTATTAGTGAGATGAATTTTCTAATCTAATTGAAACTAATAATATTTGAATTTTCGAAAGACTATTTGTGAAATAAGCGGCTCAATGTTAATTCCATTTCGCACGCTCTGCTTTTCGAATGTCCTTCAGGAATGCACCTCGAAAGAGGACTTGATGCGCTTATCGCAAATCTCCGGAGGTGCACTGCGTTGTGCACCATGGAGGGAACTGACGAGGGAGACGCTTCTTTCATTCGAGGAGGATTTTCCGAAGACAATATGTGGGGTCACGAGTGGCAAAACAATGGACTTCGAATACGAATGGAAGACAAAGTGTGTTCCCGAAGGTTTAAACGGCTTTGCGTTACTTTTTGCTACTGTAAGCTGCTCTTTCCTATGCAGGAGTATGCAAAGACAGCGCATCGGATGGCTGTTGTACAATTTGCACCGTTTACTTTTGCAAATCATGAACGTTAAATCTATTTATGTAGCGTGTAGAATATCGTTCATAATTTTCTAAAAAAATTCCGTAAATTAATTTCGACCATTACGTCATTTCTACGATTTTTACGAGAAAATTTTACAAAAATTTATCATGTTGATATTACAGATTAAAGATAATCACTTCATATGGAAATAGAAAAGTATCATCTTACTTCACGTTTATGAAGCTTTGTTTTGCAAATTCTAAATAATTTTGCGAAGCGAAACGCTAATCTTTTCGGTAGCGCAAAGCAGCGACAAAATTGCGTATATCTAGAACTAATGCACATTATTATATTACTTTCACTCGTGTGGCGTTGTGATGTTTCAGAATGCAATTATGCCATAGGCGAGACACGCGCAGCATATACCACGAAATAAATTATGTTTCGCAAAATGAATTTCCACATTCACGGATAAATTCGACGAATTAATTGTTTTAACAATAGAAACGTTTATCTTTCTAATTGCTTACACACTTTCGATTTGCTCATATAATAAAAGAATTAATCAATTTTTAAATATTATATGTATAAAATAAATATAAAATATTATATGTATAAAAATGATATATATTCATTTTTTAAATATAATAATATTAGTAATAATAGTAAGCCATAATAATTGCATGTATATGAAATTGTTCCACATTACAAATTCATTAATATACTGAAAAAACTAAATATAAAGATATATTTAACACAAAATAATTTTGATTTAATTATAACTTTTTTAGTAAATATTATTTATTGTAAATAAATAGCTAGTACTATTCAAATAATTATTTATTAACGTTTAATTTTTTTCAGTATATTAAATATAAAATTAAATATAAAATTAAAGAAATAATTAAGAGCTAAAAAAAATGACAAGGATTATCAATTATTAATAAAAATAAGAAATCACTTTTTCTGTTGATATAACGTGTGACAAGATACAACGCAATTATTATTGTTATATTTTACTACAATATAATATATCACAAGAATATAAAATATCATACATAAAATATTTTAACTAGCAATATGTTCACAAATTTACGTGATTTATGTTCCTGTGAATTTTGTTAATGCTTTTGTTTCAGTTTCGATACGGATATTATACCATAATGATGATAAATATTCTGCAGATACTATCCGCAAATATATATTTCGCACGAAAATTCTATTCAACTCTATATATCCATGTAACCCATATTCAACCTTGATATCGCGAATAACACGCGGTACTACCTTTGCACGAAACTTCCGTCTTTAAAACCCATCGCTTCGCGATCCCACGGACGATACCGGAAGTCGTCCGGTGCTATTATGCAGCTTTTTAATCCTATTACAGCGGTTAATTACCGTCTGGTGGCCGTTAGCGAGGCACAGACAAAAAGGAAAAACTCGACACCTTTCTGTAAGAGTATCATTTGTTTTCTCTTCCTTTTTAAGCCCACGACCTTTTATCTTTCGACGAAACAAAAAGTGTGCGTCTAATTAACGATCGTCCCTTGCTCATTTTTTGGCGCACACTGAAAAAGTAGAAGGTAAAAGCGCAGAATCCAACAAGAATTCTTTAGAGTTGTGTACAAAATGTTTCAGAAGTTGAGCATTTAAGAGAAATGAACGACAAAAGAAAAAGGCGAGTACAACCCATTTAATCCTTCCATTAAGTTTCGTTTCGCTCGTTTTGTCTAAATCTTTTTGTTAGAAAAAGTATTGTATCGTATTCGTTGCAAGAAATTGTATCTTATTCGGTGCAACTAAATTTTATATTGTGTCATGGATAAAATTATTTATAATAGAACCATTTCTCCATTATTCTGGAAAAAAGAATAGTTTTTCCTCTAAATAGAAAAATACGAGGGAAATACAAAACCATCTTGAATATTACCAATCATAAAAAAAAAAGAAATTCAACTTTGTTGGCGCACGTACGAATACTTCGAAAAACATTACAGTTGCAATCGGATTGTTTATATTGTTACTAGTATTCCATAAAATAGCAAAGATAATAGATTTCGAGAAAAAACCAATTTCGTCCACTTTTTCCATTCGCGTTACAGTACATTTCGATCTACGAGATGTCGAGGAAAAGTAGGTCAGACTGAGAATCCTCTCATGCGCGCGACAGGATTACGAATCCTTACCTTCATAGTGCAAGAAGCAGGGAGGAACCGCCCATGTAATCCCTCGAAATTAAAATTTTAAGACGCGTCAGTTTCTCAAGCCTCCCCAAAATACCCCTGTCCCCTTTTTTTCTCGATTTTAATCTCTGGTCGAGTTCGTCGTCTAAGACGCGCATTCGTTAGGTGTCTCCGACACCTTCTTTCCTTCGTTCCCTCTCTCTCAGGTGTCATTCTCTTGTACTATTTCAACGAGCGACTCTTGACACACCTTCCTTCTGGCACTTTTGCGTCGTTCTACTCACCTTCCTCAGCAGCTCATCGAAAGAAGCGTTGTTTTCGGCGTCGTTTCATCGCAACAGTTTCTTCGATCTCTCTTCTAACTTAGATTAATTTAAACACTTCTTTTTTTTAAATTAATCTAAATGTCATTTGGTAGCAAATTATATACTTCATATTTTCCAAATTTGTTTTTCAACGACATATTTTTTCAAAATGTCGGAATAATATTATATTTATTTTTGTTTTATTGCACATAATTTTATTGGAAAATTATTTAAAATTAAAACTTTTATAATTATTATACATTTAATTTCTGTATATCTCTTATTATATTCAAAATAATTTTTGTATATATACGAAATTGTATAGATTATGAATTATTTCCTATTGCAGCATAAGTATGTATATGAATTTAGAAGTGCAATAGAGTTTAATAAAGTTAATCTATGAATGGATGGCCCGCACTAGATCATATTACCGTGTTGGCTAATTAAGCATTAAAGTCGATAAAGTACTATAAATGTACTTTATCTTACTAAATGTAATATAAACCACTATTTATACGTTTCTTCAATTATTACGTTTCGGTATGTTAAAATTTAATCCAACATAGATCACATTAACTTGTGATATGGATCTGATATTTCAGCGCACTAATGAATATCGTCATTAATAGGATTGTAATTGTGGATGTATTGTATTCAAATATAGCATTACGTATTTCTATCTTTAGAAATTTTTAGATTCTAATAATAAAATTAACGTATAATAAAATATATTTATCTTATTACTTCAAAAACCGAGGAGAAATTTTGTAATACGTTAAATGTCCTGCAGAAAATAGGAAATACTGCATATACCGGTATACCGGAATATAATAAAAAACTGCAATTAAATTTACGCTATACTTAAAATGAAACAGCGATATTAATTTTGCAACTGTCAAACATTTGTCAAAAGAGAAGAAAATTTATATTTCCTGTTGAATTTTCCTGTTCGTGTGACTGTATAATTATATATAATGGTTGATTTTTAACGTCATGAAAAAGTGACAGTGGGAATTCAACGCTTACCAACAACGTTCACTTAATAAACGTTATAATAGACGTTGACAGTTTGTGTTTCGCTTCTTTCGTAGCGTCATTGTTATTCCTTCTCCTTTTCTTCTCAACTTTATTTTACAAGTTGTCACAAGTCATAGGATTTAAAAGGGCTGTTCGAGAGCTTAACTTAACTTCGCCGCTTAACGGATCTACAGAATGAGAGTAAAATTACGCGCGAGAAGAAGTGCTTGAGTATAAAATAGCGATTCAGAGGAAAGTTTAAAATTATGAATACAAGATTGGGGAATTTGCAAATATAACGGTACGTTGTTATTGTTTTATTTAATTAACAATGTAGAATCGTAAAAAATTTCATTACTACTAGCCAATCAAATTTATCATAATGAAATTTTTTGTGGTAACAAAAAAACGTTAAAGTAATTATATCAAGAAGAAAATAATTTGTTTGAGGGATTTATTAAAATTCTTTTCTAGAAACACGAAGCATTAATTGTCTTCACCAATTTGATCTACACAATAATTATACAATATTATATAAATATCTCTAATAATATTAATAATTCTAAATTCGCGATTTAATCTAATATATATGTAATTATAAATATATATTTAAACCTTATGTTTATGATTTCTTGATGGATGTATGTATAATTAAAGTCAATATTGTATATTTCATAATAATTAATATATAATTCAATATTCACATTTATTAAAAATGTTTTAAAAAATTAATTAAGAAATTATATTAACTTATATTTAACAATAAATCATAAACATAAG
>NW_017259370.1:3715168-3723139 GCF_001594045.1 Atta colombica
TTCTTTTCGCGTGATTCTTTTAAAAATATCTAATAAAATAATTTTTAATATTTTACATTATTTATTATAATCTTTTTGGATATAATTTTGATAAGAAAAGAGAATTTCATCATAATATAAGAATTTCTAAAAGCAATATTATTCCTAGAAGGATTCAAGAATAAACTATACATTCGTAGAATATCTTCCTTCTACGAAACTGATTATATTTTACGAGCGAAAAACATCCAAGATTCATGACATACGAAAATAATACGAAATAATAAGAAAATAACATAATATAATTATATTTATAATCTGAACAGCTGTATTACTGTAAAACGACCAAAATATTTTTCAATTTGTATAATTAGTTCTTGTTCATCAAAGCAGAACATGGAACATCGCGTATCATTTTGCAGATATTTCTCGTTCCATGTTTTCCGATAAAACTATTTTTACAATAAAGATACAATGCAAAAAAAACATTGTTCGGTTTTACGTAAAAATACAATCCCATACATTCCAGTCTTCTACCAGTTTTTCTCTAAGAAAATAAAATTTCTTTTTTTTAATATAATGAGAGATAACTGAGTTAAGGATTTATTCGTTCGCGAGCAAGTTCCGTCGAATCAATCTGCAAGAGAACGAGAGAACAAGTAAAATCTGCAAATGCATAATTGCAGATAAATCGGCGAACGTGTTCATGCAATTTCGTTCTGTAAGGCTTTAACGGCACGAAGAAGCGTCTGGCTTGTTTCTAGCTTGGCAGGAGCGAGTGAAAGGGACGGGCATGCCTAAAGTGCATGGGCAAACGAACAGTGATCCCGGGAGAAGTTTGAGGTGGCCAACACTCGAGGGAATGGATTATAGGTCAAGATAGGGCGGAAGGGAAGATTGCTGTAGAGGCATACAGCGGCGGAGCCAAGTGATTGTGTAAATCAAGAAGGCACTTAAGCGCCTGAAATTCTGCTCTACGGAGCTTCTGGTTCAATCAGCCGCCAAGGATTACGCAAATATTCTCCATGGACTCTTGAGCAATTGTTTACAAAAGTGAATTCATAATCAGATTTCTGTTACGTTAAGAGATAAACGAAAGATGAATTACTGGAAATATAATTTGTCTGCAATATAATGGATATAGTTTGTTAATGATGGATTAGGAACTGAATTTTTATTAAAAATAATTAAACATTACTCTTTAAATACGATCAAAAAATTGCACACTTGATATGGAAATGTATTCAATCATGAAATATGTAATCGGACATACAACTATTCAAACATAACATATAAAATATGAAGAAAGTAGATGATAATGAAATTCTGATGAGAAAAAAAAAATTTCAAAGATCATTATTATTATATATGCGTGATGTTCGCTACATTTATTATCACCCTTCATCATCTACTTTTATAGGAGAATTCTTCCTCAAATCCTTTTTACCTACCTTTTTTTTGTCCCCAGCGGGCGAGCGAGCGAACGGCGTTTCTATTGCCAGCCGAGTCATGTACAAACAGTTTCTTCGCGAAATTCCATCGCTTTTCGCGCGGCACACAAACACGGTTGCACGCGCGAAGTTTCCCCTGGAGACCCCTTCGGCTTTTTCCATTTGTTTATATCAGATAAGTCTCTCGCTTGTGATAACTTTGTTTCCCGTAAAGTTGTTTTTCGTCTCGCACGCATGGGCGTGTGCGCAACTTCCGGTTTCTCTTCTCTTCCTCCGCTCTTTCGCTTGCTATCGCTTCTGTTCGATTCTCCCTTGACCACTACTTGTTTCTCATCTCTTAGCCGAGGGTTTGATTGGCTTTTATGGAGGAAGTAACTCGAACCATGTGATCGGATAAACACTCGTCCGTTGCTCGCGAAGCATGGCACGCGCGATATTTCCTGCCATATTCGATTCTGATCTATATTCTAGATTTTAAATCACTACACGAACTACAAAGAACAATTTTGCTAAAGTATCTAAAAATTTAAATATAGATCTGAAAATAATTTTATTGAACTCTCACAATAAATATACGAAAATCTTAAGCATGATGAACATTGCTGCAGAAAGTTTGATATTCTAGCAACCAATTTGTATGTCCTACAAAATTATTTTGCTCTGCATCTAATAGTGTAGTTCGATCCGAGCGGATTTGCACCAACTTAGATTGGATTAATGACGTTGTATGCTCTTACATTGGTGGAATATGTAACGTCAAATAATAGAACATTATTCAACTCAAATGAGAGCAAATCCGCTTGGATCGAAAACGATATAACTAAGTTTTTAGATACCTCAGCGAAACTATTTTCTTCTGTGTATAGAAATCTAAACAATAAATGTTCATTAACACGAAATACTCGCCGAAGTATAAATCATTCTTTCCGCCGTGTATTTTTGCTCAATCCAAGTATTACATCATCTTTCATTTTTTTTAAAGTTTTTAATCGAATTTGTTTCGTACATTATATTCCATATATTCCATATATAATAATTAACTTTGTATTTATTTAAATTAACTTTTATTTGTCCCTGATCACAAGGAGACGCTCGATTAGTTTATTTGATCTAGTATCAAAATTCGTTTTTGTAAACTTAAATCTTGATTGTAAAGAATTTAGTACATTTTTCGACTTTACTATCCTTAATGTAAGAAAATATAAAAAAATGACAAGAAAAATTCGTGGAATTCTGCGTTTCTTTTGCGCAGATAAGACGGAAATCGAATCTGTCGTTCGCACGCACGCTCATACGCAGCACGTATACCTGGCACGAATGATCTTTGATATATATTCGATTTGAAGAATCTATTCGCGTGCTCGATTAAACGATTGTGCTCGTTCGAGGAGCAGAGGATAAAAGCGCCATTAGGAAGGACAATAAGCGAATCATAGAACGGCGTAAACGAGAAGAATGCCAATGTCTGGAAGACTAGGAAATCATTAAGAGAAAAAACATGGAGAAAAAAAGAGAGCTTGCGCGATTTCATTCGAGAACTCAAGACATCTCAAGACAATTAGTTAGTTTTAACAATTTATAAACTGGAAATTAAAACTCTCTCTGTTAAAGTAATGTCATTAAAATTTCTGTTCAAAATTAATGCTTTTAGCTCGAAGTCATTGATATTTATTTATTAAATTTTTACAATGTTCCGTTTGAGGAATTCCTGTAATGTAAACTTCTCAGTTTGGAAATTCGATCTGTATCGCTTAATGAAACATCATGTATGTACATATGTATACTTGTGTAGATGTATGCGCATCGTACATTCCTGACATTGTGTTCCGTGTCAGCTACGTTTAATGCACGCGAGCATAGACACGCACGCACGCACGTATGCACGCCGGGCTTTACGCCTATGTTGTACAATAGAACGATGATTGTCTTTATGCGTCGCTTTACCCCGCTTAATATTATACTGTGAATTATATATACAATATATATACATACTACAAAAGTAAATTGTTTTTCACTCAGATCAACAGAGATTAAAAAATTTAAAAGTCCAGTTCATAGGCCAAAATTGTGACAATAACTAGATCATATGATTTTAAGTCGCAAATTTACACACCTCGCTAGAGAACATAATCGTTAAGTAGAAATTAATATTTCTGGTGTTTAGTCGCGAGAATTGCTCGAATAAAGTGGGAATTTCGAAAGCCATTACCGGAAAATTAATACTCATCAATCTGTATTACCATTTCTGTAAATGAAGCTAAATGCGATACGCTTGATTAAATGGCACGCGAAATGCGATACAAAATGAGAAAACGGAGATTCATTTACGATTTTTTTTTTACCAATACAATCTGCTAGTAATAAAATCGCTTCAAATCACAGGAAAAATAATACGCTGCTGCATTTCGCTCGCTTTATTTCGTTATTTTTTCCCTCTCTTCTCTATTATAGCATTGATTACTAAAGACCACTATATACAATTCACAATAAAAATCTTTGACTCCAAGTAAAAAAAAAAAATTTTTACTAAAATTTTTGCAAAATTTTTTTGATCTACATTCAATATAATTTTCACGTTGCAATCTACCGTGTAACGAGTATCGCAGTAACTTCGATAAGTGGGGAAGCCTCGTAATCCCACCTACTGTTTGATCTCATCTCAGATTCTGCCAAGTCACCGGCAAAGCCAAGTCCTGGACCAGTTCGCACGTCCTTCGTCCGTAAATACCTGTCCTGCCGCGGGCGCATCCCAGCAGCATCCTGCAGGGACGTCTCCCTCCCGCTACAGGGATCTCGATTTCGCACACTCTCGCTCTTGTCAGACATCGTGCCGGAGAGTTGCTCGGGCCAAGCAATTTGTTAATGGCGATAATTTAGCAAAGCGGATTAAAGCAGCGCCGTCCCGGCGCGGCATTAATCAATGTTAAGTCTCATCCGCAAACCAACGACGTGAGCTTATGCCAAACGATCGACTGTAGCTTAATAGACATGACTGCACTTGGAGAAATAGCAAAAAACGTGTGCATTATAAAAAAAAAAAGAATAAATTGTGTGTTTCTTACGTTTTTAATTTCTTTAAAATTTTTATGTTAAGAGAAAAGAAATTCTTTAATGATTTTTAAATGTATAACGGAAATGATAATATAATTAGATTTTTTGTGAAACATTTATAACGCGGTGTATTTAAATATCTACAGCTCAGTTAAGAAATAATCAATTTTTTTAAATATATAATTTATATATCGTAAGTATTGTATATTATTATATATGTATTTTTTTAAATATAATTTTATATTTTATTAAAGTTTTCAGCGAAATATAAGATGTATGAAATTCTTTCTTTGTTAGTTATTTTTTATTCTTCTTTTTTTTTTTATAATTACCTGTTTTAATGAATAAATCTTTCTTGAGTAGAACTATAACTTATAATTCAACTTTATAATTTCTGCATTTAGTAAAAATTTTGAAAAAATATCATTTTATTTATATTATTATATCTTTTTGTTCTACATTATAATGGACTGTCGGCAATGAATGAAAAACGTGAAAGCCAATGTAACCGTACTGTGAGTATATATATCTATATGTAACCACCAATTACTGCGCCGAAATTAATATATAATTTCGCTTTGACGTGCTTTGTGTATAACTTTCAGAATATGGTAGCCAGAACAATGCTAATTATCGCTCCGCACTGCAAGAAATATTAATCAACGTATCCCAGTTAGGATATAACGAGCGCACGATGCGCAAAAACCTTCATTTTTATTCATTATGGTATGAGGAAAATATGCGTATACATTTATTTTGATAAATATCAAACGAGATACCTGTCTGTTCTTTATTATTTTTTTATTGCAAAATTAAGCATAAACGTATTGAAATATTCGCAAGTACAATCTACGTAATTAATACAATATATTCAAGTTATAATTCAAATTATAATTGTATGATATATTTTTATATTTTTATATTTTTCTCACAATAACAAAATTAAAAATTTCCTTTTATATAGAACTGAAAACAAGATCTTATAACAAATTTTTCATTGTTTGCTTGTATTTATTCCTACATACAGAGTTGCTACATACAGAGTAATTCCATCTTTGAAAAAACTTATGTCGCTTCATTATCATTTGAAATATTTTAACTTTTGATGTAACTTTGATAGAGAGAGTTATTTCTTGTGTTAGAGTTCAAGTAATATGATTTCACAAAAAATTCGACATGAAACCCTACGATTCTGAGAAACATTATCTATCTTTATATATGCTTTTTAGTGCCATTCTAAATCGTATAAAAATGCTCGAGGTGATAAAACGTTATGTGAACTATTCAATATAGCCATCGATTTGCAGGAATGTCTGTCTAGAAATACAGCAGCACGTAAAGCTTTTTAAAGAAAAGAATAAGAAATATATTTGATATTTTCGCTATGAGATTTTCGCCGGTGACATCAGTGAGCGGATAGCGGATTTTGGGCGTAAATTTCGACGGGATGCATCGCCCTCGCAAAAACGGAGAATGGTACGAAACGGTCGAAGGGGATGAGAGGCGTTTTAGTGGCTGTCGCCTACAAATACCGCGATCTTCTCAGCGAAATCTGCATTTCGAAGAGTTGTGACAGCCCACCCTTCTGCACGCGCTACCACTTTCGCTCCCTTATCTCGTCTCTTTCGTCGCCATTCTTTAACTCTGTCATTTTTCTCAACGCTTCGTATTATAGTATTTTTCTTTCGTCGCTTTTTTGAACGCACTTCTCTTCCTTTTTTTTTCTCTCGCAGTGTATATTCAGAGATATCTCAGTGCACCTGGGCACCTCTTCCTGATACGGAGAATGTGGAATAAATAAAGCAGCGTCTAGTGGAAAAACGATAAATCCCGAGAGGCGCGCCAGCAATTTGTTGAATGGCGAGAGAAAGAAGGCAAGAGAAAGAGACAAGGGCCCAGTGAAAAACGGGTTCCAGTAGAAGAGAGGGCAACGTGAGAAAAGCGAAAGGCGGGTCAAGAGTAGCCGAGACAGGCACGTTCGAAATCTTGGCGTGTAATTTACGAGAGCAGGCATTACGTAATCTGAGCGATAAATAACGTTATCATAGCGCTCTGACCCACGGTTTATCATGGCAATCGAGACCCTTTGTTTGTTCACTAGAGGTTTACTTAGCCTGAGCTTTATCTGCGTTTCTATATGAAGAGAATTTAAGATCCTATTATATTGTGCATCTCTTAAATTTATTACGTAGAATTATTTTTTTCCCTATATTGTATTTCAATTTTTGGATGCTTTACACATATTTAATTAAATAAAGAAAAACGTATTATATTATATCATATTAACAAAGTGATTTAACAGATAGATATCACTGCGAATCATTTTTATATGTATAATTCGTATTTTTGCTATTTTTAAGAGAAAAATCACAAAAGCAATAATTAATAAAATATAACACATAACTTAGATAATATGTAAAACTCGCACAAGAAAAATGACTCAAATAAAAAATATAAAATTATTCAGAAGAGAGGCTAGAAAATTGCGTATAATTTAAAATTAATTATTTATTATAGAAGTATGTTAAACATAAATTAACTTAGAGTTAATTACTGTTTGTTTTACGCTGTCTAGAAATAATGTATATATTAATTTTGTTATGATGCTGTGTTACTCTTAGAAGCTGTACATCTATTTTAATTTATGTCATTTTTGCCTTGCGTCATTTTTATTTAGAAAGTACTTAAATTCAATTTATATTCACTTTTCATGATTGAAGACCGATGTATTTAAGATACAATCTGCATATGATACAAAATTCAAAAATTTTCAACTTGTCACTTTTTTGCGGGAGCGCGATATAATGTCTTTTAATGTTAAATGTATGTATGTGTGTATGTCTGTGCGTGTGTTTAATATGTGTTTAATATTAATGCAATATGTTAAATATATACTTATATAGTGTTTCATAATTACGCAACGCAATAAAGTTCTTAGAGTAAGCATACATAGTGTGCCCAGCTTCTTCCTAAGCTGAGGATTAAAACTCGCGAAAGTTTAATCGAGTCACGTGTATATTCACTTTTATCCGAAGCAGCCGAGGTTATCTTTGAAAATTAAATGTAAACGTTTAGTTTCTATAATATCCGCTGAGTAACCCGAGATAGCTTCCTTGTGTTAAAAGTTTATTTAAACAAGCAGTGAAGAAAATAATAAGCTTAAGTCAACGGACTAGCGTATAATTGAAAAAGCTTAGATTTTGTTTATAATGTAACTTAGATGTAATGGAAAAGCAGATGTTCAATTAACAAAATAAAGTGCAATTTAGCACAAATTTTGCAAAACATTACGTTCTATAATCTTAATAATCTATATTGTTATATCTTTTAATTCTGTATTATAATAGATTATCGACAATGAATGAAAAATATGCCAATATAACCGCACTGTGAATATCTGTCTATGTGAATATCGCCAATTACTGGACCGAATTAATATAATTACGTTTTGAAAAACTTATATATATATATATATATATATATATATATA
>NW_017259370.1:3723239-3740656 GCF_001594045.1 Atta colombica
AAGTTGTTAAAATGTTAATAAGTATATTGTTAATTTTTATTGATTTATAATAACGTCATTTTTCAAAATAAAATTTTTTTTTTCCATTTTACTTTTATTTGTTTTGAAAAGAAAGTTTATATTAAAGTTTATATATGATAAAAAAATTTTATAGAGTTCATTCTATTTTATAAAATCCCGTTATACTCTGTGTTCCAAATTTATGATGTGAAAATTAGCATAGCGACCTAAACAGATGTGTTATTTGCTCCCTCGCGACACATTCTATTTTTACAAACGTCAAACGCGATTACCAAATCGCGGTCACGATTTACAGCTTATGTAATAAATCGCAAATAATTACGCGAGATTTTGAATCACCAGGGAAATATCATTTATTAATATTGATGCAAATGTGACGCTGGACACTTGCACGAAAATGAGACCGTGTGGTATTAAAAAAAATGCAACGAGTCTAATTGGGTCATCCTTACAAAATTAATTATGCTATAATTAATATCGATCTGCCGGAAATTAATCGTCCGCCAAAGCTGATCTGCAATTTTAATTCATTTAATAAGCACTTATTCCGTCTGTTATTTTCGACTACTTTGCGACTTATTTCAACGTATCGCATTATAATGAAATTGCGCTGTTAATTTTTTTTATAAGCCTACATATATTATTAATTTAGCAAATACATACTGCATTGCACAGAATAAATTTTTATAATATTTGGATTCTAGGTATGATTGAGTAAAATAATATTTTTATCTCTTACTTAATCTTTTTTAGTAGATACAAAGAAAATTATATATTAACTAATTTATTCCTTTTAATAATAATAATTTCTTTCTTAGATTATATTTATTTCTTATTTTTATTTATAATACTATTATAATATTATACTTAAATGACATAAAACTTATTTATTTTTTAGAATAAAATTATATATTCTTATATTAAAATTATATATCTTTGCAAAATGCATTCTATTTCTAGATATGTTAAAACAAGATATAAGTGTGTTCGATATTACATGATATAAAAACCCTGTGAAAATTCTTTTCACCGCTTTTCCGCGACAACAATGTTCTTAAACAGAATTTCGCGAGCATAATCGAAACTACGAGGATAACGGTAGAATAACCGTGGATCATTTATGTGCTTTTACTTCTCCTAAGAAATAATCCGAAGTCCGTTCGTAAAGGCGTTATTACCGTCCTTGCTCGTCGCATGCTTGTCGGACATTACGTCGACTATTACTACTTCGGTTATTTATGAGCATCACTTATGGATATAAGTGGTCCCGTCGTAGGAGCTTAACTGTCGCTACTTTTCCTCATTCGCTGAATGTTTTACCGAGTTTTCCTCGTGGAAAATACGGCATGTTCAGTAATAGACACGTTTGGTATACACGATATTTTAGTGAGAACTGGGACAAATGTGTGTTCATAAAAATACTAAGCATAAATGATTCAATAAATGGCAAAAAGCGAATACTATTTTAAACAAGTATAGCTTCACAAATTTTAAATGCAATTAAAATCTTATTGAATTATTTAAAATGGATTTTTCCTTTCAAAATATCATTTGACTTTAGACATGTAAGAAATATATAAGTTAAGTGTTGTAAAAGATATATATTTTAAAATGTGAAAGATTTAAGTATAATATAAATTATAGTATACATGGAATAATCAGATATTTTCAATTATTCAATAGAACCTCTCTCTTAGATCCAATAATAATTTTTAAAATTTTTTAAATGCACAAATTTATTTTTAAATATAAGAATGTTTATTCCATCTAGACGACGCTTAAATTATAGTCTTATTTATTTAAATATGTAAATGATTTCATACAAAAAATAAATAATTTTTAATAAATTTTTATATAAAGAATTAACTTTAGAGAAGCATGTTATTTTTAAAATGTATTTTGAAATTAATAATATGGTTGTGGAACGGTAAAAGTAATAACAATGTTCTACAAATAACGCATTGTAATAAAGGACCGTAACAAATAGAACATTGTAAAATTTACTCATCATATAGATTGATTTGGAGTGGCTATTCACTTTGCTCAATTCTTTATTCAAAGCGATCGATTCTGCAACACAAAAGCAGAACATCAGTCACTAAAATGTTCTATTGTATATAAAACAAATATATATTATAATATATAAATCTCATTATATTAAAATAAAATGTTATTGAAGGAATCTACGGTTATTGAATATCTAAAAGTCCATTACATCAGCAACATTTACATTTTCTGCGAAAATAAGAAACAGAAGATATCTGAAAATGGAATATTGACTAAGTGCAGAGATTATCATAACTGAGAGCTGGAAGCTTAAATTTAAAATTCAATAATTGTGAAATTATAGAAGATGTGATACCCTTCGTATTAACGGCTAACAAATATACACATTTCACTTTACCGATTGAATTTCCGTAATTCTTAAAATAAAATTCTGACATGTAAAACCATATTCAGAATTTAAACAGCGATTTGTTACGGAGAAAACTGATACGAGAAAAGTCACGGCGTTTACGCAGCGCGATAATACATCTTTCAACGTATGTAGGAGCTGTCGGTGCTTGAATTTACGAAAAGAATGCTAATGTCTCCCACGGCGCTCGCTCTTACGGCGATCATTTTGCGGAAATACGGAACGTGGCGCATACATATATCAGTATTTCGACGAGCAGGTGCAAACAGAAACGTATCTAAAATATTTGTCACCAAGGGTAAGTCCGATGCATTTTATAAATAATTAAAAAATTTTAGATAAATTTAAGATAGCTACGTATGTGCTCGCTGATGGATATTTTCTTTGATTCAGCACATTTTTTGCTAGAAAGCTTATATCGAAGTTTTAACTTCATTAATTAAAATCGTTATAATAATAAATGATATTTTAAAATTTAAAAGAAAAATACATTATATAAATAAGCCGAGAAATGCTGTCGTTCTTAAATAAATTCTCTTTAATTTAAAAACTGTATTTCAATTTTTGCGAACTTATACAAAAGAAGTATAAAAAAAAAAATAATAAATAGAGGAGAAATATATTACAGATATATCAAGCAATTTCGTAATTTAATCCGATAAATTTTTCGTTTAATTTAAACTCACTGGCATTTTAACTCTCTCGATATGAAACCCGCCGTAAATAATCTCGAAAACTTAAAATAGGATACGAAGAAACATATTACGCTCGCAAGTAGAGAGTTCTGTCTTAGTTTGAGAAATTTTTTTATTTAGCTCGAAAACTTGTAATGACGTTTCGACCGGGGTAGACCCTGTCTTCCTCGCCATCCCTTCCTTACGTCACTGGTTGCGAGGCAGTTTCGTAGACAGGTATAAGTTCGTTTTAGCAGGCCGTGCACGTGTGCGCGGTCGTGTGCACTTCTCGTGACACGCCAGCCACGTACAACGGACCGTTGCGATGGTGCCGCACGGTGTTGCAGGCTAAACGAATAACTTATGCGTTCTGAATAAGAGACCGGCGCCGTCTGGCTCGTTGCCCTACGTCACTACTTTCGCGAAACGTGCGTTTGTATAAGCTATCTTCAGGAACAGTTTCTCTATTCTGTTTAAACATAAGTAACAAAATGTATCAAAAGATTATACGGAGCGTATCAAATTGTATCCAGAACAGAACACTGTAATTTTTCTTTGCTGAATAATTTAATTTTAAAACGCTTCCATAAAATATTAAAGTGAGAATTGAGGTAAAAATTCTACGAATATTTTCTCGATGTACAATTTGTTGAGTGCAGTGGTTGAGATCGCGATTGTTCGAAAGTGCGTGAAAAATGCGCCGGAAATGCAGACGCTGGTATCACGGCGGGTTTCACAGGAATTGGCAAGAGTAAATCAAGCCATTTTGGGAGCGATAAATTTCTAGCAACAAGCAAATACAAACTGTCTGAACAAAGTTGCGCGTTACTATTTTGTCCGATATTATTCGACGCTGCATTGCAAAGTCGCCGTCGCCACACCGATGATAACGACAGCACAGAACTGGAGAAACCGCAATTAGCGAATTAATGGGGTACAATTATCACAGAGGATTCTATTAATTCCCCTCTGTAGAATCTGTGATGTTATAATTTAACGCATATTAGCAATAATGAACGTGACTAAAATCTAAATATTTTTGTTAAGTACAATAGCGAATTCCACTGTTTTAATTGCGCAACATATTCACAATTTTACCATGACATTTCTAAATAATTTACAATTATAATTTTATAGACAGATATCAATGTTGTGAGAAAGGTGTATTACCTTATCAATAAAAAAAAAAATCAAATTATTAATAAATCGTTAAATCGGTAGATGCGAGCGTTTTCATCTCTTGAACTCTCTTAAACTTGAAAATAGTTAGTAAAAATTAATGGCATTAATTATTAGGAATTAGTAGGAAATTAATATTATAAATGAAATTTTTTATACGGAAAATTAGATAAGAAGAGATATGAAGGAAGTTGTGTTTATCGCAGTGTGTAGTCATTATTTATGCGCTGATTTACAGCAATAATTCAGCCGAGATGAGATAATCAAACAGATTAGACAGGGGAGTAACATTTACGCCCCCATAGCCACTTATCCGTTCTAATGAGTGGTTAATCGAATCGGCCAATCCAATAGGTAGTAACCCAGGTGGTGGCCGAGGCTGTATGTCCGGTGGTCCATACTAGTATTAGCCGATCTGTTCATCTGACGTCACATCGATCATCCGAGCCCTTCGAACAGGATGGGGTTCTTGCATGTATACATGTCCGCCAGCTAAACACGTACATTTGTAGCTACGAGTGATACGCGTCGCTCGGTATAATACATGTGACAGCTTCTTTGTTAGCTATTGTCAAACTGATTCGACTGCGACTGAATCGACAGCGGGCCCTCTGTCGCAATTTCGTAGATGAGCAATGCCGGAGCTATTGACCGATCGTAACTCCGCCGTTTCGCGGATTCCAAAATGGACTCGCTGAACGATATAAATGTCTATCAAACCGCCGAACGGATGCGACGATAAATTGGATGAATTGGCCGATTCATCATCAGTCACTTAGCTTTCTCTGTCCTCCCTTCTCCTCGCTCGACGCGAATTCCGTCGCGATCATTTGTCGTAGCGAGAACTCTGTTCTTCCGTTATAATCGACATGTGTGATTTACTGTATACATCGTAGATAACGTTTCTAAATGAATAATCCACTCTTTTAATAAACTTTTGCTTAGTTTTTTAAAGAAACTCCTTTAATTTTGTTTTCCTAATTTTATATAAAAAATACGCATACATTTTCTTCATACTAAATAGAGAAATATGGAATACCAAGTTAAATGATTCTATCTTATCTGGATGTATTTTACAAGTGACATCTATTTTTGGCTGAAAAAAGAGAGCGAAGATAAATAGATATTTTCGTTTTGTACGTAAAAGAGCATTGACTATGCATTATTCCAGAGTGGCAGATGTAATAAATCCGATTATATCCTTAGAGCGAGATCCTCCTGTCTAGCTTAGCATTGATATTTGAAGAACTTGGATATTGCGGAAAACGTTATCCATCGTGATATAATTCTCAGATCGACATGGTAAGTAATTCATAACTGATTTTTTAATCTATAACAATTTTTATTTTTTTAAATGGTACACTATTAAAACAATTAATATACTGACATTCAATGCGAGCAATAAATTAAGAATAGCTATTATACATGTATAAGAAACATTTTAATTTCATCACAATAATAACATTTTAAAAAATTATGTATAAAAATTAAATTTTCGTATGTAAATAAATAAATAAAAATTAGACATTAAAAAAAAATTTATAAAAGATTAACAAAAAATTACATGAATTCTCGAATTAGTTTTCTTTTTACAAGTAAGATTTGCTATGAATTGTAAAATAAGTTTTTTTCTGCTGCATTCGAAATTTAGCGCATCAAATGCACCAACGAGATTAAGGGATAATTTTGGTTGGCTGACAACGACGACGACGACCTCGAAGACGATGTGCTCGCCGTTCGAAGGTCAAGAAGCAAGTAACGAGATTCGAACTTCCGGCAAACGACTGCAACTGACAAATGAGAGGCGAAGTAATGGGCCGACGCTACCTGCATAAATAATCGGGCCGACCAATGCGGCGCCGCAACCACTTCCAGGAACAGTTCCACATCGCCGCCCGCCCAGTGGTTTATCGACCTACGATACCGTTGACCTATACCACCCACGTAGGTGAATTCACACTCAAGTTGTACGATACTCTATTTTGTTGTGTTATCGAACCATCCTTTGGCAACTTGCACATTTAAAGCCCTTCAGAAAAAAATGTGACCAGAATAAAATTTAAGTGATGATATTTATTTATATTGTGAGCTCTATTTTTCTCTCTCTCCTTCTCTCTCTCTCTCTCTCTCTCTCTCTCTCTCTCTCTCTCTCTAATAGTATATCTCTATAGAAAGGATTTTGTTAAAGTATCTAAACATTTAGATAAATACAGAAACTAATTCTGCTGGATTATCAAAATAATTAGGATTAAAATAATTGTAAGAAACTCAAGCATCGATAAAATTGCAGAACGTTTTGACATTCTACCAATCAACTTAAACGACTTATATAATTATTTCGACAATACAAATTTATTCTCAGATCTGTATTTAGCTAAATTTTTAAATACTTCAGCGAAATTAATCTTTCTGTATAATTTATTTATATTCAAAATGAAAATATTGTATATACTTTGATTGATCATAGAAAAATACTAGAAAATGTAATTTTTATGAATAAAAGTATGTTATTTTTTAATAATATTAATATACAAATTCTAATATATTTTGAAATATTATTCAATAACATTTTCAATAGTTTTCACAAAAATTTACACGCTTCCTACAAATTTATTTCATTTATTTCCTTTGACTAAAATGCTATGCCATAAATGTAGGTAAAATATATTATCTAATCAACGTGCCATTGAAGGTCTCATAACTCTTTCAAACAGGTAAAATTAAAAAAAAAATTTTATTTGAAAGTTTCTATGTGAATGAAAAATTACTTCTTTTGAGTATATGTACTAAAGCCTCGTTAAGATCAATTTAAAAGGAATCACAATCAGTACTTCGCAAGTGAATTCACAGTTGATCCATTTTTGGACTCTTTTCGATTGAATTACACTGAGTTTACATTAACGAATATTTGATTTAACATTAAATATATCAGATAATCAAAAAGTAAAAATTCGTTAAAATTAATTACACAATAATTATAAAGTCACTGAATATTATTATGACATAATAATGATAATTACAAGATAATGATTATTATAATAATAATTCCGTAATAAATGTAATCTGTTTTTGTTACTTATTTGTATAAAAATAAGAGCATGAGAGAGAAACAGAGAAAGAGAGAGGCTTTATATTATTTTGATATAAAATATAATTACTTGAAATATTTACATTCCTCCTTTATCATCTATATTATTAATGTTAATTATCATTAATTTTGAACAGATCATTTTGTTATTTTAACAAATAATTTTAATTTAAGATCTTTTTAATTGTCATGGAGATTGCGTTTGAGATATGATAAATTTATCCGTATATTCATTATAAAATAAACAAATGTGTCTTAAAAATAAAAGTCTAAGATATGGATTTATATTCACAGCACGTACATACATGGTGCACAAATGGAGAATAAAACAAAAGAAGAAGAAAGCAAGAAAAAATTACCGCAAAATAATCCCATAAATAATACGATAAATCACTGAAGGTGTCAGCGACATACAGAACTCAAAGTTCGCTCGCGATGTTTAAGTGTTGCGGCTTCGTTAGAATTTCCATCGTCTCATTAATCAGGAACGTTGCCGCCGGCCATGTCAAAGCGAATGACGCCGAGATCTACACTACGTTTCCAACGCAAAGCTTTCTTCCGAGACGTATCGTCTCTCTGCGATGACTAACTCTATTTCTGTTTACTTCAGAAAGTTCTGTGAGTTGTATAGCGTCACTATTGATTTTTTAGGTCGTGTCACTCTACGTTTCGCATTTCTCTACAAAATCAAAATAATTGCATTCCGTCCGTGGTATAAAGTATATTGGAAATATCACGGAAGTTAAATGAATTTGGAAAGAAGTTTTAGTTTAGTACATTTGAATAAATGTTTATCGGAGATCGTAAATCTCAACAGTATTAATAAAATCCAACTTATGCTAGTTAGTTAAATAATAAATATATTTTAATTAATGTAATTATTTAAATTATATTAAAAAACTTTATTATTAATATTATTAATATAACAAGTAAGTCGGAAATATTACAAAAATAGCGAAAAATTTGTAAAATGTTATTCAGTGGACATTAATTAAAAATCAGTTTGAAATTATATTAGCTGTATCCATAAAGAAAACAGTTTTATATCAGATTAAGTCGATATGATTAAGCTTCTTTATGCAAAGGGTGTCTTTTGAAGAGGAGGGAGGACTTAGTTTTTACGAAGAGCATAGGGTCAACTGGGTCGGTCAGATAAGAGATGGCAAAGCTTCTTAAAAAATGAAATATTATCCGTGTACATTATCATATAAAACACTCGGTTGAAATTTCTGTCGTACCGCGACGACGTGACCGCGCGGTTAGTAAGGATACATTTGAGCAAAAGAATTTCGCGCGCGACATTCCGCCACAAATCTGTCCATCTAAATAGGGATACACCATTCAAGTCTTGGAAAACGCTTTCGTGATGTCGCGTCGCAATAAGTCATATTTTAAAATATGAGTTATATGTAAAATTCCTAGCAATGAAACGAGCTCATGTAAAAATAATACGCGAATTCACCGTATTCGTATTTAGACAAAATATAAATAAAACTATCTTTGAGATTACAATTTATAACAGTTTAGTTCTTATACACGACTAGTTTTTATACACTTTTTAATTAGATGTAATTAGATGTAATTAATGTAAATTATTAGATATTAAGTCTTGATTCACGATAAGTGAACTACGAAGTTTTTAGATATTGTTAATTAAAAACTTTGCTGTATTTAGCAAACTTGTCAAAATAATACCTTACAGATAAAAGTAAATAAAATTATTTTTTTATAAATGTTTTAAGTTAGTCTTAATAATTTTTTCAATAACGTATTTTTTTAATAACATTATATAAATAATTCCACATGTAATACCAAAATATTTAACAATATTTATAATAAGAATTTTTTATAAATCGTTTTTTCTATATGTGAAATATCTATAATTTATTATTAGAAAAGTTCATAAATATTACATTTAATAATAAAACCTAATATATAACAATAAAAATTGTAATAATTTTTTTACTTGTGTAATGAAAAGGTGAAAAACACCAATGAAACGTCAATAAAAGACGATTTTCGAAAAAAAATTTGAGAAGTAAATTAGAATGAAACTCTTCAAGAAAGCTCGACTTTTCGGTGGCAATGTCTAATAAGAAGACACTACGTTACGATGGCATGATTGCAAGACGCGTTTGTGAGTTCTTGCTGACAGGAAAGTCATCCTGCGACGATTGAGGTGATAAGAAAGCGTAAAGTCGAAGAAACGAGAACTTCGCGAGTTACTCGGGGGAGAGGAAACACGATCGATTTCTTCGCGTAATAAAAGGAAATCGAACGAGGAGAAGTGAGTACTTGTCGACGCATGTATAACGAGTGTATACTCGGGTAAAAGATATTCTACTCGTCGGAGAGACTTTTTAAAGGAATTGTCGTGACGCGGGGTGGAAAGAATGGTCGTATTAGAGAGGCGGAGAAGAAGCACAAGTAAGCTTCTTAGACAAAGAAAACTGATTTGCACTCGGGAATTGCGTAACGAAAAACGCATCGCGTTTTCCAAGCTTCAGGCGTGAAGCATAAAGAGACATTTTAAAATAAGAGAACAAAGAAGTAAAGAGTAAGAACAAAATAGAGCAAGAAAAAGACAGAGACAGAGAGTTGGAAGAAATAAAACAAAGAATTTAAAAGAAAAAACTATATTGAAAAATATATTGTAGCAATGAGAAAATGCAAAGTAATATTATAAGAAATATTATTAAAAGAATCAGAAAGTAAAGATAATCGATGATAAATAAAAAAAAGAAGAAATAATGATTACTTTAGAAATAAGCAAAAGTACAGAAAAAGAAGACAATATAAAGTAGAACAAAGAAAACTGTTAAGCAATCTATATATAAAGGAAAAAAGAAAAAAAAAGAAAACTTAAAAAAAAATGAAAATCATGAGAAAAAAAATAAAACTGGAAAAAAAACATAAATATAGAAAAAAGAAACAATATAGACTCGGAGAAGCAAATATAAAGAATAAAAAAGCTGGTTTATAATGAGATACGATGCAAGATATGGTGAACTGGATGAAAGTAGAAGATAAAGTAAAGTCAATGAGAAGGAAGCAGAGAAAGTAAAGAGATTCGTAGAAAGATAGATTTGACGTAGAACGATGGGGAAAAGTGTGCTCAAAAGAAAGCTCCGCGGAAAACTCGTCGGTTTCTCAGACTGCTCGAGTAAGCACACAATCGTATTACGCCGAAACGTGAAGCTCATTAGGCTACGTGACGTTGCGTTGTACAAAGAAGGGGACGTCAGATAAGGGCAAGCTGGGTCAAGTTTTCACTTCCGCCTTTTCTTCATTATCGGGCAAGCGCGGATGCGAAACATCGTAACGGACGTTATCTCGCAGCGGCTATTTCGCAGGACGGCGTCAAACGGTTAGATAAGAAGGAACGGCGCGGTAAGACGTGCGAAGGAACAATATATTCAGAAAAGAAAGTTCTGTGCAAAAGAAAATGAATACGCATGACGTAGAAAGCGAGCAGAGACAAAATTACAGGGTCACGTAATTCAAGACATCATTTTAATGGTAGAAAATTTGCTATCTTTCTCTGTTGAGAAGATTGTCTCGAAATCGTTTAAGAAATTTCTTTTATAAATTATAGGGTATATTAAGATATATGTTAAAATATAAAATTTGCTGCTGTGCAATTTTCTTATTTAGTCATAACGACCTAGATTTCGTAGACACTTACATAATTAAAAATAAGAAATTACATACAGTGATTTAATGAATTCATTCTCATAGAAAATTCATCTTTTAAAATACATTCAAGCTTTCAATTTCGACCTTCCAAAATGGTGGATGGATTCTCTCATGTATAACCATCATCTATTCCAAAACATGCGCATTATTGACTGCTAAGATTTTTCAATTTTATATTTTTTGTATTTCTTTACATGAGTAACTGATGCTTAAATGTAGAGTGAAAATGACAGATTACTTGCAAGTATGCGAATTAAGATTAGATATATATGACACAGTATTAAATATAATGTAGAAAATTCATGTTAATTACACAAACGTGCATTGTACTGTACATATGTAACATGCATATGCTCGAGATAAATTGTGTTTTATGCTAAATCCTGAGTGATCCGTCATGTCGAGTCTACACGCGAAGTTTAAAATAGTAAATGTATATTGCATATGCAGTATAATTAAAACGTTGCTTAACAAAGGGGCAATTATAGTATAGTGATGATGATCGCCTAAAATTAGATTCAGATTTTTATTAGATCATTGTGAATATATAAATGTCTATGAATAATCCATATATATAATGTATAATTGCAATATTACTCTTTAATATCAAATACGTTTGATCGAAAATATGATCCAAACGATAATTTTCTCTAAATTTATCCTTCATTTAAAATTATTTATTTATTTATCTGCAATTTAGCGAACAAAATTGTAAATATCGAAATCATGAAATAATTTGCATCGAATTGGAAAGCTTTTCAGAGTTTGATGTTAAGCTTAAAATTTACTATCAAACTTTAGTAAATTTTAATGTTATCGATTACAGAAAGGATTATAGAAAGGATGATTTTACTAAAAAGTTTCAAAAAATTCAATTAGATACATAGGTTTAGAACAAAATAATTTTGTTGGACCATCAAAATAATTATAGGTATAGAGCACTTAAACCGCTTGCTAGATCAAAACTTTTTACAATATTGCTTATTATGTTTGAGATTGCTACATAATTATTTTAATCCAATTCAATACAATTCAATACAAACATTCCAATACAATTATTTTCAGATCTGTATCTGGCTAAATTTTTAAATACTTCCGCAAAATTGTATCTTTCTGTGTAGTTTTAAAATAATTATTTTATAGATATTTAAGTTTAATAGATATTTTATCTGAAGTTACGTAATAAACATATTTAGTACTGAGAAAAAAAGTTGCGACAGAGATTATGATGTTTCATTTAATTTTCGTCAAAATAGACTTCAAACTCTTCGTAGAAGACTTCGTTAAAAATCAACGCAACGATCGCGAAACACCCTGTATAAAGTTAAGATGAGAAGCTGGCGTTTCTGCCGGACAGAAAAGATGGAGCCGGAGGTGGAACAGCTCAGAAGTTCTTTCTTTCTGATCTTCGGTAGGTGGTGGTTGTAAAAAGGGCTGTAAGCGAGAGTAAAGGGTGACGTTTGCGATGGTCTATGGTTGCTGGAAGCTCCGATAATCCAAGCTTTTTCCACTTCTCTCTCTCTCTCTCTCTCTCTCTCTCTCTCTTTCTCTTTCTTTCTCGTTCTCTTTTGAACATGACTGGTCGTATACACAGACAAGCTGTACTTACAGACACGGTGAAAAAGCACACAGACGAATGTGGCAGGTTGATTAAGATGATGATTCTCAATATGGGCCGCATGGGCCCGTCAGATGCTGTGTTATATTTCTAAGAGATTGATCTAAGAGACATATAAAATATAAAATTATAGTACAAATGTCTAAGAAGACATTACGCAGATATATTTTTTATCTCATATATAAAGTAAAAAAGTAAAAACAAAAAAATTTATAGCAAATTAATTGATGTGATGACTATCAACGCAGATTCTATGACTCTTTGGAAAATTAATATTTTGAATTCATGCAAATCCAAATTTCTTTTTCCTAATTAATAGCGATTATGTGAAGGATATAAAAATAAATAAAGCTTAAGAGAGTACAACGAGCGAAAAAAAAGTTGAGGGTCACTGGATTAAAGGCCACGAACACTAGTGGCGTAGCTTTCTGTCTCTGTGTAATTCCCAGTGTCAAATCTAGTAACGAGCTTCGTAAGTGTAGACAGGTTTAATCCATGCGGCTTACGCCGATAAAAATGTTACTGCTGTTGGACGTATGTCGTTTCGTTTTTACGTCTTCGAATGCTAAACCAATACACTTAAAGGAGATATAGACTTTTTCAAAATTCTGATGATAATCGAGATTACTTATTCTTGAGAGTCATATAAAACATATTAATTTATGATCCTATGAAAATATGTACCAAAATTTCATCCTTTATAAATAAATATAAAATATAAAATAAATATAAAATATAAAAAATGGATTAATTATGAAATTAATGTTGCGTTCATCAATTATAATTCATCAATTATGATTTATAAAAATTTAATATATTTCTTATTTTAGATTTAATCTAAAATAATCTAAACCAATAAATAATAAGTATATTAAAATAAAATTGAATTTTAGACATTTTTGATGGTAATTTCGTTTTATATGATGTATGTTCAAAGATTCTCTATATATAATATTATACATTCGGGACGGTTATCTAGAATAAACTTAAATAAACATACAAATGGCCTGTTTATATATAGATTTTAAGAGATTTTTTCATTTCACCTTATTATATTTCAAGCGTAAGCAGCTTATCATCTTTCCTCGTTCTTAAATAAGAAAAAAAAACAAATTTATCACGCAAGGTATATGTAAGCTAAGCTGATATATTTATTGCATTTTTATAATACCATTAAATAGCAAAGCTTCAAGAATTAATAAGATTTACTGATGTTTCGCGCTTTTCCAATTTATGGGAGCTTTAAGCTTGTAATCGCGGGGCAAATGAGTAGGAAATAAGAGACGCGTGTTTCCTTCAGTGTCGGCGGCGGTAGCGAATGTATGTAATGAATTCCGAACGAAAGAAACTTAAGCCCGAAATTAACCCGAAGAATTTAATTACCACCCAGTGAAATTAAACTTTGCCTTTTGATGCATATTCATGGTGAAGCCGCCGCGAGCTTTCTTCACCGCTTTTAGAAAAAGAAAGGACGAAACATTGCAGGCTGAGAATAGTCAGGTTCGTCCCGTCTTCTAACGAGGTGCATTGTATTGCGATATAAAAGCCAAGTAATAATCTCGATTAAGGAATATGATAACTGCTTCAGGCGGATTTTTGTCTCAAGCTGTATACAGGGCGCTTTAAAATAGCATAAAAGATGACAGTTAATTATAGAAGGATAAGATTATTTAATTAAAAATAATTTTCTGGCTCGAAATAATGTCTGAAGATAATTATACGTAAATTGGCAATTACTCAAAGATAGACATATATCTTCACTTTACAATATTTACTTTATGATTTTCTCGGATTCAGAGCTACTATCTTTTCACCTACTTAAATGTCCTCAATCGCACGAGCGGGCGAGTCCCTCCTTTTTCGTCTTTTTACTCATGAAATTCGCTCTAGCGAGATTTTGCAAGCCCGCATGAAGAAAAAAAACGGCAGCGCATTATCGAGGTTTAAAAGCGTCGTTCGTCAAGTCACACTAAGCGGATTTTGCCTTGCGTTTGCACAGAAAAGGAAGAGAGAAAGAGCAAGAGAGAGGTAGATAAGTAGGTAGGTAGATAGGTAGGTAGGTAGGTAGGTAGGTAGGTAGGTAGATAGGTAGATAGATAGAGAGGGAGGGGGGGAGGGGGGGGGAGAGAAAGAACAGTTATGTTCTCTGCTTTTACAATTTCGGACGTATGTATTTAATGATCTTTGTCGAGAATAAATTATCTATATTTTTTACATAATTAAATTTTCTCAAAAGCATCATATTTCAATGATATAAAATTTCTAATAAAAATGTATAAAAAAACTTGAGAAACGGTAATAAAAAAAATTTATTATTATAATGGTTTGAGAGATATAACTTATGATCTAAAATATAGCCAGTAGAATTAGCTTGTTTCGTGAGACGTTTAAACATTTTAAACATTCATTAAAGTATAGTTACAGCTATAACAATAGATATCTTTAACATATTTTAGAATATACATTCCAAAAAGATAAAAATTATGGCGACGATTTTCGAAATAAATGTTCTTTAACTTATTTAAACGATTCTATCCAAATGTCATAGACAATTCGCGAAAAATTTCTTTTTGTAAGATGATTTTTATGAAGTTGATTTGTAAAAGTTGAGGGATCGCAGAAATCGGAGCCAATCTTCAAACAAAAGAGTTGGATAATTTAAATAAAGATTCAGCGCTTTATTCGAAAAATCGATCTCTGTCTTTATTTCGCAGTTATTCGAGCACGAACTAAGTTACATTTTTATCTCATTACATCGCGTGCGCATCGATTTCATTTTCGGTTTATATTTCTTTTTATTTCGTCGAACAGATGCGCCATCGGTTTCACAAAGTTTT
Organism: Atta colombica; assembly: GCF_001594045.1. Classification (NCBI taxonomy): domain Eukaryota; kingdom Metazoa; phylum Arthropoda; class Insecta; order Hymenoptera; family Formicidae; genus Atta; species Atta colombica. The sequence goes on from NW_017259370.1 coordinate 3,738,769, forward strand.
TGTAGTGATTTCAATATTTATGCAAATTTTTAAAAGTTGATCGATTACCGTATATATCTATTTCCGTATAGTAATGCAATAAATAATTATTCTTGAAAATAATGTGAATCTTAGATATTATTTCTTCTAAAAAAAAAAAAAAAAAGAACAATTCGGAAGGAATAGTTTTTAAGAAATAAAGTTATTTTTAAAAATGATAAATAACTTTATCAACTTTTTTTTACAAAAATTAAACAATGATCCAAAAGTAATAAATTTTTAATATCAAAGTGATATAGAAATATATATAAATATAAATACATGATACTACAGATAAGACACCAGATTGTAACATAGCATATTTGAAACGTAAGCATGCTTGAACTTGAAGATTCAATAAATAAAAACTAGAACCATAGAATTCACTGAAAACTACTTCTTCTGTTTTATTTGCTTTTTCTTGCGAGTGCAGTATATTTATTTAAAATAACAAATTTATTGATAAAGGTTAACTATGTTTTTTAAATTGTCTTTTAAATTATATCTACTTTTTTAATACATTTTAATAATTATTTATAAATAATTTACTATTATAATACAATGTTACTGCAATGTTATATCGTTACAATATAAAATTGCATTAAAAAAAGCACGACTATTAATATCAAAGAGCTTTGGGAATAATGGACGAAGTTCATAATTTATAAGCACTACTTTACATATGATTTCATTGCCTAAAGTAGGCCTTATAAATTATGCACTCGATCTATATTTTTACCTTGAATCTCTTGAAAAGGTTCCTTCAACTACACTGCCTTCTTAAGCTAAAAAGACTTACATCAACATTTCATTAATTTTCAATGTTAATGGAATCTGGAAATTACAACATCCTGTAGTTTGAGTTAAGGTTTTGCATTACTTTTAAGATACAATCAATTTAGTGACATATATTTCATATGCTTTTAAAGATATATTTTCGAGCTATAAAGCTAGAAAATAAGATAAGAAATGTTGAATCCATTAAATCGGATTTAAAGTTTTACATTTTAAATTGTACCTTTATGTTAAAATAATTAATTTGAAAAATATAAATGTCTTTTGAGAGAATAATACATGTTACAGAACCTAAATTGCTCTTAAAATTTGTATAATGCTCCGACTTTGCCTTTGGTTACTCGTTACTCGTTAGCGTCACCTTTTTAAAGTCTTTTCCCAACCGTTTGCCGATTGCTATTGTCGAGAGGTTGTCGCGAGGAAACTCAGAACCGCCCTTATAATGTAAACGGACCGGGCGGATCCGCTTTTACCTTTCACGAGAATCGAATAGTTTCCGCATCGCGTCAGACCATATATCGCACCCTCGCCCTTCATCCATCTTGGGATTCAGTCGTTCATGTATGAGGGTAGTATCCTCCCTCACCCTATCGCAATTTCATCTTTCCCGCAAAATCTCGCGGAGACGGCGGAAACTCGAACTTGGAACTCGTAACTCCGAAGAAGAGATCTAAAAGTGCCACTGACGATGAAGGAAAATATCCGGAATGATTTTGTACGTGCATCCATCCTTTTTCCAATCTGCAAAATTTTTATTACACGCGCTGTTACTGAGAGGGAATTTTTCTTGCCACACATTCACGATGGAATTCTTAAGAAATAAGTTCTGATTGAATTTACGAAACTGTGGATTATATATATTATATGTTCAAAACTGATTTCGTTACAACTCATAAAATAGATTTATTTCAGATGCTCTAATTTTGGAGTTATTTTGAAGTTATAAAACAAAAAGTAAGAATTAATTAATAATAATGATAATATAATTATTAAAAGTTGTAATTTTACTTATATTTGATATTTATTATATTCATAATTTTTATAATATTTAGAAATATATATATATATATATATA
>NW_017259370.1:3740756-3741759 GCF_001594045.1 Atta colombica
ATATATATATAATAGAATATAACTTTTTTTCTTTATTTGTTTAAATTCACTTTACAATCTTAAAATAGACTAAAATATGTATTAGTAATTTAAAAAAAAAATTAAAATAAAATATTTCATTGAATAAAATTATAAGTCCAAAAACTATGTGCATTTATTTGTTTGAATGATGATAATATGAAAATCGAGATAAACTTGACTTAACTTTTAGAAAATTGTTACTCCCATGCCAGCGCGACTCCTTCCTCGCGCAAGATAAATCGTTAGATTGATACGAGATAATCAGGTTAATTGCGAGCGGTGCAACTCGGACTCGGTCTATTCCGGCGATTAGGTAGTGTAGGAACTACGGAATTAACTACCCTCATTATATGCGCTGTCGTAAGTTCCGCTTGACCCGCGCGAGATCGATGCTCGGCTTACGTGACGCGAAAGAGATTGGAATTGGACGAATCGCTTGTGGACGATTCGTCTTTCCTTACAATTTTTATTTCTTATCTGAAGAATCTTCAACGAAAAGGTGCCATTTTTGAAACCAAATCATCCAATGGATAGTGAACAATGAAAAGAAAACTGGCGGAAGAATGCGCGTGAATGAACACAAACTGTGAACGCGTCGAGTCGAGAACAAAGAGTCGAGTTTATTTTCTCGCGAATTTTTCCAGGAAAAGAAAACTCGCATGAAATGTAACAGACGCTGCCCTCGATCATCGCCGTTGTACCTAACTACCTCTTCAACGATTTTCGTCTTTGAGGCGTGTAATTCCGCGTTTACGCGAATCTCCGCAAATTCTTCATTTAAGTCTTTGTTGATTCAATAAAAAGAATGGTGAAAATTCTCAAAGATAACAAATTTCTTTTAATTAGTTTCTCTAAAATAAAATACTTTAAAAATGTATTTTCTGTAATTATATTTTCTTGAATATTAAATTTCATAATTCTCAAAAATATTATACGCGTAATATAACAAAATCAATTTATTTTTCTAATATATACATATATA
>NW_017259370.1:3741859-3747044 GCF_001594045.1 Atta colombica
TCTTAATATAATTTTCGAATAAGATTGGATTGCAGTTAAGATCGAAGAGATTATCAGATGTAGTCCTTCAACGATCTTTGTCTACGCTAATTCGACTGTTCCTTTAATTCATTTCCCGATTAAATTGTCGAAGAAAGAAACGCGATCCGATCGAAAATTTTCTTTCTGCCAGTGAGAATAAAAAGTAGAGAGAAAAAGAAAAATAAAAAGAAAAAGACAGATTCGCTACAGAAGAGTTAGCACGGAGCGGGCAGTCGGCCAATGAAATAGCGAACGTCGGAAGTTCCGTTCCAGACAAAATTCCCATTCAAATCGGCCGAGTAACTCTTCCCGTCGTCGCGACCCTGGCCTGACGCTCAACTACCACCCATTTAAATTTCACGCAGCAAGGACAGAAATCCGAGCTAAGAGTGCGGAATTCATGCTCGACAAGACGCCGAAGAAATTTGAGGATGAAGAGACGACAAGAAAAATGGGAGAGGAAGAAGGAATGGGCAACGTGCCAACGTAACATCAAACCTTTCATCGATCGTTACACATCTACATTCTTCTTCAGAAACTCTCGTCTTTCTTTCTCTCTTCCACTGCTTTATCATTCATCTCATTCTAACTTTGCGAGCGTGTTGCATGTCTTTTTCTCTCTTTGTTGCCTTTACCTCTTATCATCTTGCTTTAGCTTTCCACTTTTCAGTGTATTAGTGTGCTCTTTCCCTCTTTGTTCCGCTTTTCGCCGTTTCCTCCTTCAATTCACTGGTATGTATCTTCTCTCTTTCTTACTATCTTTCATCGTTTCATTCCAACCTTCTGTTCATCCATGTGTTCGTGTGTTATCCTCTTCTCTTTATGCGTCCTTAGGCAACGGAGCCGAGGGCGGGCAACGTGCCAGCACACACTGATGTAATTAACACCCCTGCCTGACTCTGACTACCCGCTCTTTTCGTCTCTATCTTACAGAGCCTAGTCTTTCGACTCTCGGAAAATGGGAAGGACTGCTGAGTAGGTCGGAGTGTTTCCACTCCTCTCTCTTCTTGTGCTCTTTATTCCTTGCCATTCTTCTTCCTATTTTGCTTATTCTTCGTGGTGCGATATTTCGTATGTAGTGAGTCGCACGGCGGGAATTACATCTAGTCACAGAAAATACTAGTTTCGTTCATGCAGGTAATTAACGAACAAGGGAAGAGAAGAGAAAAAGAGAGAGAGAGAGAGAGAGAAAGCCGCATGTGTATTAATCCTTCTTTCTGCATGAATCATAATGTGCAACGGTCGCTATGACGTTGCAATTATGCGGCTGCAACTCCGAGGCGTGTTTTAATTATATATATAACGCGGTATCATGAAACAGTAATGTTATATCGCGAATTTTAACGCGCTCGGTCATGAGTACTAGTTCTTTTTATGCTTAATTTACGCTCCGTTATTTATGAATTTGTGAATTGATGAATTAAATACCCACAGAAAAGGATTATGAGAGAAAATATAGAAAAACATTTGCATTCAAATTCTCCAGAAATAACGTAACATGTATTAATTTAATAATGAAAGCCTTCTCACTTGTCATAATATTTATAGATATACAATTACTTTATTACAAGATCATCAATTATTTTATTACTGAAAATTTATCACTTCATTGTTCTGTTTGTCTGAATGTTCCAATTATATGTTGGAAAAAGAAATACAATATTATAATATATTTCATATTCTCTAAAATCCACGATAGTCTCAAGCAACTTTTCCTAGATTTTAGATAAAATTTATAAAAATAGAATTATATTTCTGTAATATCATATTTATTTAACTATGACTCAGCAGACAAAAATTGCTTATGCTCTTCCAACTGTTCCCCCGCCCTGTATTACATGCGATATTTGCAGCATGATAAATCAAGGCAAAGATTGTATCTCACTGGTTGCTTCAAATAGAATTTTGAAGAATGCTTGTGCAATAAAATTCCTTTCATACAGAAGATACGTTGTTGCTGTTGGATGGAATAATCAACGTACTGGCATGATTCCGTTTACTGCACGCGTTTGCGGCTTCTGCGTCCGCGAATCGTTGGGAAGAAAGCTGGATATATTTACAGACTCGTCTTTTAAGACAGGAAAATATCGCAGAGAGCGAAGCGACGAAATCATATTTCCTGTTCTGTCTCTCTCTCTCTCTCTCTCGTTCTCTTTCTTTCTAATAAAAACACAACATAACTTGAATTCCAAGTACCTATAGTATTTCGTAACATTTATAGTTATTCAAAATATTTGTTATGATATATTTAACTGCATATATGTGTGTGTAATAGACATAGTTTAATTAGTTTCATTTAATTGAAAAATAAAAAATTTACAATGAATTTATTATAGTCAATACATGTAACATTTTTAAATAAATAAGATATTCATAAATGACATCATTAGGATATGTAAAGTCATCAATTAATTATAAATTAATTTAGAGATTAAGAATTTTTTTGTTGAACATTGCAATTGTGATACGTTTATTAAAAAGAAGTTTACTATAATTTTACAAAAAAAAAGATTTTAAAAATATGACTTTAAAACAATGAACGATCGAATTGCACTATATTTCGCTATTTGGATTTTTAGCAAAAACGTGCGAGAAACCAGATGGAGAAAGGATTGATGAGTGGCTCGAATAGAGTATTCCATCTGCCTTCTCACCGTCTCTCTCTTTCTCTCTTTTGTTCAAACGAGCGGCACTCGCAGTGTGCTAAACCAGTCAACCCATACGCCGAGTATCTATGAATCATGGGCAAAGTCTGTCGGATAGCTCTTCGTTTCAACGAGCATGGGATGCACCAGTACACATTGGAGAGGAATTGAATGTGTAGCTCCAAAATTAGAAAATTGTTCTTGAGAATAAGGAATTCCACTTCTGATTTACTAAAACGATGTTCTGAGAATTAAAATCTCGAATTATAATTTTGTTACATTAATTTGAAAACTAGAAAATCGATCAGTGGTAATAATGAATTATAAAAAAATTTTCACAGATGTACTTGTTTTATTTTGTCTAAAGCATGATGATAGCAAATTTGATGTATTTTAAAAAGAATATATTTTATTATAGGGAGAGCATAAATAGTGCATATCTAAACATTTTTAAAAAATTTAATTTATAAAATCATTTGAAATTTCATACAAAATATTATGTTTAAAAGATATTTTATAAAAGGAAAACATTTTATCTTCTATTTATTCAATTGTTCATTAACCTAATTACCGCTTATCTGCAAGTCTGTTTAACTCGAAATTGTATCCATCTTGATGACTAACTGTAATTATCGTATCGTGCATTCAATGTGAACTATCGTGTCACACGACTAATTCTAATACTACATAATTACACTGTCGAGATAATAAAGTGAATAGCCTTTATGGTAATCGAGAAAGTTATGAGCATTAGTACAATTATGATCGTAGAAGAAAGTATTATACAAAACTTCATTAAAAATAATTTTACGAGTAGGTTTTTTTTTAATTATCTTTTATATACATTTATTTTTTACATAATACGTCTTTTTAAAACAATCAGAATTATATATTATGATCAGGAATCAAATTAAATTACTGCAAAAAATGTACAATATTTTGTATTTCTTCCTAAGGCTATGTAATTAAAACAATCAAAAAGAACAATACAAAGTGTTTTGGAATCAATAGAGAATAAGTGTTATTCGATCCAAGGATTAATACATCGAAGTTGTCGTCTTGACACGAAAGTGCCTCGAGCCGTTTTGTTCCGCAAAGAAGCACGTGTTCTCATTTGCGGAGTGGTGGCGCACGCCAGCAGAGCACTTGAGAGCGTCAAGGGTGACGGCAATATACGATTGGAAGTGCCACTCTGTGCCAGTCGCTCGTTTAATTCGACAGGTGAGATAGCTCGTAAAAGAAAGTACGCCACGTAAAAAGAAAGTATCGTCGCAATTGTATCCGAGATTTCACTGAACTTTAGTGGTCATTTCGCTATGATTAGAATGTCAACTCATTTCTTTTCTAAATAATGTCTGAGTAGCAAAAAAGATTAATTTTTTAATTTACTAAACAGCAATTTTATTTTATACAATTCCAGAAATGATAAATATAGTATCTATACGTACAGATATATGTATATATATTTGTATGTATAGATACTATAGCAAATATAGTATAACATATATTATATAAAACGTTTTTTTTTTTAATAAGAATATCTATATTCGGTATAAAATTCTTTCTAAAATAAGTAATTCAATTTTTGCATTTTCGCGGAGAACCGAAATCATCGAAGAAGGCGTCGCAATCTGGGAGATTCTAACTGAGAATTCGTGTTACGACGTTAACTTCAAGAGAATAGCCTGCGGTCATTTAATCCGGGGATGAGAAAGAAACGGTCGGGTGAGTGTTTAATTCGGCAAGAAGCTATCGGCGCGAACACGGTCGAGTAATTGTTGGAAGCGAGAATTACCTCAGCAACGATCTATCTCGTTCTTCTTGTACCGAGCCTCTCGTACTCTCTCTCTCCCTCCCTCTCTCTCTCTTTCTCTGTCTCTTTCTCTCTCTCTCTTTCTCTCTCTCTCTCTCTCTCTCTCTCTCTCTCTCTGTCTCACTCTCTTTCTCTATCTTCACTGATACTCGGTCTTAGAATTAATTATCGTAGCTAACGATCTGTGGTCGCCTAGTCCTCAATTCGTTCATTCTTGATTACTTTCGAGTAGCTATACATCTCGCCAAAAAACTTACTGCTCTCATTCTTTTCAAAAGTATAGTTCTTAACTGCCAAATAAATATATTTGGAGAAAAATATTGATATAAATATTTAATGTAATTTTGACGGTTGTACATTGTAGAAATATTTTAGTCTTGTCCTTTGGATATAAAATATGCATTTTAAACTCAAACACGTAGTGTTTTGTCTATTGAAAAAGTTTAAACTAAAACATCTTTAAAAAATGGAGATAAGAATAAAACATGTTAATATCTTAATATCTTAATATCTTAAAAGTAAACTTCTTTTTTCAGTGTAGTACAAATGTACAAAATACATATGAATTACTTGTTATAATTGTAGCAAGTACAATTTGTATAACAATTTTTCTATTAGGAGATATAAGAATCTATTTATTTAGAAAAGATAATGATATTTTATTATTAAAATATAATAATAAATATAACTGTTTAATAATAATGAA
>NW_017259370.1:3747144-3749644 GCF_001594045.1 Atta colombica
AAATATATAATATTAAATAAACAGAAATAAAGATATATTGAATAGAATTCGATTGATTCTATAAGAACAAGTCTCCGCGAAAAAATATCGGAATGCAAGTAGTTATCTATTGGGTTATCGCCACAGATTAATATGTACTTAGCGATGGTATCTTCGATCTTAAGGTTCTAGATAGGGGTAAGCGAAGTTAATACCTTGGGGATACACGTGGTATATATCCTAAGATTTTATTCAAGAGGTTACTGGTCCCTGTTGTCTTCTGGTCGAGACCAACGAGCAACGACCAACCAGCCAAAACTCCTGCCGGGTTTACGAAGTCCCATAACTACCGCCACTCATTCTATATATTCCGGATGAGAATGAATAAGCGATCATTATCTGAGAGACATTATTGATAGCATATTGTAATATTATATTGACCATGGAAATAAAATTATCCGCAATATGAAAATATTAATGATAATAAAATAAGATTCAAAAATAAAATTTAAAGATTTAGAAAATAAAACTGATATCAAAATTCGATTATATAGATATTATTGTTAGTTTTCATATTATCATCAAATAGGAGTTAATATTTTTAATCTTACAATTTTATAAAAATTATAATATTAATGATTTTATTAATATAATATGATAATAGAGATCTTTAATTAGATTATTTTTCAGCATTCGTAAAATTCAGCATTCTAAGTTTTCAAAAAGTGTGTTGTTTATTAAACTATCTCCAGATCCGGCAGTATTTTAGGTTAACAGAGTGAATCGACAGAACCACGAATTACCGACGTGAATAATTTTGTTGATCATGCACTGGAGAGCCGTCCTGCCTTAAGGATCTTAATATCACACGAGATACGCGAGCTAAGATTTTATTCACGACCTTTCTGGTGACCTGGCGCGGCGACTAACTCGGTCATCGCCAACGAGCAAGAATACAGTAACAGTGAGTCTTCCAATTCCCCGAGTAAACCGCCGTCGTCTCCAAGGGACGGTTGGGGTGGCATCAGGAACGGGCGCGAGGCGGAGGTCTCGAGCAAGATAGTAGAAGCTCAACCGGGGGCCAGTAACCACTAAACTAGGCGTCTAATAGTTCCTCTCGTCCACCCACGAACAATAGCCCGTGGCGAACGCCATCAGCTCCCTACGAGTCCTCCAGGAATAATACCGTACTCTGCGGACAGTCAGTACACGTACCGCATCGCGCATAAATTCGCTTAGTCCCTGTTCACCGGCAAACAATTCAGTTTTCATACTAACTCTTAGATTACTGCGTTTTGATTTTCTACAGTGTAAAATACTATGTGTCCTGAATCTCTTCACACGTTTATTTAACAAATAAAAATTTCTAGTTCAACAAGTGTATTGTTCTATCATCAATATTTAAACACTTTTCCATACAAAAAGTAAAAAATAATTAAAGATATTGAAAAGTATGAAATTAATTCAAAAAAGGTAATTGAAAAAGAAAATTAACACTTTTCTAAATTACACTTAAATTTCTATGTATTATTATTTTTTTTAATAAAATCTCGCTTGTTGAATGTATTATATTAAATAATTCGATGATCGGAATAAAAATAATTTCGATGAATTGTCGCGATGGAAAATCAGCGCCTTATGTGACGTATTCCATATGGGGAACAGATAACCATCCGTGATATTTCATCGTATGTCACGTAGCGCTTTAAACGGTTTTCGAAATATCGCAGGACGTTTCCTGAATATATACGGCGTGCATGCGCAAGCACGGATGCACTATCTGCTCAATAGTTCGAATGCATTACACTTCTGTCGGAAGAATATTAAGCTTTCTTCGATTCTATGGGTACCATCAGAGACAGAATATTTCATTTCAGTCCGCCGCGTTTGTATATAAAATTTTATACTAGATATTTACGTAAATATTAAAAATTATTATATCAATATCGTGTTAACTATATCAATTTTCATAATAATCATAGATTAGTGATCTTCTCATATTTCCATCTAAATATTGCTGATATTAATTAAATGAAGCAAATACTGAAGATACAAATATCGCATTGAATATCAAGATGAACACCAAGCGTCGTCTCGTTCGTGATGGGCATGACATGTAATCATGTCAATTACGAAATTCAATTTGCAACAATCACGAAACGTTTGTTCTACCGTTCAGGGAGTAAGATACTGCGATACAATAACTGCTTATGTCAAATTAGAGATATGTCATCGTATAATTAACGCATGTATCATGAAATAATATCGGATAAAGCATGGGATCAGAGTACTACATTCACCGCTAAATACGTTGCTAAATAGCGGCGCGAATATCAAGTATCGCTCGATGTCGGCGACAATAAGGCATCATTACGCCAATTAACCGGTGTCAATTTCCATCGTAATTCGTGCGAGAACACGTTCGTCTCAACGTACTCGGCGCTGTTACGACATGCTGTACATCGCAAAAGGGCGCAGTTCGACGTCGAGAATGAGAGACGTGAAACTCTGTGGATTCGTT
>NW_017259370.1:3751292-3752675 GCF_001594045.1 Atta colombica
AGAATATTCTTCTATCGATTATATTGCAGCGTATAAAATTAGGATAAATCTCAAGACATTTTGTTTAAATATTTTATTGTTACAATATCTTAATAATTAAAACTATGTTTTTGTTAAATATCTTTTATTTTCTTTACATTCTTACTTCTTATACTTAAATAGAATATATAGAAATAATCTTTTAGAATACATTATCTGTATGTGTTTTTAATAAAAACATTTCGCAAAAAAATAAAATTATTTCATTGTTATCCCATTTGCTTATAATAAATACTACATACTATTTATCACGATTTGAATATTCCATGAAATATTATTTGCAGTGATTTTTCGTGGTTTTGTAATAATGAATTGTATCAATGCAAACTCTTTCAGACATTATCTGACTCTTTTAGCTTAATGTTATTATTGTATTCTCTCGATTATTACAATTTATATAAATCGTATGATTGAATCGACTTTTATTTCCATTCCGTTTTTTTTTGTTCTTTATTTAGATTGCTGCCTGATTGCTATGACTATGTTATTAATTTACAGTTAGACGGATGGTGACTTTTCTTCCCGTTCCACTAAAATGCTCACTGCAATCAACCAATTCGATATATTGTCATAGCTTTTTTCTGATTGTTCGGCACGGCCAATACTTTAAGTCATTATTAGCGAGTGCTCATCTCATTTTTATTTTGACTAATTAAACAGCTTTCTACAGAATTAATCTTAATATAGAAAAAAATTATTATATTATTGATTAATTTGATTTTTTTCAGTACAACAAAGTGAAATATAAAACAGTTTAATAAAGTCTTGTACGTTATCATAATTTTTGTAAATATAAAAAAAGAGCAAAAAGTATACTATAATTTTGATCTAAGTATAATTGCTCATCGTTATTGTCTCGGACATCTAATATACATACACGCACATATTTGATAAATAGTTAATAAATTGTAGGGTCGTGATAATACACGAAGAGTAAACGACGTTGAAGATTATTAAATGTGCTTGCATCAATATACTATCGAATAATATTATTGACAGACGAGTAATTGAAATTATTTAAATATAGGAAATTATCAGAATATATAAAAAATAGAAATTACTAATAATTAATATTATTGTAGAAATGTTGTATAGAAAATATTACATGTTACATCCCAATATTTTTTGCAGTTGAAACGTAAAAAGCGTATTGTAATATTAATGCCAAACTTTTCCAATATCAAGAAATTTTTCAATGAATACATTGCATGAAATAGCAATCCTATTTTTTTTTAGAAATATTCATATCGAGATATTATCGTTAAAGGAGCTCTTGATATAAAATTATTAAAAAAAAAAAATTTTTTTATTATTTTACCCAAAATAAGGAATTAAAGAATCTTA
>NW_017259370.1:3752936-3753369 GCF_001594045.1 Atta colombica
AAATTCAGAAAAAATATTGTAAATATCGTATGTATTATATTTCATTATTCTTTATATTTCCATATTTTTACATATATGGTACTGTTACCAACATGTTTTTATTTGTAATCATTGAAATTTTAAATTCAAAATTTATTCACGCCAATTATGTGAGGTATTAATGTTAGATAAAGAAATCATCTGATCATCAATGGAGACGATTCAAAACATAAGGACCATGTTCAACTATATATATTATGCCAGAAAAAAGCATATTTGAATTAGAGATCAATTTTGGACAGTGCTTCAAATTTGAGTATTCAAAATTATTCAAATCTTCAAAATTTGACACCAATTTAAACGCGCTTTCTCTAGCACAAGCTGCATTATGTCATAATTGCATCCAAATAATAATTATATAATAAAACATTCAATGTTGATATATATATATATA
>NW_017259370.1:3753469-3754100 GCF_001594045.1 Atta colombica
TATATATATATATAAATAAATAAAATCTGCATTTTTACAATACTAGATACAATAAAAAAGATATTTAAATTTTCTTTTTCATATACATGAATAATTGTGAGGAAAAGGATTAACCATCCTAGCTGACTGAGCTTTTGAGGTAAAAAGCAAGACGAGCAGGAAAAGGGTTGAAGAGGCAAGTGGCCGGAGGGTTACTCGCTTAGGAATTGAGACATGTTACAACGGCGCACGGAGGCGTGGAAATGAAAGTATTACCAGCAGGAAGCAATTAGGAGAAGGTAGTAGGTGCCTAGGGATTAATTCTGAAAAAGCCCTGGGAACAAGCCGGTAAAATGAGGACGAGAAAAAATGGCAGACGGTAGTTTGGATGGAAAAATGGCGAAAATAGTTACACGTAGTCAGAACCGTTGTTGAGATAGTAGAGGAGCCATTCTTTTAATAGACCGCGCAAATTGCAACATTGGGAATTGAAATTAAGGCTTCTACTAGTTACAAATTGAACAATAAAACTAATGGAATAATGATAAATGGGATAATAAAAATAATGAAAGTTTGTGCATGCGTATAGAATCAAAATATAATATAATATGTATAAAAAGAGATATGTTTGAATGAATAACAAATTTTATAT
>NW_017259370.1:3754200-3764139 GCF_001594045.1 Atta colombica
ATAAACTTATATGATAATTAATCGATAATTCAGGAAATTTCTTAAAGAGATTCAGAGCTATAAATTATCTATACCAATAAGAGACGACCGAAGAAAGATTAACAAGTAAGAAGAATATTAGATCCGGACATATTGTGAGGTTGATTTTTAATAGCGGAAAATCGGAACAGATCGAAGAAGACATCTCAACAACAATAAAAGAGAGCTTCAGTGAATTTCCGCGCATTTCGAGAGGGCTTAATTCTGATGGGGAGGGGGGGAGGGGAGGGGGAGGGCTAAGATGTTAGCGCCTGTAAGTCCGTTTCAGGATTTTATCCCGCTGGAACGTGGCCAAAACTTTCCTCTGCTTGCCTGCCCCTGACGACGACAACGATCGTTACAACCTGGGCAAAGTCCTCGTAGAAAGCTAGTGACATTTGCCCGCTTTAAAGCCACTGACATTTGTTTTCGGGTCAAGAGAGAAAGAGAGAGAGCTCGAGGGCTTTCTTCTACTTTTAAAGTGCATTTCGTCTTGCATTCTTAATTACGGTCTCTCCTCACCGCCTGTCTGCTGTCGTCTTACTGCGTACTATATGTGAAACTGAAGTAAAGTGAATCTTTCAAGTGTTATAAGTGACGTTTCGAAAATCTTGTTAACTTGTTGATAATTTTTCATTTTGTAAATTAAAAGATTCTAAAAATTTAATTAAAATATTGAAATTAGCATATTTTCACTAACAAAATTCTTCAAGTTTCCATATTCTCTTATCTAATTCTATAGATTCTAATTAATATTATACCTAAATTTATACCTACCTACATAAAAAATTTCTTATTTTTCAAAGAATGAAAAATGACAGGTTAAATGACAGGTTAAAAAAACAAATTTTTGGCTTAATTATTTGTCGACATAAATTTTTAACAATAGAACGTGAAAATACAGCAGATATAAAATTTCCTTTTATACTATAATTCTTGTCAAATTGTTCTTCCTCTCTTTTACTTTTAAGACCTTATTAAATTATCATAATGTCATGGAGATATTTAAATGCAAAATTAAGGTGATATTTAAATTCGTCTTTTAGAGTGCAGCTTTAGTATACTCATTCTATTCTTTTACTATTTTAAATGTACTACTCTGTACTATTTCTATAAGATGTTCATTAAATTATTTTAATCTTTATTTGATTAGATCTCTCCTTCAATTTTTTCCTTATTTTTAAAATTAAAAATAGAATTTGTTTGAAAGAAGACAATTCAGTTTCGTCGGTTTCTAGCAACACGCACGGAAACTGTGACAAGTTGAATGTAACTCGAAAAGAAAGGTTTAAAGCATGTTTGCGAGCAGAGAGATTGAAGTCGAGGAAGAGTACCGCTTGAAGAAGAGACAAACGATAAATACTCGCTTTAAAGTTTTGTTTCAGCGCACGATTCACTCATTCGTGAAACTTTGTCGACGCACCTTACACTCACCTGTGAATTATTGTGCCTCATGAGTTTATTTAGGAACTCTGTAAATCAACGATTATTTTCTTTTTTTGTTCACGCAGTGCCGAATTTTCGAAAATGCCTTTTAAGTTGTATGTTTTGATAATAAATAAATTTTAAGGGAACTTTTATATAAGAAAAAAAATATATAAAAAGTATAAAAACCTATGCAAAAAATACTATGTTAATAATTTTTTTATTTTTGAAAATATTCACAATTTTTATTCATTTTAAATAATAAATATTCTGTAATATATATTTATTATATTCGTTATTAATATAACTACATCAAGAGAAACATCTTATTTTTACGTTAATTTTCTGCGTTTGTGATTTCTTATCTACAAAATTCACTGCGTCTGTGAGAAATATCGTGTACCATCAAAGATAAATGATAACAATCAATCGGAAATTCGGTACGTTCGTAAATCATTGCTTCTGTCCATCTTTCTCTTTCTTTTTCCTTCGCTCTCCCTCTCTTTCTCTCTCTCTCTCTCTCTCTCTCTCTCTCTCTCTCTCTCTCTCTCTCTCTCTCCTATTCTCTCTCTTTTTCGTTCGTTCGCGTTTGCAACCTCATTCTCCGTCTATCTTCTGCCCTTCAACCTACTCAATACCAAAAAAACCCATCAGCGATTCAACCCTCGTGCCACCTAATCCACGCAAGTCTGGATGCCGAACAATTAATCTAGGGGAAATACGACAGACTTTCGTCGACGATCTTTTGGATCCAAGCATGAAGATGATAGTAATTAAAGGTCATGGATATTTCATAAAGTTGGTGATAGAAGCAAAACTATTTGAAGGAGTAATTAGTAATAGCTCGATAAAAAAAAATGATTACATACGATATTTCATCATAGATATTATATGAAATACTAATTTTAATAAAAAAAATTTAATCTGTAATAAGAAATAATAATTAAGCAGTAATTGAAAAAGAAATAGTTTGAGTTTAAATAATATATCGGAAGTCGCTTTTTTCTAATTTCTTTCGGCGTTAATTTCTTTATTATAACAGAAAGATTTATACTTTCCGTATAATTAAAATTTTTACACGCCATTTAAGTATTTGAAACGCTTGTTTGTATCTGTTGTATAGATGAAATACCGATGGAGAATAAAGTTTCAAATTTCTCGTGGCATTAATTATATCGGGCGCACTTTAGAAAGAATATAACACAGAAAAAAATCACGCAACGTAATGCCGGGACGAAAATGAGAATGAGGCGGAACTTAATCAACCGAGCGAGTTCGTTATTCTTGAGGACGCTAGTAATATGATGGAAAAATGTGAGAGAGAGCATATTTCCGAGGTCGTTCCACTTTCGTCATGGTCTTTAAAAAAAAAAGAGTAGAGTGCCCGCCGGCTCTCAAGAAATGTTCCAAAGATGTTGAAGAAATTTGAACGGAGCTACCGAAGGAGTGGGAGATTCTTTGTTAATAGCCGAGAGGTAAAGAGATCCTCTTGACACACAATCTCTTTCCTTAGGGACTAATTACGTTAATAGCATCCATTATGGATCTTATTGCGGGAACGAAAACGGAAAGAAGTGATCTTGGAGAATTTTATCCACGAGCATCGTGCACTGGCAGCAACGGGACTCGTCATCGCTTGTATAATAAAGGAGCTTACAGAAGATATGAGATAACGACATAACGAATGTTGGTGGAATACTGAGAATGAAAAGCGCATCCAAGAGAGGAACGAGAAAATAGAAAAGAATATTAAACAAACGAGAGAGAAGCTCATCGGATTACAACATCTTAATGCCGAAAACATGCAATTTTCTCAGAAGCTTTTTTTTACTAGGTCGATTTTCATCTTTATTTTCAGGACAATTACTTCAAGAACAGAGAAGGAATAGGTCCGGTGCTAAGAAAAACGTAACGTTACAAACAAGAAAAAGATCGGATAAAAAGAAGTGAGACGATCAAATTTTTTTATGTTATCTTTTTTAAAACAAAGACAAAAATCAACATAAATCCTAATTGAAAGATACACTCCTTTTTTAAAACATGTTCTTTAATTCACAATTTTGAAAAATCACACGTAGCAAAATATAAGAGACCAAATGTCGAACTAAAATAAATGTGAAAAATTATAATAAATTAATATTACACAAGATATATATCTAAAAATACATGCATATCTTTTTGTATGCTTTGCAATTGCAAACTTTTTTAATTTTCAAGTATAACACGTTACTCTTTATTCATTGCAAATATTCTTTCTATTATATTATCTTCTATTCTAGATCTATTTTTTTCAAAATGAGATTTTGTTAAAAGCGAATAAAATAAGATTCCGTTATGGCAAAACTAGATGGGGACTAGATGGATTCTGCGGTGTATTTCTGGAGTCAAAAATTAATTATCTATCGAGGACAAATGGAGAAAAGAATCACGAAAGTCCTTCCCTGGCGGATTGCAGTCAGAAAAATATGTGTGCCGCAAAAAATAAGGGAATGAAGAGAAAGCGAGAAAGAACGAAGTAGGACTATAGATGCCGCGAATATTTTCCTTCTTTGCCGCGGATAGAAATAATTTTAAGCTCGGTAGAAGCAGAGCATGGCTAGGAGACGAGTAGGAGGCGATTCCCAAGGGACAACGATGGCCAGGGGCGCATCAGGCAGGCAAGACCGGCAAAAAATCCCATTCCCCCTTTTTTCAGGGATTTAAGCGCTCTTGCCACTGTTGCCGGGCGCAGCTGCACTTTTCTCAAGCCGGCGGATGCCTCGATCTTTCTTCTCGCCCGTCCGACTATTTTAACTGGAATCCATGGAGCGAATTTCCTTGCCAGCGACCGGCCTCACAACGCAGACTCATCTGTTTTTGTTTGTCCTTCCGACGCGGATGTATATACTACAGAAAGTGGATGTTACGTGGATTCGAAAAGTATAGTCATCTTGTGTGGAATGTGGATTTGTGGTTTTTCGAGACATGCTATCATTTTTTTAAATGTAAAAGTAAATAATATAAATAATATTTTTAAGATAAAGTTGTTATTGTACAATTTTAAATTAAATGCTTAATGATGAAATTTGTAGCTATATGTATACATTATGTGAGTATCAATAGAATATTTAATCCATTGAAATACATATTACAATATATCGTAATATAGGATTTTCAAATATACTATAATTATGTATATCTTTTAAGTTTTTAGAATGATTTCTAGGATCTGAGAGAGAGAGAGAATTTAATATTTCTTTGATAAAATAAATTTTTATTTAAAAAATAAAACATTCATTCTTCATAACTTAGAGATAGAATTACAAAGAATTCTACATTGACATTTTATATTAACAGAATTTCCTATTATAAATATTTCTTTAGAATATTTCTTTAGAGCTTTCTTTTTATTTTTGTTTCTTTATTCGATCGCACTCTTGAAAAATTTATTATTGGATTCCTTTTCGAGGACAATCGCGATCGAGAGTATGAATAAAAAGTTTGGAATCCGCTCATATGTTCACGATCGTATTTTTCCTTTTGTTCCGAAGACTCGATCGGCGCACTAAAACTTTCAATGGAAGATACGCGGCTGGCCGCAATAGACGCGTCCGAACGAATTTTCTGTCGATTTTACTCGTTTGAGTTTATTGTATCGGGTAGATCTAAGCCTTTAAGAATTTCGCGAGAAATCTTGAACGCATTTCTGCTGACTGTCGATCTCTCTCTCTAACCCTCTACTTATATTCTAGAGAAACTCGTAAATTTATTTCTTAGTTTTAGCTTATAAATGCGATATGTTTACGAGTTTACGATTTTGAAAAAAAAAAAAAGAATATTTTTTAGAATAAATAACGTAAATCTTTTATTATTAAAAAATTTTTATAAAATATTTGATATTTTTCCTTTTACAACTATAACGTATATAATTTTATTATGAAAAGCGCAGGAAAAGATATACTTTAATTAAATTTTTGTTAAATGTTGAAAATTGTTATTTTGTGACCTTTGTTGTTTAATGAATAATGTTTTTCCTTTGTAACTCTAAATTTTATTAAATTAAATGATAAAAGTTTCATAAAATTTTCTAAATGTAAACAGCAATAAAAGTAAGTTAATATAATAAATAATGTAAATTTAATTATGTTCAAATTGATTAAAAATAAATATCAATAATAATAAATAGATATATAATTAATAATTTTAACAATATGTAACTATAATAAATATCAACAGTGAATTAAACAATTTTAAAGATAAACGTTAAACAATTATATTTTATATATCCTAATTTTATTATTATTTTATCAATTCCTACACATATACATAAATTACTGCAATTGCAATGATAATTTATCTCTCTTACGTAAGATGTCTGCCCAGTAGTCGATAGGAACTACTCGCTTTTGCGATGGCAGGGAAAGTACTCACGATGGTAGTTTCAAAGTTACGGAGTTGTGCGCGCGTAAAGAAGGGAGATATCGTCTCGACTTTTCTTCGTCGCGATTTCGTAATCGAGTTTCTTAGCAGGCCGACAAAGAAAGTGGAAAGTTACGGTTGCAAATCGTAACTTTTGCGTATCGAAACGTTCGTAACGGTCTGATATGCGGCTTGACGAACCATTCCGCCACTTAACACCATCGAACCAACTTTTTCGATGAGAACGACGAAGCAGACGGAATAGAAGATGAAGATGTCAGGAAGTCGTGACAGAATTGAGAAAGAGAGAACAAGAAGATGAGATAAAAAACTGATGAAAGAATGAACGAGACAAAATGAAAAGAAGTTTTCTCTTAGTCACTATATTGTCGAGTGGAAGCTTGGGGCAGTTGAAAGCTCCCACAGATAGTTAACTGCGCGCGAAAGCACACGGTCAATTAAGTTAGTTTACAATTTTCCGGCCCTCGTCAACGATTTGCTCTTTCGAAAACAATGAATTTGTTTTTCTTTGTCTCACAAGAAATCCGATTGAGAGAATAGTTTACTCGAGAGTAAAAAAATTCGCTATTATTCATTATATGTTATACATCCTGTTATCTTAATTCCCTAATGCATTTTTTTTCAGATTATCTTTAATAACTATATTTTAATATGTAAACCATAGCAATATCGAGAAATGAAAAAGAGAAATTATGTTAAAAACCGCTAAGTTTTTAAATTTATATAGATATGTACAAAATATATACTAATTATGCAAATTAATGATTATTATTGAAATATTTTTCCATCCATTTAATATTTATTTAGGTTGATTTTGGATGATCTATAATAATTTGTATCACATTTCAGAATAGAAATTTTGAGTTTTTATACTTTTTATTTATAGGTTTTTATACCGCAAGGTTTTTATACGTAAAAACTAGTATTTTCTCGATGCTTCACTCATTTTAGATGATCTATAATTCATATCGGAATTCAGGATTTATAGAATTTATATAAACAATAAATAACAAGAAGGATCTACAAGCCAGATTTTTATGTATTTTAAATTCTTAGAACATACAATCTTATTATTTCGACCTCATTATTAGGTTATCCTCAGTGAAGAAATTAAACGCAAATTTGACAAAATTAATGAAAATTAACAAATTATACAATTTATAATTACGCAAAAAGTTGATAACTTCTTCATATCTATCTTTCGCAACAATGCAATGTTTTTCGATCCGGTAATATTATCGGTTATATTCTTCCATTATAACAATCGCAATAAGTCCATAATAATAAAAATATTTAACAATGAATGAGTCATTAAATAAAAATGTACTAGCATACATTCTCAATTGCGATTGATAAATCAGGATATAATCAATAATTGAAATAATCAATCAATTTAATTCGCAAGAAGCAAATGCAATTAGAGATAAAAATTGAAACTAGTTCAATCAAATTGCTTGTATTGTTTTGCATTGTCTCTTCAAATATTTCTGAATTATACATTTATGTTGTAAGACTATTACTATTATGAAAAGAATTAGAAATATACACATATATAAAATATAGATTAAAACATACACATTGATAGGAACTATAAATATATATAAATTCTATCCTGAATTCCGACATGAATTATAGATCATCTAAAATAAGTTTTGAAGCATCGAAAAAATATTTTTTTTCATAATACAAGAAAAACAAATTTTTATAATACAAGTGAATAAAAAAAAAGAGTAGGTAACATAATTTAAGAATCATTTGGAAAATAATAATCATATTTCATAATAGAAATTTTTAAAAAGAAATCTACATAATTCTTATACGATAAGTTTGCCATGGTTTACTGCACAATGTATTGTATTATAGAACACATTGCATAATGATGTTTACCGACATAGAAGGAAAATGAGCGTCGAAATTCAATTTTGCATGCTATGTAATTAGTGGCAATTTTGCAAAAGTTGCCGCTACTGCTCTTGCGTCTCTGTAGATTAAAAGATAAAACACAAAGGTAATAAACATATATAAACGGCCGTCCACGCGTAATCCGTTGTCGTTCAACAGTTCGGTGAACACTATTCACAAAAGTAGATTAAACAGTAGCCCCGAGCTATGCTATGAAGTAAAATGAAACAAAACGCAGAATACGCCGGCTCAAAATAGGTGGGACAAATAATTATTACAATGTAAATATTTCCTGCCATTTCGTTTAGACTGAAAAAGTAATATAGGATCAAGCGTAAAACATTTGTTCCTTTTATTTCTTTCAAATGTGTCTCTACCTTTTTCCATATTTACAAGTGCTTTTAATTAAGCATTTTCATTTATCTCCTTTTTTTAATCAGATTTTCGCGAATAATCCGATGTTTGTAGAAAACGATAAGCGAATATTACTCTTCATACCTAAGTAAATTATTCATATAATTTATAAAATAAATGAATTTACTTACCTTTGATAATTTTTTTAAAAAAGGTAGGTACGTAAAAAGAATTCGGAATTTATTGCGTCGCACAATTAACACGAAAAAAATGAGATAAATTCCGATCTTTTATTAATTTAAGCGTGCGCGAGACTTTATTAAAAATCGCGTTTATTATGATGCGACGACGCCAGATTGTTCTGCGATAAATGAACATTCGAGCGTAAATATCACGGATGAAAATTTATTCACCCGTCGACGATGCTGCACTGTTCCATTGCTCCTGTATCCTACATCCTGCATTCCACATTCCTGGCTTCCGGCCGATACTATGCTCCAGGTTCCTCCAGGCAGGCCGCCTCTCACACACACACACACATATATACACACACGAACACACGCGAATACGAGTCGATCGGAAGCATCCTGTTAATTATGACCCTCGTGCAATTAATGACCACCCCATCCACTTTGTTGAGTTGTGCGCATAACGCACTTTGACTAAGTCGAGAAATACGAAAACATATCGAATTCCTCTCCCCATTTTCGTCGATTTCATTCGAACAATTCCTCCGACTGCGACGTGTAACAATTTACAACGCTTTACATAATAACAACGTTCACAACGGGACATACGGTTGACTGAGTTGACTCTATTCTTTTGCCTTCAACGCGCGTGATCGCGCCAACTAATCAACGGTCCGATTTGTTTGCGGAAACTCTCTCGTCTCGTTACACACTCGGTACATTCACGGCCATTAAAAAGTTCGAAAAAAAAAATAAAGCGACGCTGTCAACCAGATCAACGCGTTTTCATTCGGGAATCATAACTGAAGTCTTTTTTCACTTGATCTAATCTAACCTAATCTTGGTTCAATTAACGTTTTCTTCCAATGTTCCTCTCGCGTGACTCCTAATGTCCATTTCTACCAATGCAAATTAATCTTTCATCTTGATACTTACTTTTTATCTTTTTTCAGTTCTAAGAATTAAAGAAAGATAAAGAATAAGTTAAACCGATATTAAGACTAATCTATGTTGATAGAAATGGACATGAATGCTCGATCGCGCGGCTTGCGTGTGACGGTGGTATTTTAATGACACAAAATAAATCTCGAATTTTTGATATAATGAGATATTGAAGCATACTTATGTGATATTCTAGTAGACTCGATGCACAATTCGACGAATAGATCATTAGTTGGCACTCACACAACGTACGCGGAATTCACTTTTGCCGAATACGCGACGCGAATTGCACGACGAAACAATTGACGTACACGACACGTATCTATTGACTGAATGTAGTTGCGAAACGAATCATGTAATACAGTGCCGTTCAAGGGTGCGTTCCATTTCACGCATATCATGCATGATATGCATGATAATGTATTTATCATTTTAGCCTTCTTTAATATTCCTTGAATAAGAAGGATAATATATTATATGCGTAAAATAGAACGCACTCTAAAAGTATAGTCCAATGTAATGGACTTTCAATAAATCATTAAGTATTCGGCAAACACAATGAGTGTAAAAAT
Organism: Atta colombica; assembly: GCF_001594045.1. Lineage (NCBI taxonomy): Eukaryota > Metazoa > Arthropoda > Insecta > Hymenoptera > Formicidae > Atta > Atta colombica. The sequence continues at coordinate 3,764,021 of NW_017259370.1, forward strand.
TGATCAATTACAGTTGAATGTGAGAAGAATAATTGACTGATTGGTGATTTCTTAAGGTTTAAGATTTAAATAACAAATTTATGTATTATATAAATATATATGAAATATATATCATATAT
>NW_017259370.1:3764239-3770849 GCF_001594045.1 Atta colombica
GTATACACCTATTTTAAAAATCCAATAAATTACTCGTTAAAAATTTAAGTTAAATATAGCTCGACATGTATGGAATATTCAATACATGCCAAATTCACATGTGTGGAATGGAATACTTTCCACACATTGATCCCCGCTTCATTTGACTGTGATTACACAATTTCTCACATACATTTTACAATAAGTCATTAATATTATAAATCAGAAGTTAGAAGCTAGAAATTGACCAATCATTTATTCTTCTTATATTTAACTGTGGTCAATTTTTAACTTGACTTCTAATTTATTACTAATGACTTATTGTAGAATGACTATTATAATTTAAAACATAAAGCTTAATCCGCCAACTTTATTGTAGAAAACCTATAAGGGTAGGAGCACAAATTCTTGCATAATGTAAGATATAAGAAAATCAGAGCTTTTTATTTTATGGCAAAAAAGAAAATGAAAATTTTTGATTGATTTATTTTCTTACGCGTTGTACGTTATGCAACTGTAATTCTACCCTCATGTTATAAATAGTTCTGTGAAAATAGAGATTGTCTTTTTGCAACGTTTTAACGCCTCGATGTCTCACGAAAGTCTGAGCGAACACTGGTGAACACCTGCGAAGAGTACCAGCTTATATAGAAATTTTCGTAGCTAGTCGCGACCAATCAGCGAGTCTCGCGCAGCGACAACGATGACGATTGGTCGCGATCAGCTACGAAAATTTCTATATAATACATCACCTGCTCGTCTGCTCAGACTTTCGTAAGACACCGAAGTATTACAACGCTATGAAAGGACGAAGCCGAGATCTCGTTTAGTTTGCAAGTACGAAAACAAAATAACGTGAAATAATCTAATTGATTTATCTATTCAACAGAATGATTCATCATATACATCGCAATATAAAATACATTGTAAATGACAATATATTAACGTTATATTTAAAATAATCGTATTAAAGTATTAGGGATTTTACAATTGTAATACGATGATTAATTTAATTACATATTATCGCGATTTCTCTCGATAATCAAATTATATAACAATTTTTTTATTGAACAGAATGAAATTCTGTTAACATCCAAGATTTTTTCTAGTTAAAATTAAATCGTCTAGATTGCGATGTAGTATGATGCGAAGTTAATCGAAAACGGTCACAAGCTGAATCACGTAAAGCCGAACTGGATATTTTCACTATACAAACAATTTTGCTGAAAGATGTAAAAAATTTTTACTGGATACAGATCGGAAAATAATTTTTATTGAAAACTCAAAATGGTTGCTAGGACATCACATTTCGTAGTATTTTTTCACCATTTTTTTAGTTTTCCAACATAGTTATTTTGTGTGATGGTTCAAAATTATTTTTAAATTTATATCTAAAATCAAAATTTTATTTAGATCTTTCAGCAAAGAATATATTGATTATGGCTTTCTTTCAGAAAAAAAGTAGTCCTCAACAATTGATTCCTTTAATAAATATCGAACTTTTAATAATTCTTTAATATAATCATATTTCTATTATAAAGACACAAAATACGATTGGATAATTTTCTTTATGCATACGTTATGTACAATAGCTATTATATACAAGTTTATTTGAATAGATCTTAAGTCTTACATCGTAAGAAACTCGCCAATCGTAATCAATTATATTCTTCTCGCATTCGATAATGATTGATCAATTTCTTATAGTTTAAAGTCCGATGTACATGAAACGTGAGTTGCAAACTTCTTACGTTAACCAAACGTCTCGAAGCGTCATTTTTTTTTTAAATTGACGCAACAAACTTGAGACCTGCGACTCACGTTTTGTCATGTTCGGGCTTAAGACTTAAAGTTTAAATAACGCGTTATTGTAAAAAGCCCATAAGAGTACGTGAGATAAATATTATATTCAAATGTGTCGAGAACATTATTTTTGTGCTTAACCGACTGATACGTATATACGCCGCGCGCGCGACCGGCTATGACGAGTGTTGTTTTGACCGCGTCACCTTCCCGAGCGTCGTTACTCCGAACCGAACAGTCGACAACGAATTCCGAGAATTGGCCGCTCGCTTCGTGTGTGTTTTTCCGAGAAGGGAAACGAAGCGTGCAAAGAATGTTTCGGGAAACAAAACAGATCGTTGCGGGCAATCAAATAGTGCGTACGACCTAAGAAATTCTTTCGTTTCCACGGAAAGTAGCGCCATATTGAATATACGCATTCGTTTGCTCAATCGAATGTAGATCATAGAACGGATCGTCGGAGCAGCTAAAATACTCGACGGTAATTAGCTTTTTGTCAATTCTTGGAATTCAGTTCTGAAATTCGTTTTAGCACCGTATTTTTTGTCTTTTCAATTTGAAACGGCCTGTCTTTCTCTCTCTTTGAAGCCGAGAGAGAGAGAGAGAGAGAGAGAGAGAGAGAGAGAGAGAGAGAGAGAGGGGGGGGGGGGAGGAGAGAGTGTCTTAAAATCTCGCTTAAAATCAAAGTAATGTTATACAATCGAGTCTTAATGTCACTTTTCAATCAGTTACGATTGATTTTAACATTATTGTAACGTTATCGTGACTCGTTATCGTACTCGTCTTGCTTGGGTGACGCCGCGATTCGTGCAACGGCGTGAAGTTGCCGCCGGGCGAGACAAACTTCACTTCGAGTAGGCGTTCGCGAAGCCTTTGACGAACATGTCGGAAGCTCGCCGTGCGAAGTGTAACGGCTGTATCTCACGCGATCCGTTCGCCGAGAGCGCCTCGGGAGTGCGATAAAAATGTCGCGAGTACGATAAAAACGTCGGGAGTGTCGTATCGTAAGTATTAATTAGTGCGTATAATTGGCCGCGTTTTCCCGATAGGTTCGTATCCACGCGAGTGAGTAAGTGAGTGAGTGAGTGAAACAACGGAGCAACAGATCCGACAGCGGTGTGAGATAATAATACGGAGCAGCTCTCCTCTTCGTGAGTATATTTATTAGATGTTACTAGTTATTTATTACTCGGCATTTTCAATGTATGTGTTCGTTGCTACACGTTTATCAGCGGAGATCGAAAACGCGATATGATTTCGCCGAGTTCGATTTCCGATAAGCCATGCAAGGAAGAACCTTGCGTTTCACTTTGTTTGCGAATAAGCATAAGAATTATTATTCATTGTTGCATGAATTGATATCTAAATATGAACTCAGTGCAATTATATAGGTATTAATCCTCGTTAATTCGGTACATATTAGATTTTATTTATTGAATGAGGGAGATGCTTTACAATTTTTAAACGTTTGACATTTATTTTATTTTAATTACTACCATGGACGTAGACAGGATTTTGTTTAGAGGAAGAGGAGGTAAATTAGAAGTGCGATTTTTGAACTCGGAGGGAAAGAGAATAATCGAGTAATATTTATTGGACTTGTTTTATGTTTTATATTATTTTTAATTAATTAGCAGATAAAAAAGTTATGAAATCGTACATATTTAATTTACGAATTTTTACTTTATTTTTTTCTTAAAATTGTAAATTAATTTTTCGGGCTGAAAACATTTAAAATTATAACACTAATCGTCTTGGATTCTCAGAAAATCTTTCTAGTTTCCACTTCTAATTCTTTTTTCTTTTTTAAAATTAAAATTTTTTAAATACTTATTATGCATAGTCCGTTTAAGCGATTTTAATTATTTTTGGTATTTAAGATTTAGGAGGGGGGGGGGGGAGATGACGCCCTCTGTTCCTCTCTTTTCTCTGGTTACATCAATAATGATTATTATTGATTCATTAACTGTGTTAAAAATTGTTACGATCGTACAAGCGAATTTTCACATATAAAACAAATTAGATATTCTCGATTAATATAAAATAGAATTAAATTATACAGGTTAAGAAAAACACATAATTTTATAAAATATTTTTTATATTTTTATTATATTTTATATTTTTATATATCCAAATATGTCATAATATTTGCATATAATTTCTTATTCTTCTTTATTCATAAATATAAAATTTATTTTTAACAGGAACGGAATACGGAAATAGTAGAACAGGGATTATCATCGTTCGGTGAGTGTATTTATTCTCTCTGCATGAATAATTATTCGTTTATTTGCGCAACAATATTTTCGGTATCATCACGACTGAATAATCGCATTTCAATATGCGTTGCTTCATTTCGCTTGTCTTCTATCGAATTAATCAAAATCAATTTTTATTCTATTTTATATGACATACGTTGTTTATGAATTCTTCGCATGAGAGAGCTACACAACTAAATCAAATTTGAAAAGCTTATTAAAATTATGCAAAAATTTATTTAACTGCATAAATTTCAAAATTTATCCTCTTTATGCAAATGTCTTTGATAAGATTATTGAAATTTATCTCAAATATTTTTATTTAAATTTGATACGATTTCTGACATGATCTCTAATACGATGATTATCAGTACTATTTTTTTATACACATATATATATGAAAATTTCTCTTTATAGAAAAATGTTGAATTTTTCTGCAATTTTATTACGATGACATTTTGTTAATTAAAATATTTAAAGAATAATAATAATAATAATAATGATACACGAACATATGGAAATAAACAAAAAGATTAAAAAAATATTCTTGTTCCGTAAGTGGTAGTAAGCAATAAATTAACGATATATTTTAATTTGTCGACATCAATTATCTTTAAATATATGAAATCGGTGCGAAAGCGGAATCAGGGCGCGTTCGCTGGTTATATTTTGCACACGATTTTAATGCAAAAAAAAAAAAGGAAAACAGAAAAAAAAAATCAGAATCACTCCTCTCGAGCGAGATAAATTTTTCAAAGTCCGCTCTGTTGCATTTCCGTCGTTCGTTTTTTCTGTTTTTGATCGTGGCACGCGGCGTTTGGCTGCAGGATCGAAATGATTTATCGCGCGTAGATCGCAAACGCGACACAATCCGATTCGTGCGAGCGAGAATAAAATAAATAGCTATACGCTAGCGATGAAAATTTTCGTCGGGGCAAAATTCCAGTCGAGCCGAATCGAGCCGAACGTGACGCGCCTCCCTTTTGTTCACGACTGTTGTTGAGCACAAAACGCTAGGAAGGTTCTGCGTGTGACGATTTATCGTCCCGCTGCGTATCCATTTTACTTCCGCGCCACTCGACGAAATATCTATATAGAGAGGAAAAACTATATCCTGCGGGATTTCCCGGGCAGTGCCGATGTTCGGGAAACGTGAAACGATCTCGACGTTTAGTTGAACCGCTCCGATTCGCAAATGGATTTCGCATATAATTGAATGTCTTCTTTTTTTTCCTGTTTGAATATTATAGTCGTGATCTGGTCGATTTTATTCAAGCTATTACATAGAACAGTGATAAAAATCGGATTTTTCTCTTTTTGAGAGCCAAAAAGCTTTGCAAAGACAATGAATCATAAAGTATATACTAGGGAGTTGACAAGGTAAATTTTGAACACAAGTGAATTTCAGTGAAACATAAAAATTAATGGCAGACTATTTATTTTTATGAAAAACTTGAATATTTTGTTTATCTATTTCTGCTTTTCTTATCGATAAATATTTTAAAAGTTGTGTAATAGAGTTACTATATTTAAAAATATTTTCATTTTTTGATATGATTTTATATTTAGAAACTTATTGGATTGTTCGAAAAGTTCGTGCCGACTAACCTATATAATTTAATAAATGTATACTAAAATTTAAATTTTCTGTGTTTCAGTTTTCCTTCAACTTCGGCACGAACTTTCCGGACACCCTAATATATTTATTTATTCTATAGGTTTGCCATATAAAAATTATATTATATTGTTACTTATAATATTTTTTTCTACTTTAAAGAGAATAATTTTAAAGAAAATATTCTAAGATTTTCGATGACACAAATAATTTTACGTGATATATAATAGGTACAGTATTATTCATTTATATATACACTGTTAAAAAAAACAGAAATGCTTCCATTATATGGAAGTAAATTTCAAGCAGGTAAAAATATTTAAAATATTTAATGTTGTCATGGAAAAGTTGAGTTGAAGTTACAAATAACTTAAATTTAATGTTAACTTTAATGCACATCTACGTAAAATTTAATAAAAAATGTATTAAACTCTGTAAAATTTTATGAAACGTACTAAATTTCATATACTTAAATATACTTTTCAATTATAGATAAATAAAATTTAATTTAGTGTCATAAAATTGAATTTAATTTATGTAACTTAAAAGTACATTAAATTTCATGACATTTTAAACAGTTATATATTATTACAATTTCCATGTAACTTGTTAAGCATGTTTTGCGTGTTATATTTCATTATATATTCTGCATTTGAGAAAGTAAACAGTTTAGGAAAATATTTTTTCCAGAAAAATAAAAAATAATGCACTTTAGAATTTAATTTATTATGCAATTTGCAACATAAATCTATATCTACTTACCTTGTGAAGTATCTTATTGGTAGTAGGAAATAATTTTTATAAAATTTAAAATAAAATTCGACTTTTGTTTGTGTTTTTCGCTTAAATAAAAATTTTTACTGGGAATTTTAATATTTATTTTCGATCTGATCGAAATCTGTAGTACGAAGAAATACATGACATAGGTATTATTATAGTATATATATATATATAT
>NW_017259370.1:3771210-3772769 GCF_001594045.1 Atta colombica
ATATATATATATATATATATTGTGTGTGTTGTGTGTGTGTGTGTGTGTTGTGTGTGTGTTTAAAATAAAATTTTATATTAAAATAGGTTTATCTTTCAAATAGATTTTGATATTAATATGAATCTCAATGTAAAATATACCAGACTGTATTTTCATGTATTTGCATATATGCTTGTATTACATTAGGATCCTACAATATGGAACCTTTTGTTTTATTACGGTTTATAAATTGCGCGATGTAAATTAATACTATCAGATAAAAACACTTAATTCGATTAATTATAGTGTCACGTATATTATCAAAATGACATTAATAATCGCAAATAATAAAGAGAGGTAAAATATATAAATATATAAATATTTACATATACATGGAAAGAGAATATAGAATGATATTGTTGATATAAATAAATAAAAGAATATAAATATATTGATGAAATATTTTTTAACATTTTCAAGATGGGGTATATTAATGAACACGCAATGTTTATAAAACGAAGAACTTCTTTTTATTACATTCGTTGTGTCATGAGATTTCGTGGTGTCATCGTCATGTTTTCGTCTACGGGGACTCGCTCCAAAAGTAGCCCCCTCAATTTCTCACTTTCGCTTTCGATACATTGTATAACTGTACAATCGATCTGACTCGCGGCAAGATCGAATGAACGAGATCTTACTTGAGAGATCTCCATTTGTTTATCTTATTCTTAACCGTGTTATCATTTCGAATATCGATATTGCCGGATATTGCGGCACTGTAGAAAAGATCGAAAAGTATATAATTAATACCGTAGAATTTGGCAACTTTGAGAAGATTCATCAGTTTTATGTTAGATATTATTTAGATATTATAAGAAAAATACATCATCTGTAATTTTTGATAATTATTTTGGAAATAAAATTAAACTGCTAATTTAATTTAAGAAAAATTCTCATATTAAATTTATTCATTCATTCTTTTTGAAGAATCTCATGTTTATAGTTATGTATTTAATTTTTTATTTTTTTCTTAATTTTTTTGTTATTATTGATATTAATAATATAATTTTTGAATCTGTTCTTCCTGACATTTACTCAAATAATAATTAAATTAAAAAAGAAAGTTTTCGAAAATCTCTGCTCTAAAAAAAATTAGATAACTTATTCTCAGAATTGCCAATCTACTTTACTTAAGATTCTTTAGAAGTATAAAATTGAAGCATTGGTTACACAAATCTCGATGTAAATGCGATGTGAAATGTTCTTATCTGTTGATAAACCATTTCGACGATAACGACAGTTAGCGAGAGAGAAATGCACGATGCAGCAGCCGTACGTTTGCATATCTTTTAATATCGTGAAGTCATATTACTTCGATATTGCTTCGATCTTTCCTCTGGTGCGTCCCTTTTGCTTCTTCCACTCTTGCATTTTCCTCGTTGACTTCTGAAGCGATATTCCCGATTTTTCTCTCCTCGCCCTTTTCGGTCATATGTGCGATATGTACCAACGGATAGTTACAACTTATTCGTAGGTTATTCATATGTATATAATATGTATATAATATATATATATATATA
>NW_017259370.1:3772923-3775721 GCF_001594045.1 Atta colombica
CTTTTTTAAATATAAATATTTATTATATTTATATGTATAATATTTATATATGTTTTTATTATCTTAATAATGATATGAAACATTTTATGGAAAAATTATTAATACTTAATTAATTTATAAATATTTAATTTTAACTTTCTCCAAGAATCTATTTTTAAAAAATAAGATAACGAACTTGGTACACTCTGTATAAATATACGTGCTCCGCGCATGATTTCACCATCTGGATAATTTCGAATTTCAATCTCGCATATTCTTACACCAATATAATAGTAATAATTATCTAGATAAATCTGAGCCGAAAATTTCGATGAGAACCAGTACAATACCGCAGCTGCGAACTTTCGCTGGAATTCATCTCGGTACATCGATAAGATGTACCTACGTGAAGTTCGGCAGTATCTTTCTGATTGCAAACTTTCAGTATACATTTTCAAGGAATCAAAAATTTTGAACTCTCTTGAATAGAAATATTTTTTTTAAAAAAATTTTTGCTCGCGCGTGAGACGCCAAACAGGTGCGACTAATGCGTCGTTGTATTCTTATTGTTTCCCGGGACAACGCGACGGGTATCTCTCCGAAGGAAATGCCCCGTTCGCATCCTGTCAGAATGAAATTCCGAAGATGTTCCGCGTGAGCGTTTCACAGAAATGTCACCGCGCCCTGATCGAATACATCGCGTTCGCATTCACGCCTCGAGAAATGCTGACATTCACATCCGGCCGATTGGAATTTTCGGCGCGTTCCGACACTCACGCGTTTCTCACGCGGCACTTTACGATATCTCGAGTTCTGTCGATTCGATATTAATTAAATTGGATTATTCGGACTAAAATATTTAATCACGAAATCGTAATGCATTTTCGCTACCTTTTTAATTTCTGAATTGTGATATCTTTTACGATATATATCATGTTGCGTGTTTATATATGTCAGAAATTTGCATCTTGTTTCTTGGTTTTGACCTTATATTGTAATAGTTTGGAGAAGATCATACGATTTTCCCGTGAACATCTTTCGAAAATGATAATGCGAATAAATGCATTTTTCCCATGTTCCTAATTTTGGGAATGTAATTTCCTTTTCTGGTTTTCGCGTATCCGCAGATGTGGCGAATTCACAATTCAGAACTAGGTGGATTCTCGACACGCGATAGCGCTCCCGAGACGACGGCGATATGGATTTTCTCGGCGTAGTCAACGTCGCACCTGCGGGCGCATCCCGCGCGAGCAATTTAATCAGATCCTTCTGATCCTTAACCCAGCTGCGCGCGGTTGGCCCCTACGCGAATAAGAGAAAAAGGTTGGAGACAGGCTAGCCCGGTGCAACGAGCTCGTCGAGGACTACAGGACGGGGAAAAAAAAAGATGACAGAGCGGTGAAGGGAGGGAGAGGCGTATTACCGGGAACAGCTGGGCTCCATGAGCAAGACTTATTCGCTAATCGTGAGTTTAAAGTTACCTTACGTTCCTTTTAACGGTAAATTATGGCTATGGATCGTGGAACTTAGTGGCTAGTGCGTAGTTTACGTAATAATAGTTCGATTAGACGTTTCAATCGCTTTGACTGTCGTTGCTCTTTTTCTTCACACGTATCAAGATGTATACAGAGTTTCTTATCATTTCTCATACTTTAGGAAAAAAATATTTGGTTGTATATATGCATAAAATCTTAATAAAATCTAATAAAATTTAATACTTAATGATAAAATTGGTTAACAAGTTATAATCATTTACATTTTATTTTAAATAATTTTTCAAAGTGTGTGTGTGTGTGTGTGTGTGTGTGTGTGTATGTGTGTATGTGGTACAAGATATTCTAATTAATGTCATTTTATGCTATACTGTGCTATGAAATACTCTGTATACATGAATTTATTTCATCGTATTATTGGTCTTGTAGGCCAAAAGCGATGTCGGTCCCTATATAATAATAATAATAATAATAATAATAATAATAATAATAATAATGAACGCATATGTAATTGTCGGGGAAACGAATTTTAAATTTCTCTCGAGATTCTTCTTTTTTTCGGATAATTCGCTTCGAATTCCATGATAAGAATAAAACTTCGAACGTTACAATCAATGCAATATTTGTAATATTCAATTATTTTAATAGGAGTAAAAATATTTTGATTTTATAAATCATTAATAAAATTAATAATTTCCTCCGTTCTTTTTTTAATTACGGTCAGAAGCTTGTTAAGAATTGCGAATTTTGAAGAAGTTGAAATTAGCTTGAGCGCGAGAACAGAACAACAAGATCAGATAATTCTCTTCCCGTTTGTCCGATTTTGTGACAGACAGAAAGGACAAAGAACAGTCGCCGGTCGGGGGGTGGACAAGCCGTCTTAACGGCGGCAACCGATTATCCGTATTCGTCGAGCGGTAAAACGCGAAAGAAGGAAATTAACGTGTCTTTAATTAATTCCGTGAAACTTTCTGATCGACGGATAAAAAGGTCGGCCCAAGTTCGAAGCGTGAAGAAGAGTGTCGGAGATCGAATTTCAATTGGATATTCTTGGAGAGCAATGTTCCGCGTGATGGAATATGTTACTATTTCGTATTCTGTATGTCGATATAGTGTCACGTCAGTGTCATGGAAAATCTGTATCATTTATAAAACAACGATAAAGAAATTCTTATGTTATTTATAACTATTAGATGAAATTTAATAACTGAGACCTCCTTTATCATTTTTATATAAATTAAATCAGTTTGCAAAGTAGTTTTAATTTAGTAAGCAAATATTTTTATTTTAATTTATTTTAATTTATTAATTTTATTTTACTTTATT
>NW_017259370.1:3775821-3776853 GCF_001594045.1 Atta colombica
TTATACATAATTATAATAAGATATATGATAACAAAAATAATATAGAAAGAATATGTAAGTAAGATCTTTTGGTCTCTATTTTTTCGATTGCCTTAGCTTAAGCATTGACGAAAAGCTAACGCGAATTCAACATAAATATTTTCCGTTATGTCTACTGTTATGACGATGAGAATAATTTTATGCGTAATTCGGTTTCATGATAAATTTGTAGCCGCGGCCGTGTTCGACAGACCATAAATATGGAAAGCCTTAATGATATTGAGTACCGTGGCTGATCGGTTAACCGCCTTTACCGTTCGTGGTCGTCCACATGGAGCGGAAGCTGCGTTGCGCGCGAGTAATGCTCAAAATTTCTGCACAATTGTTTCCTCCCCGCATTTGTGGTTATTTCGGGATTCCAGTATCTGCGTTCGACTTTTAGCTTTGAAACTGCAAACGTACGGTATTAATAATGCAAAAATCATAAAAATAGAAAATCACAATTGATAGAAAATATATACTCTGTTCAAAATAAAATGTTAATTTTAACTTAAAATCGTAAAGTCCATTATACGTCTTTAAGTTAATATAAACATTTTATTTTTTTAATAATGTATACTGTATTACAGTGTTACATATGTTGCGTGAACATGAATATCCTTTCAATGATCGAAAAAATATCGACAAGAATTTCATTAAATATGTACATAGCTTTTAAATTTTAGCTTGCGATATTTATTTTATCGAATGATGTTATGGAGGAACTGACTTTTGTGAATAATGAGAATGATTGATATAAATTCTGCGTTATATAAACTATGTATAATCTAACAAGTTATTCTATGTATCCGAAAATATCAAAAGTATTTTTTCTTTTTTTCTTTTTCTCTCTTTCTCATAATGTCTCGCGGAAGATATTTATTGCCGATAAAATAAACGTGAACTTTTTATATCCATAATAGAGCGATTTTAAATTTTAGCTTTTTTGCAGCTATAAAAAATTAGCAAATTACATAAAAATAATACTCGTATGTAATAATAATAATTTACATA
>NW_017259370.1:3776953-3785898 GCF_001594045.1 Atta colombica
AATATTACAATTCTTTACGTTTTCTATGTCATTTGTTTGTTTCTTTGCTTCGACTCGTGTAATCATGCTCATTTTACAAAATTATTTCAGATTTGAAATATTCCCATATTGCTTAAATCCATCATTATCTGACTTATATGTTTGTGAAAATTTGAAGTTTTATCTTTGAAAAGAGGAATATAACATGTCGATCTATAAAGACTTCTTTCAGCGTATCCCATGAGTTTCGTGTACTATTCGTACGTTTCCAGCGTGTCTATAATCCGTGAATGTAGCATGTGGTCGATATGAAAGCATTAATAATGCCAGTTGTTGCGGCCGGCCAGATGAATACAGTTACTACTAGTCGTGGCGAAACTGCTGCACGCAACTGACTAGCCATTCAGACTTTAGTTCTCGGGTTGTTTTGCGTTTCAAAATGTATCGAGTTTACTTTGTCAGCGGAAAAACGGCAGGGCGAACGCGCGGAGTAACGAACTAGACTCCGCGAACGTTTCTCTGCTTTCATTGCAAACATTTATTCGTATCGGCATTATTTATACGGTCCGTTCTGACAAAAGTTAAAGCACAGACTGACGATACTAGTGCTGCTGAAGCTCAGATCTTTTCGTTCACAATTCATTCGAAATCACATATTCTCGTATTTTCATTTGCGGTTGCATATTTTACAATTAAATAGCGCAAACGTTAGCTATTACAGTATTCCGTTTTCTTTACAGTAATTTTTGCAAACCTGTTCATATTTTTGTTATATCAAATTTATATTATTCAGAATCTTAATTAGAAGCAATTCTTTAACGATATGAATTAGTTATATATCTATTTGTTTGATTAATAGTAATGTATAATGCGTCAATTTCTATTTATATTTCCATATTGTCTCGTTTGTAACAATGTGCCAATACTGATTACATATATTTTATGCTAATATATTTACGCGTATTGGGTGCATATTGCTGTGAAATTCTAATTTAACTAAAGCATAGTGGCGCATTGGCGGTATTGATTTTGAAATACAATTTATACCATACGGTTCATTCTATTGTCGGAAACGACGCCGCATACTGTCTACTATATCAAAATGTAGCTTTGTCAGGCTACATTTAATTTCATTATAAATTGATCATTAGGTCGTATGCGGTATAGAAGTTATTCATGGTATTGTAATCGCATGAATTTATAGAAAATGTATTGTATAATATTTCCGATTCCAGTTTGATTGCACAAACTGCATTAATATTAAAGGATTGAAATATATTAATTAAAACATATTAACACTTGTGAAAAAATTCTGATAGTTGAATGCAAAAAATATAGTTGAATGCAAAAAGAATATTTTACACTTGAAGTATTACATGGTTTATAATTTAACAAATAACAATCATAAAAAAGATATTTTTAAAAATTATCAAAATTATTCTTGGACATTTTTTTTTTAATTATTTTGTTTTTTTCTGTGATTTTTTTTTTAGTAAATAAAAAATGAACTAGTACATAAAAATTGTCATATTTTTTAATTGCCTTTAATTTAGATAAATTGTTTTTTTGTTATATTTCCTATTTAATTTAATAATTTGATTTGCTTATGAAAATCAAACTTATTAAGAAAGTGACTTATCGATCATTTTAATATTCTTTCCTTTATCAAGTACATTTTCAATTCGACAATCTTAAAGTGCTTAAGGCAGTAGACTTTCTTTATGCATCAATTTATGAAGATTGACATGATTAATCATGAATTCAGATAACGTGAAATATTTGATTGAAATCTATACGAGAATAAGTGATATAATGAATGAGACAATATAGTGTTATGTAGGAATATATTTTATAAGAATATATTTTATAATGTTAGACAGCTGAATACTAAGCTTCATTTAGCATTCTTATTTGCATTGAAATGTCTGCCGCGGATTTGCGTTTTCATTTATCGAAAGGAAAATCGAACTTTCAGACAGAGAGAAAAAGAGCGTCTCGTCGCCAACAGCTTTCGCGTTGTCCTTTCATCGTCGAGAATTTAATCGAAACTCAATCAGTTCTACTTGGCAACGTACCGTTTCGCAAAATATTCCCAGGAATAATGGCGCTATTCGATACTCAATGGAAAGTAGCAGCGAAGAACGAATAACAGTGGCGCTACGTCTGATCAAAATTGATCGCTATCACTTGATTTCCCGCGCGAATCAATGAAATATTATATACAATACATCGACATAATTGATGTTTACAAATTGAATGGTTTTAAATTTAAAATTGTTGAGTCATCATTATTATAATATTGCTATTGATTGCATTTTTTATTTTTTTCGATTTTTGCCATTTGATTCTTGGATATTCATAAAGCTTTATTAATATCTTAAGTGTTTCAAATTGTTACAATCTATCTCAGCGTTGCTGAGATTATGACAATTATAGTGATAATAATCGTTTTTCGAAGATTTATAGTTTTATCATGGCAATCTCTTTGACGTGATCACAGTTTGTGGTTACATTTGTAAGACAAATTGAACGATCTTAATATTTTCGCACTTTTGTACTTTACCATACCCATTTTCTCAAGCACGGAAATTCCAAGTTTTATGGAACAGGCTTTATGGAACAGGTGCGTAACAAAGACAATAAAGCAACATTGATTGACTGCGACGTGATTAATTATGATGAATGAGTCACCCGAGCAATAGTATGATTCCATTTCATCACGGACTGTGCAACTTTGGTGATATTGTGTGGAATATGAAAGAAAGTATAATCTGTCATAATTGGCTGGATAATTCTTTGACGATTTTAAATTTTGAGATTCTGAAATATTCTGCAAACGTATTTTCTGATATCAAATATATATCTATGTTGAATTAGAATTTCTTTTAAATAATATAGAATTTTTATAATGAAATATATATATAGCAAATAATATGATATCTTTATACATTATTTCGAATATATAATTCTGTTTTATTCTATCGAATATAATATTCATTTATCTGTATTTATTCAATTAAACATAAATTAATCTTTGTTATAATTATACATATTTCACTAAATTTTGCGGATTATGCGCGCGACTTTATGAATATTTTTCCGTGGTCTTTAAACTTTGAAATTTTATAATTCTTCCGTGTAAATTGTGCCTGCGTCCCTCCGCTTTTGACCTCAAAAGCTTTGAGATCTGTTGAAGCCACTGATGAAATAAACGTGTCATGCAAATGCGTCGCATATATACTATCGCGGTTTTTAGAACATTTCGGCACGTAGACCTAAATATTTTACGCTTCGCTCGCGGTTAGGTAATCTTGAATATCGATATTCACTGCGTTCGGGCCTCAGTATATCTTTCATAGCGTGAATATTCATGCTTCCACATATGTATATGTAACGTCTGTAACGGCGTCAATTTATAGATCTTGCTGCACAGGATTCAATATACAGAGCGCGGAATAGCTACGCATCCTTCACTCTTACTATAAATATCGCAACCATTCGTATAATCGTGACAGCGGCAAAAAAAATTATATGATAGTAAAAAGTCACACCAGCCAATGGAACGCAATTTCATAAGCATAAATCTTCGTCTTCTTTCTTCTATTCAATTTTTTAGAACATAATATATCAGAACAAAACTTAAATGAAACTTATTTTAAATAGAAGCTATTGTACCCAGGAGTATTAAAAATTCGGATTCTGCGGGAAATAGCGTAGAATATAATTGATCTTATTTAATCAATAATGTAGAAAAATTCACTTTGAAAAATATAAAATTCCTCTTGCTTTCCAATTTTGTACGTTTAAAATATTGAAAAGAATTTTTAATATTTTTTATTCTTAATATTTAACTCTTTTTTTTATTATACCTTAATTTGTTACTATATGAATTTTTAAATTAAATAGTGCTATTTATAATCATCTTTGCCTTTTTAAAATGATAATTTCTTGAATCGTATTGATTTTTCCTGAATACGGTCTTAATATCCTAGTAATTGTGAAGCATTCCCTCTTCCATATAGGTTACTCACAATTTTGGCGTCGTTCTTTCCCTTCGTTCGCTATGTATGCTGACACCCATTTCCGTGCCATTATTGCGCCCGTTTTCACAGCGAGGCTCTCTTTTCGCTTTTTCCAGTATCCGTAAGTACCCCCTTCCCCCCCTTACCCGTTTCTCTAACCCCCAGGTTGGCATGGTTTTTTCGCGCTTATCTACGCGCACTTATTTGCCGGGGCTATCTGGAAATTTAACGCCTGCGCCCTCACCAGGAAGATCACCGCCATTCCGACATCCACCCACTGTGCTCGTTTGAAACTATCTCACACGTTCCCTGACCTCTCCGCGTACACATACAGACAAACACACGTATACTATTCACGCACTCGTCGCTTTTCCGACGGTAGAAAATTCTGACCGGACGTTATCCTAGCTCACCTCTCACTCGTGGCTCGTATAGATCTTGTTACCCTACGTTGTAGATATGAGTGTTGGCTATATTATAGGCTACGTAGAATTTTATTACGAGAAAATTTCTGGGAAATTTGTTTGCATTTGTAATACAGAATTCCTTTATTTTATTTTTGAAGTGACGGAGTATGAGTTGTCAATTAATTAAACTCTTACAGATTTTTAAAATAATGTCCTTTTTTAATTAATATAAAGCAAATAATATTTCTAAATAAAGCATTGATTTTCAACACGTATAAAATTATAAATATAGAATTATATATATATAGAATTATATATATGGAATTGGTTGAATATTTAACTATATAAGTGGTCTAATTGTAAGATTAGGATATATATTAGATTTTCTGTAAAAATAATGAATTTAATTTTTGCTACACGTTAATTTGCAAGTGGCAATGTTGACGAGAGCTAAAACAATTCTCTTTCGCAAATAATACAAAATGAAGAATCTCGAGAGGGATCACTTCGTTTCACGCACATTTTTCGTGAAAGTGATCGCGTTTAGCTCTGAGAATTTTTGTCTTTGCGATACTTCCATACGTTCCACTGTCGTCATGCCGCAGTATCATCCGCGCAAAAAAGAGTGAGCCTTAAGTCTAAAGTACAGACGCTGCCTCGGAACATGTTTTAAAGCTTACAGATTAGCTTGACAAAAATCATTTAGAATGCGCCGTGCGCGTCGAATTATATCTTTCTTCAGATGATACCTCTCCTTTGTCTTCCTTCCGTCGACATGCTGGTCCAGGGAAGAAAGGGCCGTCACGTATTATGGAGCGCACTACTAGCAGTCGTCCTGAGTCGAGGACGATTGTAGAAGTGCTGCCACTCGTTCCGAAAAATCGCCTGAAGCTGCACCTGAACACTGAAAAGATATCGCTACGTTGATATAGCTTCCAATTTTTTAGCTTGGAATTTTATTACAGAAGAGATTATAATGAATGATAAAAATTTTTACCAAGTTAAATTATTTCCAAAATTATTTCCTAAATGTTATTAAAACTGATCCAATTTCGATTATTCTTTCAAATATTTATTATATTTTTTTATTATATTATTTATTATAAAAAGCATCTTTAAATATTCTGATATTTAAAGATGCTTTTTATGTATAAACAATAGAAGAACTAAATAAGAGAAGAATTAAAAGATATTTTAATATTTATATATATTTTTCTAAGAATTTAGCTTAGTAATATGAAAATTTATTAATAGTAAATATTACTTATTTATTTTTTTCTTTTTCATGTTAAATAACAAGAAATAACGTGTTTATAAAAGTAAAATTAGATAGTAATATGATCGAGTTTCTCACATCTATTGTTTCTTTTTTTGTTTTTTCATTTTTTGTTATATCTGTTGAATAGGTTCGGTTGGGGTTGAAATTAAGAAACGCACGTGCGAATAAGTATCATAATTCCTCTATTATAGTAACTATTACTACATCTTTTTTTTTCTTATCTTTCGTTTATCACATTGTCGCATATGGACAAGTTCGTAACAATTATTGACATTGTATTTCGTATTATACATAAGAAATGAAATATTTTTTTACATATTTTTAACTACAATTATTTTCTTTGCTTTCTTTACTATTTAAATTATTTTATTATTTTATTATAGCATATATTTTTTTATAATATTTTTTTTATTATCTTCCAATTATTTATTATTTCCAAAATTAATATGATAAATAGAAATGGAGAAATTTAACAATCAGATTATAGAAAATTAATGCTAAAATTTTTTTGTCATAGCATGTCTTAGCTTGATAGGCAAAACTAAAAAATGGCAAATGAGATAAAAAGTTACAAAACATTCGACGCTCTGAGGTAGAAATTCGAGAGATTGCACGTGATTAAATTGCAGCTAGGGCGTGTTCGCCGTATTTCATCTCCCATGGGAAGTGACAGCTTGAAATTTTAATGTTGACATTGGAGGTGGCGATGAGATCAAGTCAATTCACTCACACTCTTTTTGGACGATACTTCAATATATTATCTTTCGTAGAGAGATTAATTATTAATCATATGTATGACTCCTATACAATATAAGCAAAGTAAATTAATACAGGTATACTTAATAATAAAAATAAATGTGAATAGTTTTTTTATTTTTTTATACGAATAACGTAGGATGTACACATCCTGCGTATAATGGTATAATATATATACTGAGAAAAATTTCTGGTTGAAAATGAAGCAGATTTCATAATATTAGTCGATCAGAATTCTGAATATCATAATTGAACATCTGATTATCTCGACTAGAATTCTGATTGATATGATCAGAATCCGATTTGTTCATTTTCGATTAGAAATTCTTCTCATAGTAGATAATATTCATGAGTTATTTTAATGACTTGATTTTGTATTTAAATATTTTAATTTATTATTTGCTTTAATATAGATTTACTATAGATTTATTAAGTAAAGAAAAAAATTTATATAACATATAATTATAATATAATATAGGTAATATTTAATTTGTAATACGTTCATATTTATTGTTTATAGATTAAAAATATATGTTACAAAATAAATATAAACTGCATATGTTTAAATTTAAAAATAAATCTGATAGGATTAAAGGATCTATCTCTATTAAAAAGATTAAGAATTCGAATATTTGTGATGTTTGCGCGCGATCTCTCTTTTTTCTTCTTGTCTTTCTTTCTATCTGTCTATCCATCTGTCTATCTTTCTATCTGTCCTGCTTTCAGTGTAGCGGCGTGTCAACGAAAACTTGAAAAGTTTCGCTCTTCTTCGCGAGATCGCTGAAAGCGCAGACGATGTTGATTTCCCAACGGGGTGTCGCCCGTCTATAAATCTACACCCAGGGTTTGTTTAGTTGGCTGTGTGCACCGCGAGCGGTGCTCGCCACCGTGTATTTTTGAGTGACGTGAGAGGCTATCCCATCGAGCGGAAGTTTTGCGTCGTTGAGCTTAAATGTGGGCTATGCTTACGATCGAGAAATGGGGAAACAGCGGTCGTTTATTCGGTTCACGGGTCGTTTCTCACGACGCGACTACCATTTTTACGGCGCGGGGACCATCTCGGCAATTATACGACGCACCGCGGCATTTATTTCAGGGTCGTGTCATGGACTTTAAAATTACGTTCGCGTGCGGTTTTTCACCTAGGCATTGTCCATTTTTTCTCACGCGGACAGTAAGCCGCATGAATAGGAAAGAAATAATAAATTGTTCTTTATTTTAATATTATATCTTGTTGTCGCGTCTACATGCAAAAAGATATTAATGATTCGTCTGAAGATATCTATAACGATATCTATAATAGTACAAGAAAAGTGTAGACTTGTGGAGAATTAATTTCTGTATTTACATATTGTACTTTTATAAGTAGTCTTAGTTGAGTTTTGAAAATATATTATATTTTAAAATGATTAAATAAGTTTTAAGAATGATTAAATAAGTTTAACGATTAAATTGCAAATGTAGTTACTATTACGAATATTTTTAACTAAAATTATGCTAAAATTATTAATATGAATTGAACTTAAAGAAAAGTGAGTTCATTAATAAAATCTAATGTTAATATTATTATCAATTATTAAGGAAACAGAGACTTATTTCGCAGTTGATGTCACAATTTTTAAGAAAATCGACAACACGCTCGATATGGAAAGTAACTTACCGTCCTGAAAATATACGAGAACTCTCGAAGTGTAAATTCCACAGGAATTTGTGGAGAACACTGTGGTCTCGGTGCTTAAACAAATATCCTTAGGGATCCTTTTGACTAACGAGCGCGGTTTTCTCGCAACAAAGTGATAACTCGAAAGATTCGGTATAATAGCAATCCGTGATTTATGAAGCCTATTTTTAATATAAAGTTACGTGAAAAAAGATGTGTGAATTATGAATTTATCCTATTTTTGCGCATAGAGAGATTTTTCACTTTGTCCAGTAAAGCTCAAAAAGCTTGAAGTCCGATTTGCTGCCAGTTTGCGGGGGGGATTCTCATCCCTTCGGGCTACTTTCTTTTTCTACATACCCTTCCACTCCAGTCTTTTTATGCCGCTTTGCCACGTTTTCTCGCAATTTCTCGGTGTAGATTCTTTCTCTTTTTTCAGATCCTTCCTCCTCCCCTCCGGTCTTTTTTCCTCTCAATCTCTCGTTTCACTTCTCTTCCGGCTCTCGCTTATCTTTCTTTTTCCTTATTTAACCTCAACGAGATAAACTGAAGCTCAGAGGGATGACCGTCGTGCGAAATATCATTGGTCTCGCGTAAGTATAATATTACGAAGGCAATGGGAATAAAAAGAAAATAGCTAGAAAATTTTCCGGTACCAGGAAGCATAGTATGGAAATTTACAGTTCTACTTTCGTAATGAACTTTTCTTCTACCTGACTGACAGAACGATAAATATCGTTGAAAATATACGGTATGTCAAGTAGAAAAATATTTCTTAATGATATTATTTAGGAAAAAAGATTTATTTACGAAAGAAATGGTAACGATTTTATATATATATA
>NW_017259370.1:3785998-3794506 GCF_001594045.1 Atta colombica
AGAGAGAGAGAGAGAGAGAGAGAGAGAGAGAGAGACGTTTCGTATAACATACAATTATAAATGATAGACGATCGTGCTGTACAAAACGAATATAGAAAATTTACATAGTATAGAAAACCACGAGCGATGAATTAGAGCCACACATTCATGCGATTGCAAATATTGCAGACTCGAAATATCAGCGCGAACTGTAAAGTAACTGTTAAATAGGCTTTATTGATTTTAGGCGTTCATCGGTAAATTCTGGCCGTTTGTACTAGTAACAGTAAATTCAATCCAACTCTATTTGCTGGCCGACTGTTTCATTAGATAACGATTACCGTCGGCAAACGCGCGTTTGTAGGTAAAGCAAACGATACTCGAACGTTATATCCGAAGCCTCTCGGTTTATGTACGCGCAATTATTATGCAGGCCGTGCACACGGTGTGTGCGGCCCATTACGCATCGCATGCGTATCACACAATTAATTTATGTAGATACGCGCGCGTCGTAATCGCGCACGCATACCGCTGCATTGTTGTTGCAGAATATCGCGTTGCGCGACGCTCCTTCTATTTCTCGTTCCCGCTCCCTTTCTCGAAAGACTTCATCTATAATTGCATTAGTTAATACGTATCTTCGCACATTATGAAACGCAGTTTTACATAGTACGCCAAGTTCTACAGTTGCTCGTTATCTTTGCTCAATCATGCACTATAAATACGATAAAATTGGAGGCTTATAAAAAGAATGGTAGCAAAAAGTATAGGTTAATAAGTAAGAGAAAACGTATAAGAGGATCAAATTATTAAAATATTTGTATTTTTATTTAATTTTAATGTTATCTTTATTTAATTAGTCAAACAACTTATTTTAATAAGAGTTATTTATAGGTACGAGTATTAATTATTTTCTTGTAAATATCTACATATTAAAAGTTGAGAAAATTTGAAAATAAGATTTTGCAAAAAATTGTATAAAATATTTTTCTCATAAATTTTTGTTTCAAATAGTAATTCACTCTTTTGTTTTTATTATAATCTTTATATTAATTACTATTACAGCAATAATGTCACAATTTTAACAAAGCGCACTGGCGAACCCTGACATTAATCATATTACGATTAATGCAAACTTGACAAATGATGAACGTACATACGCACACACACTCACGCAGTTGTTGGTCGAGCAAAGGTAATTGATATGAGTCTCTCGTATCGACGCAACACGTGTGAAAGGTATAATTGCACCGTGCTGTCGCTGCGAAAAGTGTAATTTGATGACAATGCAATGCTAATTACATTGGTATAAACCAGTTTAACGTTATTTCCGCATAATAAGTATATATGTTATGATACACTCGGTACATATTGTCATTATGTCTGATGATAAGCAATGAAAAGATCGGGAATAAAATACAAGAATTATAAGAATATTGAATAGTGCGTCGCAGTTTAAAGAGAAAATTTTGGAAAAGAATAATATGTAAAAGGAAACGTGAATAAACTTTTATAATAAAAAAATTTTTATCTATTGCTTAAAGTTCTAGCATAATTATTTGTTATTTTCTACAAAAAAGTATTTCAAAGTAAAGTACTTCAGAATTTATCTTGTATCACTTTTTCGAATTTTGCAATTTATATTTAGCTAATGCAGATCATTAAATTAAAAAATATTAAATACTCGTAATATATATAAACATATAGAAATGTATATGAATAAATATAAAACTCTTTTTAAGAAAAATATATTTTGAAAGAGAGCGAGAGAGAGAGAGCGAGAGAGAGAGAGCGAGAGAGAGAGAGAGAGAGAGAGAGAGAGAGAGAGAGAGAGAGAGAGAGAGAGAGAGAGAGAGAGAGAGAGAGAGAGAAATTTTTGTGGTTTAGTGCGTATGTATTTTTTTGTGCAAATTAGTTTTCACAAAAATAATAAAAATTGTTTTCTATATACATACAATGTTTTTAAAATTTATAATATTCAAATACTAGCTCGAGACATCTGTTATACATTCCTTTCCCAGATAAAAATCCGATCGAAAGGATCGGTTCGGGTAACTCAAATAAAGAAGGTTGAATGCATTGGGGAGAGAAAAATAAAGGTAGTCCCGTCGCGGTCGGTCGGTCGGTTTCCACACCACCGAATTCTCCATTCCCTTCCGATGATCCTTCCATCCTCCTGAATCTCTCTACCCCCTTGTGATTGTACCATATATTCAAGTGTGCTTCCTCCATTATGCTGATTTTTATGTTGGATATTTCACTATCGTCTTTAAGTGATTTTGTACAAGATACGAAACATCAAATATTCAACGGAATAAAATAAAGAAACTACATTGGATAAATATTCTTATTCGCGTTTTCTCTTTCTAAAATAATTCAGTAATGTGCTTTACATTATATAACAATATCACGGTTATGCTTTTACACTTAAACTAAGCTTTTGCAAACTTCTGGCTTATTAATATCTTGTGGCATCAATTTATATTGATTTTCTTTAAATTTTCACTTCTGCTTTTTTTCCTTCGAAGGCATACGATCGAGTAAGACTGCATTAAATGAAGAAACAAACGCGTAAAGAAATTGTACGAGAATGGATCGTAAAGAATTTATGACAAATGCCGAAAACTTGATGCAACTACTATAAGGAGAAATTGATCGACTGGAAAAAAAGACAACTCGAACAAAGCTTTCTTTAGTTCTGGTGCAAATATTTGTCTGATATAATCCAAGTTATATCCGACAGAAAATGATATCCTGCTGGAAAAATAATCATTCTGTTGTGTTTCATAACGTAGTTAAGAAAACAACCGATCTCTCTAGAGAGAACTTCGCTTATTTTTCCATCGCTCGTGAAAGTGCGCAGATGGACACGAAAGTATACTTTTTATACTTTCGATTAACTTTCAATTAACTTTATTACGAAAAAGTGGATGACGGGTTTTCTTGAGTATTAATTTTTTCTCGTTATCAATTTTCCAATCCTTAATTTTTAATCCTTAATCCAAAGTCATACAAAAATATTAAATGTAAAAAATAAACTTGTGCTTAACCTAAGATCATTACTTTTTTCTGAATAGGTGAATATATTTTTATATTAACGAAACAACAAGAAAAATTATATCTTATACTTTTATGATTTTATATATATTCTTCTTATTCAATTAATATAATTCATATACTAGTACATATAAAGTGTATAACATAAGATGCTTTCTAGCAAGAGAAAAATGATAGTATAACACAAATAAATCATTTCATCTTTGTTTGCTAACATTAGCAAACAAGAAGAATATAATGATTCACAGTGCTGTCACTTATGTCTCTTGCTGGAAAACACCTACAATTATCTTGAAAGAATTTTTTCCGTTCTTCAGATTGATAAATACGTATTTCTCGTGCGTACGAGAAATTTGTTATCTTTCGATTCAAAGCATGTAACATTGAGAAGTAAGGGTTAAAGGTAGTTCATCAACCTGTTAAGTGAATCGACCTAAAATACATCGCACATTGCCTATAATTCGCAACATGGTTAAGGCGTAACTGATACCAATTAAATCGTGAATAGTTGCGTTGGTTAACTGTACCGTATGTATATCTTACATGTTCGCGGTAGGATCAGTTACGTTGTATTTCGTGCTTGTAACGCGAGAATATACTACAGCCCTCTAAGCATCTTCACATAAGTGCAACAACGGCAGGCTTCCGTGGATATTTCGAAACATTGCACTGTTATAATATTTGGCCATTAAAATATTTCAAAACTATCCAAAACTATCCTTTATTTGATCAAAAATTCACTTGAATATTTTAAGTGAAAAAAATTATTTTACAATATTTAAAAAAGTATTTATAAGCTATTCTTTTATTAATGAACTAATATAGTCAATGAAAAAATCGATAAAATGCAGTTTGTTAGCTTTCCATTTGATGTATTATCAGTATGAATTTTTAAAAATAACATTTTAATTTAAATATTTTTGAAGATAAAGTTTTTCAAATGGGCATCTGAACTTATAGTCGTATGTGAATCATGTATTACGATGAAACATGTCCGTTTTTGTTACGCGCATTATTCTCGTCTCTATCCAGTATCTTTGCAATCTAAATGCACGCATAGGGTCGACCTGGCAGATGTTTCCTAGCAGTTTTTACTATCGACGAAGTGGCGCTCTTGTTTTGTTGGATAATTCCACTTCTTATCGATTGAATGTTTATCCGTGGAGGGGGGAATATATATATTTTATTGAGATAAAATTATATTTTTGAAGGAGATCGTTCGGTCCAAACAGCTTAAATCTATGTTTCAAAACATGTCAATTTTTGTCAATTTGTCAATGTCAATTTTTTTATATAATAGAAAAATGAGATAAAAAAAGAAAGACAACAAGATATACATATATTCTTTCTAAGTTTGTGGGAAGACTAAAAGTTTTGAATTATCTGAGAGTTAAAATAATGTTTGTTGGTATCGATTCTATGAAGTGAATTGAAGTAAACTTATTACATTTATTAAGGATTGTATAATCAATGATATGAATAATTTTTAATCTCACACAATTAAAAATTACAAGATTTTTCTTAAATGACTAGCAATATTCTATTCTTTAGTTTAAAGGGATTTTATTAGACTGTATTTAATGTTAACGGTAGCTGATGAGCTAAACTACACAATTATGGATAAAAATTTGCTAAGAAAAAATTTACTTCAAATCAAAAGAGTAAAATTTTTTCTTGAAAGAATTCTTTTATTTTTTTTATTTGAAGTAAATTTGAATTTTTTTCTTGAAAGAGAAATATTTTTACAATACTTTATGTCAATATATTATTAATCGCAAACATCTACGAGTTTACGATTTCTAGAATCTTGGCGTCTCCTCCTTGTTTTAAAGTATGGCACGTCGTGTGCGAAGTGGTTTCTGTATCTATTTTAAGTCTACAAGTTGCTGCAATCCATATTTACGCGAAAGCAAAGTGAAAGACTTGATGAAAAGGAAAAGCAAGATATATGGTTGAGACGTGCAAAATCTTCTTCTTGGCAGTACTTTTCTTTCACGCACGCGTATATTTCGCAGAAGCTTTCACAACATAAAATGTTTTGCGTTTTGCAAAAAAGTGAGATAGATCGTCACTTTTCTATTGCAAGTTACTAGGTAACTTGAAGATTTGAAGTTCTTTACAAAGCTACATGAGTGATTCCGTCAAATCAGATAGAAAAAATATGTACTTACTTTTTATCTTTTCTGAATTTTTAAATTTTTTACGTAATATTAAAAAAAACAAAAATTACATTTTTGTCAAATTTCACTTTTAGAATGCTCTAGACTTTTAGAATGCTAACTTCTAAACAATTTAATATACAGAACTCGGCGACCATTTTAAAGCGAATTTCCTAATATTTTACGCTTGAATAAATAAATTAAATAACATAATTTTTGAAAAATATGTATTTAAATAGATACTTTTTTATATTTTTAATCTCTTTTCTACAAAAAATGAATTTTTGTATGTGATTTGATATAGAATTGGAATCATTCAAGATACATCTTGATGATATGTATCTTTCTTTAATATTAAAAATAAATAATTCTTAATTTCTCTAAAAACTCTATTTATTTTTAATGAATTATTTTGTCCCTAATTTAATATAATATTTATTCAAATAAATTAGTTTAATTTTAAAACTAACTTAATTTTGAAATATATGCTCTCCTTTATAATATTAATTATATAATTTATCTTTTCTTTCTTTATAATTTTAATTAATAATAATTGCAATAATATTTTTGTCAAGTAGTTGTAGAATTTAATATTTATATATACAAATTTTTATGAATAAGTGATATTATAATAATATCGCATTAAATAGATAATTTCTGAAACAGTTTTTTGCGACATCTTCTTCGAAAAACTTTTATAGATAATCTAAATTGCTTAATTAACTTATGTAATTAAGAAACAATATTCGAAGCAACGTCTTTTCAAGTCATAATGCTCGGACATTATACAACACGTGAATCTAAAGAACTCCATTAAGCTCGATTAAAACGCAATGTGGACGCCGACTATGAGGAAGAAATTACTGGTCCGCCGTTAATCAGCGTTAGGAAGCACCTCGAGGTGCTACTCTATTTCTTTGAACTTTCCTGGATGGAGAGAGAGCGGCCGTTCAATTATTCGTCAGAAGACGTGCATAGAAAATATGCAAGAACTCCCCGCCGATCCGGATGATCAAGAAATAAAACTTGTTCCGGCCCGAATCACCGGGGAATCCGCTCCATTTCTATGGGTAATTATTTATGGAAAGCAACGTGGCAAGATTTAAATATCCCTGGTGCATATCCTGTCCATTATCATTTAAAATGGTGTCTAAGAAGATCGGAAGAAATTGGCCAGGTAAGACTCAATTTTCAATAGATAATTTATGAAGGCGAGAGGACAAGGAGAACAAGGAGAAGGACAAGAGGTTCACGAAAAGAAATTCTGTAGATATCTTAGCTTCAATGAGAGATCGGAAAAATTAAGAGAAAATATAACTACGCGAAAGAATTTATTATAAAATTCACGAAATCATCATATTACATAGCATAATTTTTGTTAACAAATAATTTTCTTTTGTATTTTAGATTCCGATTTCTATGAATTTCTATTTTTATAACTCCATGTGCTTGAAAAATCATAATCCATAAATTTAGTAATTTTTTACGTGAGATCAGAAAATTACTTTGTTAGAAAGTAAGCTTTTGATTTATTGGCAATAATTTGTAATATGCATATTTAATAGAGCAATAAAACGTTTTACAAGTGCCAACTTTTCAAAGTAAGAAATTGTCACGTCGTTCGAAAGAAATCGGGTAACAGAAAGAAGCTCAAAGGATATACACGAGAATCAGTATGCATCGTGAATAAGCACATCGCGAGCTGGTATCTCGCTCTTTTCGCTAAATCAGTAGGAGTTGCAGCAGCAAAAGGTAGAAGATCGAGGTGGATGCGACACGGTGGTGGTTGATGGGGTTTTCGCGGAAATCGCATTGGCAACAAGGAGGGCGTAGACGACAGGCGGGATATAGAGGAGTATAAGGTCGTGTACTCAACCGGAATTCGATTTCTCGATTTAAGGGGGAGAGAAACGAGGACAGACACAGTCGGAATGCTCAAGCGAATCTTCCGTCGCGCCAATAGCGGAGTTAAACTTGCTATTCGGCGTATGTACGATCTCGGCGTGATTGTGGACGCACACCTCGTCAATTTTCCCAAGACATGTCCCTTGACTATCCCTCACTCATCGTCGCTCATCAGAAGAAAATGGCAGATGACGAGCGAAATATTTTACTTTCAAAAGAAAATTCTTAAATATTTTTCTAATGCGATTGGAATGAAAGTTTACTTATTCGAATTACATACATATATACATATATACAGAGGTTTCAAGAGGATAAACAGGGAGTATAATTGATCTTACCAAAAGAATCATCTTTTATTAAGAAAACTGTCTTCCGGCGCATTTTTAAGGAATTATTCGTTCAGTCGCGTCTGACAATACTAGTTCACCTCTTTATTTTTATCTTTGTAAAAAGATAAAAAGGCAAAAACTTGGATTCTCCGATGACACGCACAATGCTGCCATGTGATTCGATTGTATATTTCACAACCGATCCAAACAAGGATAGTTTTTTAAAAATGCGTCAGAAGACATAAGTTCCTCCAAATGCTGTTTCTTTTGGTGAAATCTACTATTGTCTGAAATTTGTGTCTATCCAAGTCCTGAAACACACTCTGTATACATTATATGTATATATATTGTACATATACATATAGATATACGTATAGATATACATTTTTATCTAACTATATAGCGTTTTACGCTTTTAATATTGTTTATATACATCGCGTTAATATTATTTAATTAATTAGTATTATCTAATTATTTAATTGTTTAATTATTATTACGTTATTATTTATTTTAAAATTTATTAAAAACTGCGCATTATAGAAAGCATTATAGATAGAGAAAGAGTAGTATTATAAAAAAATCTAGAATTCTAAATTATAAATTAAAAAACAATTAATTTTTTGTTTTTGTTTTGTATTTATATTTCATGAAAAAATGATTAATGAGCAAAATTTTATTAATTTCGTTATTATTTTAAGTAAATTTTTCTAAATTATTACTGAACTAATCTAAAGCTGGAATCGAAGTAGAAACAGAGGAAGGGAAAGCATAGATTTTTCAAAGCGTGCAGGACAGTTTTAATTGACGTGAGAAAAAAAGGATTTATTCAATGCATCGATCCCTGCAGACAAGTTCCAGCCGCGAAATTTAATTGGAATCCGAAGAAGAGTCGATTCGAAAATTCGTCAGTTTTGAATTCACGCCTGCACAAAGCCTGTAATTTAATTAGTAGTGTATTTTTTGGTAAGTTGCAGTTTCTGATAAAAAGACGAACAAAAAGTACTGAAAGACAGTTGTACGATAAACTTATTGTCTTTTATATCAATTAATGGCTTTGAAAAATGAATATGACAAATTTT
>NW_017259370.1:3794606-3809721 GCF_001594045.1 Atta colombica
TAATCACTTTGATGAAGAAAAAGAATGTTATGAATCTTTGAAGTTGTTTCGAAGATTCCAAGCATCTCATTGTATATGCGTCACAAAGATATGAACAGGTCGATGCATCATCTGGTATATGCAGCGGTGCATCGGTCAGCAGACCGATATGGAGATAAGCCTTGTTGTTATAATCGGCCGAAACCCGTCGCTACAACATCCGAGAGTCGCTGGAGCAATTGAATTAATTTTGGTAACAAGAAGCCGCCGAGAGCCTCTAACGATAATTGCTCTGCCTCTCATTTCCATCTCTGTTATCACGTCGACGAGTGAGCATTCAAATTAAATTTCAACGTCTCTACTGTGCTTTATCAGAAGAATAGGTAGATAATTTCGAACTTTTCTAAAACTTGAATAGGCCTTGCTCGAAATATATTGTAATTCAATTATCATATATGATTTCATTGATTTATTCAAACAAATTTTCCTCTGGTGAAAATTATTTTTGGCTATGTATTTGCAATATCGAAAATGAATATCTTTTTAATAATTAAGGGTTAGGTAGAGATTTTGTTCGAATATAGAGGGCAATATTAATTTATTAAGAAAATTCGATATTAAATGAAAAATAAACAAAAAATAAGAATACATCAAATACGACAGAGAAATCCATCATTTTGGTCAAAGTTAGATATTTCGAATAATATAATTAAATAAATTTATTTCAGATATGATTGCAAAAAGTATGATTTTATTAGAATAAAATAAAAAAGTATGCGAATATAAATTTGGATATTACAAAATAAAAAAAAATACCTATTAAATATTGAAACAAAATAGAAATATATATAGTAGGATGTTGTAGATCGATTGTGGGAATAAGCTTGAATAAATTCACACAATAAACTGTGTCTTGCTTTTTCTTTTTTACTACAATTGTTTTCAACTTAGAAGGAAATCTTTGATCCAAGAATTCCAATTAAAATAATGAACTTCGAGCTCGAAAATTAGCTGTACTATTGTTAAAGATCGCGAGAGCTATTTTCATTTTCATTTTAGTGGCAATTAGTAAGTCGAATAGATTTCTTGATCAAGGAATTATTGCACAAAAAATAGCTTATAATTGGAGAATAATTTTTAAATTTAGCTAATTTTAAAAATTCTGTGATTTAAAATTTTAATTGTACAATAAATTTATGTGATTACGGAAAGCAAAGTATTATGTTTACAACTAAAGCGTATAATAATGAAATAAACATTTCATTATTTATAAATAACTGTGTTATTACTTTGTGTTATTACTTTGTGTATAATGTTATTATTAAAATTAAATTATTAAAGCCGTTTATTACAGAGCTGTTGAAATAATTGTGATACTATAATTATAAAAATAGATCACATGCGCATTAAAATTTACCAATTATTATTATAAAGAGTACGTTATTAATTAATTGGATTATTATTTTTTATAATGAATGACTACGATGATAATTATTTCGGAGTAATTGGATTATTATTTGAATTCTTTGATATCAAGCTCAGCTGTTAAATGTAAATTATGAAAATGGATTTTACGATGTAGTAAAACTCTTATATGCGATAGATTTTAATTATCTTTGAAAGTGTAATTTTAATCCGTAGCATACGGTTACAATATTGTTGAATATCGTTCGATTCCCCGAAGACACATTCTGATGCTACGATTATCGCAATATTCATTTAGAAGAGAGTCAAGTTTCAAGAGTTTCAGTGATTTTCATGAGTTTAGATTCTTAGGAAGAAAGTGTAAGCTGACTATGGAGATATTTTGATTATTACTTCATATCTTTGCAGATCGTAGGTAAATCGTACAATATATTTTTCATAATTTCTGAAATACATGATAATTTCAAGAAGTAATTTAAGAAGTTTCTATGTGAAACAAAATAAATACTTCGTAAGTTTATGATACATTTTCATATAATAATGAATGAAATAAAAATGTAAGAAAAAGTAAAAATATTAAGCAACATGCGAATTTAAAGGTCAGATTAAAAAAATTAATTTCCTAAATTGTGATGCGATTTAGGAAATTATAGCATGGTGCGATTTAGGAAACTAGAGTATTTAAAAAAATTTATTTATTTAACCCATAAACAAAAATGTAAAGCAAACTTTGACCCTATTAATTCAATTTTAATAATATTCTAATCACGACAAATGATCAAGACTTAGGCTATTTAATTTATATTTTCTATAATTCTGTTATGAAATATAGCGTTGAAAAATAGCTATCACGTTTTTTATTTATTTTATTAAATAACATGAGTTAAAATAAATAAAGGAGTAGCGTTGCAGAATCATGTAGTTCTTAAATAACCGTAAGAAAGTATATAAATAATTGAAGTTTTAAGCGAGGTAGTGTGATTTAGGAGACGGTGCGATTTTGGCAATTTTACCCTATTTCTATCTCCGTTTAAACGCTGCTATGCAATCACAATTACGTTTTGCTTACACACGACTTCCGAGCGAGTACCGGAGTGCATCGCTCCCAGGGGAACATTTAAGGAAATGACGCATATCCTACCATGAGATCATCGTTATATATCGTCGTCTTGTCGGAAATGGACGTTCCATAATACGCATTGCCGGTTTCCATAAAATAAGTCTGTTTTCGGAAAGCCATGCTGGGTGTTCGATCCCGTGGGGAGGAGGGGGGGGGGGAATGATCTCTTTCTGATACTTCTGATAATAACGGGTAAAGAAAGAGTTAAAGAAATGGAAAAAGACAGGAAGCTAGACGATGGGATAGGAGAACGATCTAAAATGTCTCCGGTGAAATTCCAACGAAAATTACGAGGTCAACTTCGTCCTCTCCTTGACTATTCGGAAATCTTCCTTCTTGTTCCGGTTACCACCTTGCGGCATAGTCCATAAAAATAAAGCCACGCTTCAAGGACAATGGCGAAACGTTCTCTGCGGGATTCTTTCGAAAGATCGGGGATGGCTCGAAAACATGAAAGGGTAGGGGCATAACAAAATGCCAATAGAATATCGCGCGTCAATATATATTGCATGAGTCAAAACTGATCTCTTTGCCTTCGACTCTTTCGTGCCAAACGGGGATTCTTAACCGGGAATATCTAAACCGATCCTTTAGATCCCGCATCTGCCCTCTTCAGCGTTCTTGTAGGCCATCCTTTAAATATTTGCGGAAAAGTACTTAAGGTAGTACAATTTATATGTGGCTTTGTTTACGTATGAAAGAATTTATGTGATTTTCAGAAAAAATTTCAGCAAAATTTTCTTAACGATATTATTAATTATCGATAAATTTCCGAAAAGTTACTTCAAAATTTATAAGGTTTGAAATAAAGAATTAATCTTAATGTAAATAAAGAATTTCTAAGAAAACTTAAATTAAAGTTTTCTTAGGAATTACTTAGAAAATTTTTCTTAAGCGGTTCTTTTGTTAAGCGT
Organism: Atta colombica; assembly: GCF_001594045.1. Lineage (NCBI taxonomy): Eukaryota > Metazoa > Arthropoda > Insecta > Hymenoptera > Formicidae > Atta > Atta colombica. The sequence goes on from NW_017259370.1 coordinate 3,798,045, forward strand.
GTTAATTTCTAATTAAAAGTTTTTATATATATTTCGAACGATATAAAATTTTTAAAAATGTTTTTTTATGCATAATTAGAGTGGGGAGAAGGATTTGAAGACAACTTTACGAACTACACTATTGTGTATATAGTGCTCATACGCAATATCGCACCAGGAAGGCTTATGATCACGAGATGTCCAATTTTCATGTAAATTTATATATGCACAGTGTTTTGCATATGATGGAGAGCTGCAAGGTTTACTTTTCTCGGAAGTTTACATTCTTCAATCATACGTAGTGCTTCCATCTACACATAAATTTTCATGAAAGTTGAGCATGAAAATACTTTTACTTTTTAGAAAATAATTTTGTGTAAATTATATGAAAAAAATCGTATGAATATAATTCAAATTGCCATTTTTCCTATACAATATCAGACATAACGTAATACTTCGAGAGCAACGAAAGAACATGATAGATGAGTCTTAAAGCGACATAAAAACGAGATAGTTTCCATTGTTTCGAAGTGCTTTTCTTTTCATCGGAAATTCAGAGATGTTCAAGGAGTCCAAAAAATGGATAGGAAAGCACGATGAGATATTTGCGATATATACAACCGATATTTCTACCGCTAGAGTGAATTGCTTCTACTACCCATCCCCGGATTCCCGGCGTCTATGCCGCCAGTACAACTCCGGAGGTCTGTTATAGCCCGCTCGCAAACTATCCCCGAAGAAATACTGAGACAAACCGGTACGACCCACGGACCCGGCGATAAATGAGACTTTCCCGCTGCTTCCTGACCCGGCTACTCCCTACCCTTCTCCCCCTCTGAATTGAGTCTCGCTCTCGACTCGGCGGAATGAACAGGATGAACTTGTCAGGAACGTATCGTATGCGATCCAAGTACTAGATTCATGATCTCTATATATATAGTATAAAAATTACAGAAATATATTAAAAATTGAAAATAAATATGAGAAAACTAAATTACTATAAAAATATTAATTTAATTAAAAAAATGATTTTATGATGAAAAATTGAGAAAATAAAATAAAATAATTAAAATGTATATTTTTAAAACGATATAATATATAGTAAAAGAAAATAAATATGTTAATCGCTAAATGATAATTCGAATTTTGTTATGTTCTTAGATGATAAAAGATTGAATTGTAGAATGTTTAAACAAAAGAAGTGAATACTTTTGAATGAGCGTGATATTGAATCTTTATCAAACTGAACATACAGTTCCTATACAGTTCTAAAGAAGCTTTTATTCATCTGAATGTCAGTTTTCGCTTAGAAAGTTACGTCACTGAGTCATTCAAAATCGATATCCTATTTCTATCCTCCTTTTCTTCTCTCTTTTTATTTCTTTGTTTTTCTTTTGCAACGAATAGATACACGATCTCACTTGACTGTTGCTTCTATTTTGCAAGAAAGCAAGGTGTCTTCCAGCTCTCTCTTTTCTTTCCACTGCTCCTCATATCACCTACTCTTGACTTTCCAACTCTTCTTCCTCACGGCTACGAACGGTATTCCTGAATTATGTATGGTCGATGGTAAAAATTCGACTGTTTCTCGTTGCTGTTAGCCGTAAGGATAGCCAGGATTTCGGAAATGTCGAGAAGAAATCGGTGATTCGTGAGGATCTAGAAAGGATCTAGAAACGTATCGAAGATCGAACGAATGCGCATTTGCTTTAATACTGAAAAATCGCCGGTAATCTTCCGGTCTCCATCGAATCTTACTTCCATTTGCCAAATTTATTCTTTCACACGCGGTGATCGGAGATTCGATATCTGGGTTATTAATTCACTATGGCATTTGCGTTATTCTTAAATCGATGTTTTTATTTATTATATGACAATTACATTTTATCTCGCATTTTATTGAACTCAATTATTTATTAATCTCTTTATAATATATTGAAAAATGTTATAATTACATTAATGAATACATTAACGAAATATAAGGAAAAAGAAGGACTATAGTATAGAAAATTTTTTTATTTTATTATCCAATTTCTTATTTGAAACTCATCATTGTTATGCAAATAATATTGATTTCCATACTGACTTTCAAACTCTAATTATTATATAAGCACTGTGCTCTTCTTTCAAGAAGGTTAGTGCCCTTTTGAAATTCGATATTTCAGATTATATTTAAAGCTCAGCATATCAAGAATTTTCTAAAAATCGAGTTTTACGATAATCAGATTATTTATTTGAAATTTGAATTTTAAACAATTCTAAGACCGCGAAATGGGCTAGAATCGAATTCAGTGAAAACTCTTAGAACTTAGATTAGATTTCTCTTTCGTACTTTATTAGAAATCTCTAGTTCTCAAAGGGTTAAATGTGTGCAATTATTCTAAATATGATTTGATTCATTTAAAAATTATTTAAAAATAAATTATTTCAACTAATTTGACTATTTATTAAAAGTCGGGATCTTATAAATTTGCTGCTAATTATCGTATCTCTATCTCTCTTAAAGTCCATTTTTGGAAACAAATATTAGTCGCGTGTTTCGCTCGAGAGAATAGGTAATTCGTCCGGGGAAAGAAAAAAATTAAAAAATATTGATGAAGAAAGGATGGATGGAGCAAAGCGATAGAAAGCGAAGCGGAAGAATTGTGTTTATGGCTACATAATGAGAGCGCGCGATAGAAGAATAAAGGTGGAGAAGGATCGTTCGACGAAGTCAAAAAGAAAGAATGGAGCTTTCGCCGCCGGGGGCCGGACAGATTCTGAAAATTATTCATCACCGCCCAGCATCTGCTGTAACTTTTAACCAAAGCGGTCGATATGGCTAGCAATGTCCGCGCGATTCTTTCTCGCGCATTATTTCAACGCGTTGAAAACGTCGTCCTTTCATAGAAAATGAGACTTATTGTTACCATAAACGTCGCCAAAATTGGAAACAGTTCGTCAAGAAGAAAATATTTGAAAAATTGAAAACATTTTTTTTCATTGGAAAGGTAATTGTATTTTTTAAATTTATATCTGGATATTTAAACAAATAAATATAATATTTAAATGAATAAACAAGATATAATAATAGTAGTGTAAATCTGGCAAAAATTATAGAAACATCAAGTTTAAAAAGATGAGTTCTGAAAGAAATCTAAATACAAATTAGAGAATAAGTAAAAATAATACAATTTAAAAAATTTGTTTAATTATTATACAAACATATCAGCGTTTTTATTTAATTAAAGGATCTCATCAACAATTCTTAAATATATTCATAAATATTTTTGCCAATGTACTATTGTACTGTAGCACCATGAAAGAAACATATAAAATATTTGTGATATAACTTTATTCTTTAACGAACAATATACTCTTCTTTCTAGTAGAGGTTAATGAACCCCTTAGAAATTCTCTTCATTATTTTATGCCGCCAAACGGAAAGGACTTGCGATGCGAACGACTTCGCCGTCATTCAGCGTTCACGCTAGCGATGGATTAATCGGTCAATGTAAATTGATGCCGTCCGAATATTCCTAAACGGAAATCGTGATTTGTCAAGACCGTTCGATTGGAATGACATTCGGTTGTTAGGCGCGGCATGCATCGTCACGACGCAACGCCTGATTTCCATAATTACGCGAGTCAATTTGAAGCCACTGTCGATTATAATTTACGTGACCCTTCGCTTGATTGACGAATTCGTCGCTCGATCGATTATGTTGAAAAGTCCTACAGTCGATGTCAACCTTCTCTGTTGATGTTATTAATTAATTGATAATGTACAAGCAGTCGCATATAGTTTTTTTGTAAGGAAAACAATAATTATCTTTTCTTAAATGAAATATTTATATTAATATTTTTATTATTACATTTGATATTTAATATTTGTGAAGATATACAAAAAATTGACAAAACTTTTACAATGAACTAAACTTTATATGTTTGATATAATTTTCTTGTGTTTGAAATATCAAACGAAGAAGATAATCTATATAACATTTTACGTTGTAATATTTATTAATAATATTTGTGATATACTTAAGTAATTATTTTTATAACAGCTTAAAATTTATAAATAATAATTTTTACAAATCAAAAATTTTATCTCGGCAAAAATTTATTCCTAACTTGTTTTCTTATGTACGAAACTGAAATGCTTCCTAGGTAGGTATTAATTACGATGGAAAATATTTTGAGATTTTATCAAAATGTCAATAATCTCATCTTATTACGACTCATGCGTATTTCAGTAGTTCTGATTGAACTTTCGACCTTATTACTAGATTTGTTTTCAGTGGCGATTTGTGCTTTATGAATATTTAATGGAAAATCTATTGCTTTTCCTTCGCATCCGACAATATACTAAAAAAACTGATTGCTTATATCAAAGAGAAAGAGAGATAGAAACTAAAGTGATTAGGAGAGAAAAAGAGCGCGAAATGTAAAACAATAATGCAATATTTCTTATTACTCTTTTTGGTTTTATAACATGTGTTGCAGAGAATTAACGATAATTATAATTTTATCAATATCCAACAAAAATATTCAGAGGTTTACGTTGAAAAAAACAAATTTGAAACTAGCATTTGTATATTATTATAATCGTGTATTTCAAAATAACTATAGAATATATTATCAAAAATATGATGATAAACGTATAATCAATCATAATAATCATAATAATCAATATCAATAAAATGTAATGATGTATGAAAATTATTGAAATAAATTTATAATACAAATTTTTAAAGATAAGATGTCATAAATAAATGTCATAAATTTTTATCAATTGTGTCGATATTTCGATGTATTTAAATTTAACGTATTGAAATTTAAATTGCAATATTCTCACAATCAGATTATTTTCATTTTTGAGAAATATAACTTAATTTAGTACATTTTTATTTATGAATATTTACAGTTTATTTTATTTATATAAAATCAAAACTATTAAAAGTATTAAAAAGCAGTTTGTGTGTGTGTGTGTGTGTGTGTGTGTGTGTGTGTGTGTGTGTGTGTAAATACGTATATATATATATATATATAATATTATCTCAATAGTTTCAATAAAAATGAAGATCTCTGCTTCTGTTTTCCATCGAATAGTCTTTAACAAATTGTAAGTCATTCTGGAATATGGTTTCCCCTATCGGTGGTGGCATTTTAAATCAAATATCTCAAAGATTTAATCTAAAGAAGCATCGAGGATCTCAAGAATCTTCTAAGTCAAAGGGTGCTTTTTATCTTCCTAAGCCTAACTCGATATCTTCTTTTTACCACCAAACCCAATAATAAATTTCTCGGTCGAGTTAAAGGGTGAGGGTTAAAGGTCGGGCTAAGTTCTCGATATCGCGAATAGATAGATAACGTAATCCCAGGGGGTTATAATTTGGTTCATTATCCGGGATACGCGTACAGCATAAGTAATCAGTAGGCGGCGCGCGATCGAAATAGAAAAAGGGACAAGATGGCGTCCAGGACGTTTCAAGGATTCTGGCCGCGTCTCCTGGTGGCTATGTCTGTCCTCACTTGTCTTCGAAGCAATCGATATCCTTTTGTCGATACTTACATCTAAATTCTTCAAATAAGGCGAGGTGCATGCGAGAAAGAAAATGTTGAAAGCAGAATTTTTTGGCTACACCAATAAATTGACATTGCCAATGGATATCATAGTTTTTTATAAATTTTTATTTGAGAGATTTTTAAATGTAAATATTGTATAAAAAAAATCTTGAAAAGTAATGCTAAATGTTTATATTTTGTTTTATGTACAAATATAAATAGTTTTACAATTGGACAATACATGAAAAGAACAATTTTATTAAAGTATCTATATTTTTAACTTGATCTGAAAATATTTTGTTATACCATTATTATTAAAATAATTACGAAGGATGCTCTAGCTGCAAAACTTTTCACAGCATTGCTCATCCTCTGCTTTAGTACCCTTATATATAATTATTATGATAGTCCCACAAAATTATTTTCAAATATATTTCTAATTAAATTTTTATATATTTTCGCAAAATTATTCTTTATATTGTATTAATATAATTATTTATGCTATTAAAAAAGTTACGGATAAAATTTTAAAATATTATTAAATAAATAATATATATTAAAAGTAAATCGATTATTGCAATTTGCTCATGTGCAAGATTGTTAATTTGTACTTTACTTTTCAAATTATTCTCATCAATACTTGTTTTTTAAAAGTTGTTTTTGTGTTGTTTATTAATTAATTAAAAGATAGTATTAAAAAGTTGCACAAAAATTACATTAGAGAGCTGCGGTACCAATGCTGAACATTTGCGATCAGTATCCGTATTCACCGATGCTATTTGGGCAAAGGGATACCGAAGTTGTTTAATAAAAAAGTTTGAACGATACATCGCCATTTGTTTCATCGTCGTCTCATAAATTCACGGCTTCGCAATTCGTGCAAATTAAATGGAGTCATACGGAAGAAATTATATGGCAATTCCTCGAAAATTATAACTAGAACGCATTAATAAAATCCTAATAAAAATCATATTGAAGAAATAATTGATACATCGTATTATTATTGCTAATATAATAATAATATAGCCTTTGTTGTAACATTATATTTTTCTATATTTTTCTTTATGTAGATTATGTATGATAAAATTATAGTATTTTTTTTATAATGAAAATCAGAGAATTATATTTATAATAATATATATCTCATTTTTCATTAAAAATTAATTTTTTTACTTCGTTTTTATTATTATCTAATAACTTCAAATTTTATCGTAATTATTTTAAAGTTTTATCTTGATAAAACATTTTTTTTTAATATAAATTCGAAACTTTTGCAGCGGAGAAGTGATGAGATAATTGTTAAATATTTGTCATATTTTATTAGATTCATTGTATTATTATATATTAGATTCTTGTCGATCAAAATTTCCAAAAAGTTGTATTTTTTTTTTATATTTTGGACGTTCTTAAAGAGGTATGAGATTAAGAAGTCGTAAAGTACGAGATCTAGGATATCTAATGCTTGCGACGTATTATTCTTTTTTGATCTTCGTTTGCTCTTTTCCTTCGTATCCGGTCTTGTCACTCGGGACAATACCACGTTTCTCCTTTCAGCTGGTTGTCCTCATGCGTGTACAATCGTCGACTTACGACACAATGCGCATTCAATCTCATCACTTTACCGTTTTCTTTCTTTCCCTCTCTCTCTCTCTCTCTCTCTCTCTCTCTCTCTCTCTTTCTTTGAAAGTTAGATAGGAAGAAATGGGAGAACATGATGAGGAAGTTTGCAGAATTACGAAGACGTGGGAGGGATACTTTCGACGAGTGAAGGGATGGCGCGAAGGGTTGGATCGAAGGGAATTCGGCAATAAAACTTTACATCGGCGGTCAACCACGGTGCTTCATGGTTTAATCAGTGAAACGTCAAAGCAAAATCTCTTTTACGTCCTCCTTCACGTCTTCACCTTCTCTTCAGTTTCTTCTCTTTACTGATATCACGCACTTTCTAATTTCAAAGAAGAAACACCGTTTCAGCGCCTTTTATAGAAGGAGGATTTGATAGTAAGATTACGCAGATCAACGAATCAAGAAATTGCAATGGAATTTTACAACATTAAACATATTTCACTCGTATATTACAAATTACTTTGATTACAAGTGAATATGTATAAGATACGCTTTTCAATTATCAGAAATTATTTTGAAGTGACAGAATTGAGGAAGAAGCAAAACGAAACATTTCTCGCGTTATGGTTAAATACGGATTCCGTCCTTTAACCGACGAAGAAGATATTATTAGACTCTTCCTGAGCCAATCTGCTTACAGTATTCAGTTAGACTTAATTCGTAGCAACTCGTCTACCTGAAATTTACGTTATCGCCAAGCGCGCTCGCGCACGCACGTCATAGAGTCGCACATTCCGCGAGCTTCCACGGCTTAAAGCTGGTTGAATGGAATGTAATTATGCGGGTAACTCCCGACGGTACTATAACCGTATTCTATACCTGCTGTATTATTATTCCAGTATTCCAAGGAATATCGTGTATGCGCGTAGCGCGCGCGAGAGTTCTTAACTTACTATAGTCAAAAATTAAATTCTTTTGCGAAACTACGGAAAAGTATATCGAAAAATTGTAATAATTTTAAATTAAAATATTGTTTTGATATATTGTTAGTATTTTTTTTAGTAATACAACAAAAATACACAATATATAAATTATGTATAAGTATTGTACACACAAAATACTTGTATAGTCAATTTTAATAAATATTTGAATATTGCCAACTAAATACTTATTAAATATGAAGATATATTTATTTGATACAAGAAATGTTAATTTCATTTAACAATCATTTTTTTTACTGAATAAATATTTATTTATTTACTGTAAGTAAATGTTTAGGTGGCAGTATTGAATTAAATATTTATTAAAATTGTCTATATTTTTTCTCAACGCATACACTGTGCGAGGTTTTTACAGAAAGAGAAGGGAATTTTTGTTTTTGTATTGTCTGTAACTAAGTTTTTTTGAGCGCAGAAAGAGAAGAGAATTTTTGTCTTCGTATTGTCTTTAGGGTTTAAATAGTTGAGTTTTTCTAATCCGATCTAGTCTACAATCCCATTTACTCGACATATAAATTTGTCATGAGGCTGCGAGAAACATAATGTAACGCAGTGTAGGCTCTTAAAACTAGAAGTTAAAGGCCGTGTCTCCGCCAAGCCAGTTCTCCTCGCGAATTTACGGACGGTAACATCGCATACGCGCATACGTATACTCGTATATATACGTATATATATTGCGAGTATATATGTATATGCGAGGAGAAGTCGGAAGTGCCTAGGAAACGTACGTCCACAAAATTTCGCTTGACGAAGAGTCGTTGTAAAGTGTTTTTCGAGCATGACAAAGGAAAAGAAAGAGCTATGGAAAACAAGAAATGATGAAGGTGAATAGTATATCAGTTTCGGAAAAATCGACTTGATATCTTTCCCTCTCTCTTTCTCTTTTTCTTCCTTTTAGATTTACCGGATGCGACTACAAAATAGAAAGAATTGCAAATCGCTCATTGCGCATTCGACACGTCCGTTGTGAATTATCGAATTTTTTAGACCAATTCTTTTTTACTCGTGGTACGTGCAAAATTGTTGAGAGATGTGTTAATAAAAGTAACCTCTAATTAACATAAACTTATGCAGATGAACGATCGCAGTAAAGGCCAATTTTAATATTTTAATCCTTTCTCTATTAGTTATAACAGCATTTAATGTTGTAATTAAAAAAGTTGCGAAATTCTTGCTAGGGAAGAACTCTCTCATTAAACTTTAATGTAACAGGAATACGACAACTCCTGTAGTTTGTTCTTATAACATATAAAAGGCATGTATTTAAGAATTAACGAGGTATATAGTTCATAAGAATATGTCACTTCGTGCAGAGTATAATACGAAAGAGTTTATTCGGCGTATGCAGAAGGGTTCAATTGTTGCAACATGTCAGTAGGGTAAAAAATTACGGGATTTAATGTGACTATTCACGCAATGCGAGATAGAGGGGTGATGTAAAAGAGCGAGTTTTTTGTCGCGTAAAATCTCGTAATGTAGTTAGTAGCGTGGGTTTACGACGACGTGAGCTTGCAAAAGCACCTTTCATGCAAACCTACACGATGTCCCTCCTGAAATCCGTTTTTACAGAGGATTGCTCGCGTTTCATGAAAAGATAAAGACGTTCTTTTATATGCGCCCTCATATCGTTACGTTTGCTCAGAGGATTTAAGAAACGACGGCTTGATGGCGCGGAATAAACGAATTGTATTTCCGTAATTTCTTTTTATATATAACAGACTTTATAATTAGGTTTAATAACTTGAAGCGTCTGCATTTCACATTCAGATTGCTTTCTTTAGCTTGATATCCGCGAGGAATATCTATTTACTATAAATGATTTTAAAATCATTTAACATCAACATTTTTTTAAAAAGGGAAGAACTTTAGAATTTAACAGAATATCAAAAATCAAATTAAACTCTCTCTTTTTACGTTACTTTTAAAATAAAGGTTGCCTTTTAATATCAAGGCTTTTAAGTTAGAAATTAACTAATAAATTCAGTAGGTGACATAAAACACAACTTTTTTTCTTAAAATTGTAAGAATTTTGTGAAATTTTGTGATATTTTCAATTTTATGCTATTTTAAATTTTATTTTTTCCATTTATTTATTTTTAAAGCAGAAAGCTAACTTGAGAAAGCTAAAACAAGACAAACTAAATAAGGAAAGCTTTACTTCAGTAACCTCTCCTTACAAAATTTTGCATATAATTTGCATTGCTTTTTTTATTATATATTTTTTATTATAAGAATGTAATTAAGAATATTAATCGATTATACATGAAATTTAACCGTTAGAATTTTCATCACAAAAAATGTTCTTCGATTCTATCTGATATTGTTCCTTTAATATTGCTCTCGCGAGATTCTGTGTACTTTACCTCTTTATGCGGCAAATAGCATCGTACTTCGCACAAGTGGAAAAGGCTTTTAGTCTCAGACACGTAGCAGAAGAGATCGGAGCGCGTAAGACAAGGAAACCGCGAAAGATTCGAGAGTCGTCAGGTTCGCACTGATTCTCGCTCAGACATGGAGGAGGAGAGAAGATGAAATCCTTTTTATAGTCGATGCGTGATCATTCTTGCGAAATGCGAAGAAGGCGAACAGATCCCATCATGAAATTTTGATATTGACTCGGAATGGTGATTCTAAACTGTCTAGACTTACTTCGAAAAATAAACTTCCATGGCAAATTAGTAAACCAACAAAAAATATATGTTTTTATAATTTTTAAAATATATTTTAATAATTTTTGCATCTAATTTTTAAATCTAATGAATATTTTATAATAATCAAGCGCATTTTTAAATTCGTTAATTAAATAATCATGCTAATGAATTGTTTTTTAAAAGAGATCAAGTAATATAAGGTATAAAGTTTTTAATAGGATTTGACGTTCTCGCTAAAATTAATGTGGATTTATTACAAAAGTATATTGAATTTATTTCGAGACAGCACCGCAATGGATTAAAAGGCAATTCCATTGATCAATAAAAGAGGCGACGTTCCTCGTAAACGATGTATCACGATGATATTTAATTTTATTTCTGGAATGGTTAGGCGTCAGTTTCGAAAACGTGCGGGTGCGTTTATCGAGCTTATTTCCTGCTTACGTGTTAAATGGAGGCGCCTCATGATATTGAAACGAAAAGCGTGTGTCTTTATATGACAATGGCGTGCGATCGGCATTTTGCGGATTCCATACGAGTTTCGGTTTTCGTCTTATTCGCGAGAGTCGTTCGCCTCAGGCCATAAAAAGACCATATAACGCGGAAAGAATATCGCAGGAATAATACATCGCGATACATGACTCGTCGTGTATACTGGGTGTCCGAGATACATACGTATCGGATTTTACTCTTGGTACAATGAAAGTACAATGGAGTGGATAAAGATATGTCGCTTCATACGAAAGTGTATATAAATCGTTCTAAAAGAAATATTAATTTCTAAAAAATATATAAATATATTAAAGAAAGATGACTGATGAAAGATTAATATTAGGTGTGGGAAAAAGTTCGTGGCGTTTTTCCCGTTAAATAGCATTAAAAAAAATGTCACGAACTTTTTCCCACACCTAATATATCAAGAATGCTAAAAACTAA